>NC_069141.1:4072000-4393500 GCF_943734755.1 Anopheles moucheti
CGTGCGGCGGTTTGTTAAAAGTAGTACCATCCGGTACGGTTATAGCCCGGCGGGGAAAGCCCTTCAAAGTCAACTTCCCGTCGTCGCAATAATGATGCAACAAACAAACAAAAAAAGGAAGGTGAAATATCTTGAAGTACATGCCTTAGAGGTGGTACAGTTATTAGTGGCAAAATAAATAACAGACCCACGAAGATGTAGCATAAGGAATGGCGGGTAATTTCCCCTTTAACACCTTGGCTAGCACACCCTGCTGCTGGTGGGGTGTGACTAACCCCTAGCAATAGCAAATAGTTCTTTAGGGTCCGAGTGTAGTAAATTTCCACTATTTGTAACCTTTCCTTCCGAAACCATGAACACAAAAGCGCAATGCCCCACACGAAAGCGCAATGCTAATGAGCTAATGAACGATATGCAAACTCAATCATCTGCTCGATTTGTTCCTTCCCATTTGGCCTCCCGGTTTGCGTATGGTGGTAATGATATTTAGGCGTCAGCTTGGACCCCCTCAACCCATCACCCCATCCTCCTCCTCATACCAAACGCCCATAAACACCTAAACGATCCCTCCGCTTTTGTTGGATTCTGACACGTGCTGCTTGCCCATGACGTACCTTTTCCAACTGACTCTGTTGACTGTAACAAATTACATCCCGGTGAGTAGTTGAACGTCAACTATTTACCATTTCCATTGTGTAAATATTGTTTATTTACCCAATAGTGCTTGCTCGAAGGGGGGAATTGTTGCGTTATTTGCTTTGTCGAGAGTTAGATTAAATATTTGAAGTTTGGAAAATTGTTCACCCAGGTATGTGGTAGGAAGGTTAATCAGATAATTGTTGTAATATTTTTTTCTTATTAAAGATTAAACATACGACTTCGTATGATCGTTTTAAATCTTCTTCAGCTTTGAAACCAATCGATCAACAACTAGGTCGACTGGCTGGCAGCCTATAAACTCGCTAGCTGCTTGATGATCCTTTCCCCATCCTCGTATCCATTATCTAGTTTTGTTTTCTTTCTCCTATCCGATGCCCTTCGCCCCCACTATTTCGATGGGGTCAAATGGTTCACTCACAGTCACCCGTCTGTGTGTGTGTGTTTGTGGAGGAGGAGGGGTGGGGTGGGGGGCTACAGAATTGCATGTATAATTTATGCAAACATTTAAATTGCTCAGTAAATGCCGCATTAAAAACGCGGTGTGCTTCGCTCGCTCGTTCGCGGCCTTTATTTCCCAGGGCTCTTACAACTCTTCACTGTTTTCAACCCCCAACAAGTTAAAGACCTCGCGTATGTGTGAGAACACTTCTCCCCTCCCCCCCCCCCATCCCTTCCCTCCTCTATCCACAAACATCTTGCTAACTGAACGAGGTTACCACCGGCGGTGTGTTCATTCCTCTTCCTGCGGTGTGCGATAAGGACGATGGTGTTTGTGCATCATGTGATTTTAAACGTGCTGAACGCAGGATTTTTTTGCATGCAGCAAGGGTGGGCAAAAAAGCCACAGAGAGCAGAGAGTGCAAACAAGAAAAAAAAAACAACAAAACTGAATTAATAGTAGAAAGTTCCGCACATTTTGCCCCACGATGTGATTATAGAGCAAGCCGGTGCAGTGGCGACAAGGAATTTGCAGCAAAAAAAAAACCAACGATGCATTTAAATGCATAAATAGATGCGAGAACATTGGGTTGGTGCGGTAATGATTTTTTCTCTGCTCTTTTTATGAACATTTTTTTAGGTGTAGAAATTGAAATAATACAGCAATTAGCAGAACGGTTAAAATAGTCATTAGAGTTGAGCTTCCTCAAAAAGAAAGCTTCACAAAGGGAGTTCTTTTGAAAAACTTGCTTAGTTTCTTATTTATTATCCCGCAAACTGCATCTGAGGCTTTTTAAAAAGTTATCTCCGAGATATTTCAATTCGGACTTTGTTTGTCTGGTGTCTTTCTCACCAGATATAAGCAGAGACCGGCGTGTTAGACAAAATTCTGAATCCATCTCAATTCTGAAGCACTTTTCAACAATGAGACATCGTTCCTCACGAACTTCCTTAGTTTTGGAAACAATTCCTAGAAAACGTAGGCGTCGATATTTCCTCGTTGAAATTTCTTAATATAAACTGTAATATGAATAGGATAATATATTGAATTTCTAGATCTCCCACTTTTAGCTTTATATTGGAAAACCTTTGCTATAGAAACCGATTTTCTTTTAAGTTTCTATTGATTTTCTTCAATGCTGAGCAATGTCTTGTCGTGGTAAGAAACTCGATACCCCGTTGTATTCCTTCGACCACACACATATCAACAATATATTATTTATGTTGGACAGCTGACCTAAAAAATCGAACCACACATCACGCGCACGGAATCCACTTTCACTTTACCGGGCGGAGGGTATCACGGCTTAACAAAGTATTAGCAAAACTGCCACTTTCCATCCACCAAAATCCGACCGAACCGGAAGGTAGCCGGAACCGGCAACCGGCACGCACCAGGAGGAGGAGGCCAACTATGTTTTCCCCTTCCCGAGAGTTTCCGAGACCGGAAACGATACTGCGAATTTCCTGTGTCCGCGCGATCTCGCGCAAACATCGCAACTACCCAGCGGAGCGCGAATGGTCGTGTGCAGTACAGGCGAAAAAAACAACCCGGGCAAGAAAATATCAAATTGTAGCGAGAACGGCTTATTGAGGTGGTTTGTGCTTTGCGGTCTTTGTCCGTGCCGTGTCTCACTCGGCGCTCACTTGCTGCTCCGTGTGTATCTCTGTGCCCCAACACGGTGGAGACGATGACAAGAAATCGATTTTGTGGTTCAGGCACAAAAAACCAACCGAGCCACCGCACGAGCCTTATGTACCATCGGTGGAATGCGTTTTTTATTTGCCTTGTTCAAACGTTCCCCGTCCATTGGATATCTGGATATAAGTTCTATTTCCAAAAAGTACAAAACAGGGTACCCGTCGTTTTTCCGTATTCAATTCCCACTCCCACTACGTTTGGGCGGTGCGTTAATTTCTACAACCTTTCCAGAAAGGACGGAGCAGGCATTACGCGATACATTTTGGATAGTTTTCCATTGCGTGTGGGTGTGTGTGTATGTGTGTGGGACTTCGGACCTCTGTGTGTGGGTGGGAGAGGCTAAAAATAATTCATTTCAAATCAAAACTTGCGCGCATATCACCCCGGGGCTTCACAGGATACGCGCGTGTTCTGGACAAGGGCAGGACATGGGAGCAAACGTTCGTGTCCGGTTGTCACGGGCAAACGGGGACTCGAGAGTATATACAAAATTTACGACCCCGCCGCCATCGATCCATTCCCAATGCCGTGCTCCGGATGCCGTGCCTGGCTGGGGTTACGCGTGCCGGAACAAACGCCTCCACTGGGAACACTGTATAAAGGCCACAGTTCTAGCGGCTTATTAGCCTCAATCCACTGAAATAAATCTTCCTGTTCCGTGTGGAGCCCGGAAAAACGGGGACGACCTCATCATGTCCCAGTCCACAATTTGCGTACGAAGTGATTCGGGGGTTTGCCACTCTTGTTCACGACAGGGGCGGCCACACTCTGGAGGAGGGTTGTCTCCTACAAATTTTGCGTCCTGCCGTCAGGGATCATTTCATAGTTTGACCGTTTTTGATGTATTTCCGGTGCCAAGAGTGAGAATGAGCGCACTGTGAGAGGAGGCTGCCGCGATCTTAGTGACAAAATAGTTGGCCACCATCCATAACGATTTTAGAGCAGCGTTAGCACGGCTAACAGGAAGCACCAGTTTATGGTCTGCCTGTATCTCGGTCATCGCATAAAATCTTCCGAAAAACATCCTATCACTTTTTCTGCAGTTTAACCACTGCCAGCAAATTTGTTCGGAAGTCGATTCTTTGGACATCTTTCGCATGTCCAGGCACACAGTAAGCGATGGATGTCTGCAACACATAACCAACGGACGGGTTGCTTGGATCAACAATTAGAAAAGTTTTTGGCAGTAACGACACAATCCCCATCCCCCTCCCTCAACGGGTGGTGGTTTACCACATACAAACCACTGGCTACTGGATTTCAATCTATTCAACAGTTTATTACGCGTAATCCTTCCAACCTCTGGGGGGCGACTACCTGTTAAGGTTTGGCAGTCAGCAGCGAAAAGTAATAACAAATGAAACAGAAAAAAAACGAGCTGCATAAAATAATGTGCGATGGTAGAAAGTTTTTCCACCCGATGTAAAAGACGCTTTTCTTGTTTCCCATAAAAAAAGAAAAACTCCTGGACACTACAGGTTTTCACTCCATTTTCCTCGTGACTCTCACTTTGAAGGGATGGAAAAGCGAAGTTAATAAAAACGAATGCAATAACATGGCTATCCTTTTCTGTCCCACACCAGAGAGGGACAAAATGGCGAATGGAGGTGCAGGGTGATTATTGATATGGAATTCAATGAATCGGAACCTGTCTAACCAGCTCGCGTGTATGTATGTGTGCGATTGGGTTTCTTACCTCGATGTTAATCGATTTAGTCCACATTCATAATCCTCTTTCATAAATGATTGGGACGAAAATGTGCGAAGTTCGCTGCTGCAGAGTCTAAGGGTAGTGTACTCCTGTTAAAACCGCTTGCCCGAACCAAAGGTCGACCGATTCGCCGTAATATAGGATACGAATTACGTCTAATCCTTATGCAGAAACAGCACCACCGGACACAATCGGAATTCACACCGTAATTCTTAAAGCACTCTACAGCACCGCTATCTACCACTGGATGCCACTTTTGAACACAAGTTGTGCCTATCCGCAGAGAAAATGGGATGGAATCTTCTGTGCCACTTCACTGTGCTCCGTACACTCACTAATCACACACTGTCAAAGGCATTGCGGTCACTTGTCCAACCCAACACTAGTTTTAGGTGGATGAAGGGGTTGAGTAAATTACGATACACCCGAATCAGAAGTACAAGAAGGGTTCCGGATCACCACCGCTGCAGTATTCCAACCCCCATACACAGTTCACAGTTGCAGCAACAGCAGCAGGCTGTAAGTCAGCAGCAACAGCAGCAGCAGGTCGATTATAATGATGTACGTCGGTGCAAATGGGGCTTAATGAATGGTATGGTGGTTACAGCGCAAACTTACCAACGGTGCCAGTGACAGGAGAATGTCCTTGCGCAGAACGGACTTCATTTCCTGCAAAACAGAAGAAGAAAGCGGCTCTTTTGACGTTCCGGGTCTGGTGTACGTTGATAAATTACGACACGAAAGCGGGCCGCCGATTGCTTGGATGCAGTTGAAGATGTAACTTTGAAGAAAAGTAAGTTTTAAAGTTATTAAATTCATCCGTTGTTGGCAAGTTCATAGCAATAGAAGTTTCCCTCGAGGAAGATTCAAATAATTTTACTGTAAAAGGTACATAAATGCTAGGTACATAAATGCTATAGACAATTCCTTGAGAAATTCAGTGTTTATAAATGAAAATACTCTACGTAGAACGTACACGTGTGCCAGATGGAGCGCACTTGCGGTTTATTAACATCAAAACCGTGTAAATATGATCTATCCCTTTGCAGAACCCATTAAAACTGTAAATTAATATGAAACATGTCAAACCTGTGACATGTCAAACATGAACAATGGAGCTCTTAAATACGTAAATTATTTTCTAAAAAAATATTGTATTTTCAGTTTAAATTCGAATAATTGTTTCACGTGTCGATTTCGAACATCGCCGACCCGTCCTTCACGGCCCTTCTATTCCCTTCTTTCGTACATCTTCAACAAACACGAACTTTGACGTTTGCGTCCGAGCATTGACACATCTCCGACCAATCAGAAAGCACCAGCAAATGCTAAACAAAAAAGCGAAACCACCACGCCGCATTAGACCGATTTACTGTGATAAAAGTGGGCAAGTTTTAATCTGTTTCTAAATGAACTTTTGAGTAAAACTTACTTCAAACTAGACCGGGGTGTATTAGCGTAAAAAACTACAACCGGGAACTACGCTTAACCGCTAGCAAGCATGAATACACTCGATTTTTGCTACACTCTACTGATCAGTGCTGCGGTTCTGCTGCTCGTTGCTGACGATGCACTTGCCGGAAGGGATTTCTACAAAATTCTAGGACTGCGGAAAACGGCTAGCAAAAATGAAATTAAAAAAGCCTATCGGTAAGTGTTTGCCGCACTAGAAATCATGCACCCGAACGCCACCATTCATTGATGACGTGTTTGTTTTTGTTTGCAGAACACTAGCAAAGGAATTACATCCCGATAAAAACAAAGACGATCCGGATGCATCGCAAAAGTTTCAGGACTTGGGTGCCGCCTACGAGGTGCTGTCTGATGATGACAAACGAAAGCTTTATGATCGGTGTGGGGAGGAGTGCGTGAAAAAGGAAGGCATGATGGACAACACGGATCCGTTCGCACAGTTTTTCGGTGACTTTGGGTTCGGTTTCGGTGGCCAGGAGCAGCGCGAAACCCCTCGCGGTGCAAACATTGTAATGGACTTGCACGTCACGCTGGAGGAGCTGTACAGCGGGAACTTTGTGGAGATTACGCGCAACAAACCGGTGATGAAACCTGCGTCCGGTACGCGAAAGTGCAACTGTCGGCAGGAAATGGTGACACGTAACCTTGGACCGGGTCGGTTCCAGATGATGCAACAAACGGTATGTGACGAATGTCCGAACGTGAAACTCGTCAACGAGGAGCGCACGATCGAGATCGAGATCGAACCCGGCATGGAGGATGGCCAGGAGACACGATTCTCCGGCGAGGGTGAACCCCACATGGACGGTGATCCGGGTGATTTGATACTGAAGATTAAAACCGTCCCGCATACCCGGTTCGAGCGGCGCGGCGATGATCTGTACACGAACATCACGATCAGCTTACAGCATGCGTTGGTCGGGTTTACGCTTGACATTGTGCACCTGGACGGGCATAAGGTGACGGTGACGCGGGAAAAGGTGACGTGGCCCGGTGCGAGAATACGCAAGAATGGCGAAGGAATGCCCAACTATGAGAACAACAACCTGCACGGTACGCTGTACATAACGTTTGATGTCGAGTTCCCGAAATCGCAGCTAACCGATACGGAAAAAGAAGGTAAGAAAGCTTTTATTGGAGATAAGGGAAAGGCAAAAGCTAATAACATTTTCTTATTCCGTATTGCAGATATTAAGAACCTTCTTAATCAACCCTCGAACAACCGGGTATACAATGGGCTAAGATACTCATAAAATGCACCAATATGCTAGCGGGGCGTTGACACACGATAGGCTCCCCATAAGGTTTTAACGCACGGTTACCCCAACCGTGCGAACGAAATAGGCTGATAACAAATTTAGTGTTTTTGCATCTAGATCAAAAGGCATCGTCAGTAAATGATTCAACGACCGATACCATCCCCTACGATAGCAGGTGTTTGATATAAAGCACCGGTCGCACACACCGGTGCAGAACATGGCTTTTGATGTAAAGCTTTTTCATCAATTTAACGTGAAAAAACTCTTCCAGATTTTGTTTCCTTACCGTTCCGAAATCATTTGGACCGTTTTTGTGTCCCTATAAGTGGTATATTTATTATTGCATTGGGTGTGTACGTTATTAGGTTTTGCTCAGCAATTAAAAATAGAAATTGTTCCCCCTCCTTCCTTAGTTCTTTTGATCCTATGTTTGTAAGACGATTGTGTGTAAATATAATTTCTGTCAATAAAACAATATCGAGAGTAAAAGCGGTGCTTTTTCAGGCAGTTTAGAACGCGGAGACAAATATATAAGTAAAGCATGATCTGATTGCATGCATTGAATGCAATGCATTGAAAGAAGCGCAAAAAATGTCGGTTGCTAATAGGCAATTGCTTTAATTTCACCGTCAGGGGGTCTTTATCTTCAAACACAGAAGGTTCAAACATGTGTGATTATTATTGTTACTGATTCGGGCTTTCATTCCTCCAAGCTCCGCAATACGGAACTCCTGAATAAAGACTTCTTGAACAAATGTTTTCTTCATTTGAAAGCTACAGTGAACATTTAAACACTCCATTAGATACACATGATAGAAAAGTTTAACTAATTTATGGACAACAAGAAAACTAAGAAAATATGTAATCAACTCAAATCATTCCTTTTGTGCTCTAAATTAAATTTCCAAACCAAATCATCTTGCGCGCTCTGCCAAACGGATTTGAACATCTTCACAGCGCCAACCAAATGTGGAGTTCAAGGCACGAGCACAGGAAATCAATTACCGGGCTACCCAAGCCCATGGAATCATGAATACATTTTCCAGCACAATACGCCGGAATGAATGGGCCGGAAATAACGTGACAATTGCAACCAGCTCCTTCGCCCTACGCGTTCCACCACCAAAACATTCAGTGCTGCCATGCTTTCCAAGGTCGTTTCCAGGATGGACGTTTTTGTCATACACAAATGCGCTGATTACCGTGTGTACGATGGCGAAAAAGCTTACACAGGATGGTGTGGTTCGTGTGTATGCGCGCCTCCTTTTCTGCACATGTATCTGTTTGTTTTGAAAACAAAACACACCACGTTCCGTTGCGCCCGTTCTAAGCTGCCACCGTTCCGGCTCCATGCATTCGTTGGCATCTTCCGATAGTGGCAAAGTTCCGGTTCACGAACATCATGCTCGGTCTCGAGTCGTGAGCGGCATAACTTTAACGAACCTATGATCTCATGGTGAGAGAGCGCGCTTTTTGGTGAAGGGATACACCGCCACTAGCCGTGCCGTGGTTCTAGAAGGGTCGTCATCGTCGCCCAATGCATTGGAATGTTACCATGACGATATGAAGATGCGCTCTGCCATTGGCGTTCGCTCTCTCGCCCATTCTCTGTGTTTGCCGGAATCTGTGGATGCTTCGATCTGCTTGCCCCAGAGGCGCACTCTCTGGGCGCAGACTCCACGAGGTTCCGGTTTTGGGTAGCTGTGAAGCTGATGAGAAGCCGTGGTTCTCCCGCACGAAACCACGCTTGCAGGAGCAAACGGTACAGAAGCGCTTATAAATCGCACATAAATTCCTGCTTGTGGCTTTCGCGATGATTGTACCGTTTCACTCTCGCTTTTTTCATCCCCCGCCCTGTGAAGGGTACCGGTGGAGGCGCATGGTGATCACGTTGCCCGTACCAGGAATCGCGACATATTGTGGATAACGCGAGCGAATGGGTATAAATGGTTTGTGCGATGATAAAAATCTCCAGGAATCTCTCGGCATATCTCGTCATATCTGCTCAAGCTCAGTTGTTGAAGTACCACCATCGCCGCCGGTTGGTAGAGTTTAGGTCCGTGCGTGTTTTTCTTTGCTGAATTCCGAGAGCCCTTGGAACCATAATGTGAGTGCGTGCGTGTGTGTATGTCCATTACAAGCAGGATAAGAAGCAGGCTGAATGTTACAGGGATTTTATTGTGTGTGGAAGCAACACTATTTATGGTGCTTTTCTATTCAAAAATGACATTTTTGCTGGTGTTACGTTGGTGCTGCTTGCGGAACGTCTGCTAATAGGCAAACAAAAAGGCGGGGACCGAACGCCACCGGAATGGGGAGTCTATACAATACCGAAAGGTAATGAAGCGTATTATTCCTTCGCCCGTACTGTGTCCTGCCATACCCAGCTCTAGTAGCCCTTCAAGGATAATGCTTTCATGTGAATCAATTGGTGGAAAATATGGGAAAAATAAACATGACTACTCGACCAGAACACACCGTGTGTCAGTCAGAGCGAGATGAAATGGAACGTCTAATCGGTGTATGGGTGTGTTTGTAGACTAATCGGCGAATAGTGGCAGTGCCACAAAGTCGCATATTGTTTCCCCATTCCAGAATACTAATGGGATGTCCCTTTCGACCTCCTCGGGTCCTGGTTTGAAGCAAGGTGCAAATTGAAAACAGAATTCTCCGCGCCTTCAGAACTCGACAATTCCAGCGAATGTATCCCGCGCCCAGGTGCCTTTGCTGATATCACCAGTGAAATGTGTGCCTCGTGACCCTTCCGGTTTACGGTAGATGGGAAACGTGATAGAATTGAATTAAAATTCAATCCGAAAGGATTTACACCAGCGCTCGGTAGGAATAAAGTCCTGAGGGCTGAAGAATTTTAACGACCTCGTGACTCCATTGGATGAGAATACTCGTCTCGCAGTGAATCGGTCGGTTTCGGATGTCGTTATTTTTACAGTGCACACAAAGGTGTTGGCTACTTCACCACACAAATAACGACCAACCCGAAGTTTCCTTCCTATCACGTTCGTTTGTGCCCATCTGGGGAAGGCAAGCTCATCTTGAAGGGGGGAAAGGTTGGAAAGCTCTCACACACACACTCACTCTGTGTGGCCGTTGCGGCCCTACCAAACGTCAACAACCTTCATCTCGAGGTTCGCTTCGGGCCAGAGATGGCTGAGAAAACAAGGTAAGCAGATAACGTAAGTTCTGATGCTACTACCCCACCGGAGTCCCAGATCCAAAGTGCAAACATCTGCGATTTCCGGTGATGAATGGCTTCATGGGAAGGATTGATGAAACTTTCTCCTTTCGCTGACGAGATCCTTTTGACGTAAAGGGAAGTTTTTCCATTTTTTTAGTTGGGGTATGCATTTCGTGTTTTTTTTTGAAAAATTCCTGTTGAGTTCTCTTTTTCGTTGCAGGGGATTAGTGATGCGGTAGTAACTAAACCCATCGCAATATTATACAGCACTGATCTAAGAAGGGAAGAACTTATAATACGATTTAAACTATATCTTCTTGACGTAGTAAATAACATCAAAAGCAGAGCAAATACTTCCTTCGCTTTGAAGTGTGCTGTAATTCCATCAAGGGGCTCTTAGGTTCCGGCGAGAAGAATTCTCCAGATGCCTCAACGCAACTCCGCCAATCAGTTTTCTTCCATTCATTTAATGATATCGACTCTCCTTAATTAAGTGACAACCGTCAAAAGCTATTCGCCAAGAGCTTATCCTGCTCCGCTATTCTACTGCTTCCTCTTTGATGTTCTTCTCAACAGCTTTGCGCCTGATTAATTGAAGACCCTTTGGGCTTGGGTTATTGTTGGCCGACGTTAGTCTTTCTGTCACGCTTTGTACGCCTTGCGGGAGATAATTTAAATTGCAATTCGCAAGTTGGCCATCGAATGGTTATTCCGTTGATGATGCTTGCACACAGCACCACACACTCGACGTGTCAACGGAATCAATCTGCACGGGTTCGCTTTTTGAGGACAAGGTGACCGGTTACGATGCTGCAAGAAAAGATCATTTTTCACGGTTAGATATCGACGGCAGAAGCTCCACGTGGGCATGCAGTTGTGTAAAGCACGTGGTGTTTTAGCACTTCGAGTTCTGCACGCTTCTGCTAGGTGGGGTGCACAGTACAGTGCGATGCGTTCGTTTAGGCGCACCAATAGTTAATGTGTTTCTCTGTGTCCGAATGAAATCCAAATAACTTAAGCTTTTCTATAAGTTTTTTTTTAACTTAATAGTAACTTTAACAAAACATCACTACAAAATCAACAAAGCCCCGCTAAGTTAAAATCATAAAAAAACGAAATTCATTCGATGCATTCGTTGTACGTCAAATTGCGATAATTTGTGTTTTAATGGCTTTTATTAATTACCATCGTGTGTTAAAGGATGATAGTGTACTTACTTTATCTTTTTGAACCAACACGTGTCGTTTATTCCTTGTAGATAAGTGAAAATGAGTGCTCGTTCATGACGATCCTGTTAAACGTAACATATTCCTTTATTGTATAGTGCTTTAATGGCCGGATCTCTATTCACCGAACAATTTCATTCCAGACGCACAATAAATCTACGTTTATAGCCTTTCATGGCCGGAATTGTTGGGTTTGCTGCAATTTGTCGTCTGCTTGGATCAAAGTGGTAGCCGCACGATCCGGTTTCTTGTTATTTTTGCACAGTTCGGTAGGCTCTTCCGGAGCCAAAGTTGGATTTCTGCCTTTTAGAATGTAAAGAAAGCAATAGAAGAAAAAACAAAAAAGGCATCGGCTCTTACAAGGAATCCGATCCGAGCGAGAGCAATAGGAAGATGGCACGAAAACAACTCAAAACTGGAGCATGACTTGGCGTTGTTCCAACTGGGGGAAAAGTTTACTGATTTATTTGCTACAGCGGGAAGTGACGGAATTGGCGAGGGTACGGAGCGAATGTTTGTTGGCAACGACAGCTTCCAATGCCAAAATGTTGTCCGAGCTAAGCTTCTACTTTTGTCCCTGTATCCCTCGGAGACTGGATGATGAGTTCGGTGACCGAAAAGAACGAAAGATCAATAGGAACTCTGTCCAATCAGTAATGCATTTGGAAGCGGAAAGATAGCAATGGCACTTGATTGGTGGAAGAGCTGAAGTTGCAGTTGAAAATTTAATTGTTTGCTACTGCACCGACTGCAAGAAGGCAATCGAATTTGATAAGAAATTATTGTATTAGAGCTGAACCAATTTGTTTATACTCCGTATTACCTTGATGTTTATAGACGAGCTCTAAGGAAAGCTCCCTCTTGCTACATTTCGTTACAGCTTTGCACATCGTTACCGGTCGAGCCATAGCGTTCATCACTACAAACCATTACTCCCGAACGATCGACGTATGGGACCGCTACGGAAAAAGAAAACCCGCTTCAAGGTGCTGCTGATGATGGGTACCGTGTTCGCCTGTTTGCTGTACGCGATCGAACGTCCGTTCTGGTGGGACTATGACGCACTGGAGGCGCCACTCTGGAACGAAGCGCTGGAAACGCGTGACGACGAACAGCACTTCAACTACAACAGCTCGTACTTCGTCAATACGGTCGGTTGCAAAATGCCAAGCTTTCCGGTCACGAACGAACGGATACAGAAGTTTATCGAGCGTCCGGAACCGATCGAGTGTGTTCCGGCACTGCTGGAAGCCGACGAACGGTGGATTTGGTTTCAGCTGTCGGCGGAAGACATCGAGCGCCATTACAACGTGACGAACGCGAGCATGATACAGTGCTGTGTACGGCCGTTCGAACGGTTGACCGATCAGGAGGAGCATCAGGTTGGCAACGAAAGCTGTTTCGATTATCCGGAACGGTTTACCGTGCGGGAGGAAGAGTTCGTGATGGCCAACTGTCACCATGGCGGATCGAAGGATGCATTCTACTGGGATTACTTTGCGTTCGTGCCGTCGAAGAAATCAGTCGAGCAGAGGTTACGAAACCGGAGAGATCACCACCAGGAGGAAGATCCCACTTTAATGGGCGATCAACAGCAGCTGAATGTGATGATACTGGGCATAGATGCGGTTTCGAGATTGAATTTACACCGCCAGATGAATCAAACATCCGATTATCTACTCAACACCTTAAACGGTAGGTATAAACCAGTGTTGTGCCATTGTGTTGTATATACAGTCAAGTCTCTCTAACCTGCAAGCTGAAGGGACCGCTATCTTTGAGAGATACTAGCTAAGGGAGACTTGACTGTACTATTTTCAATGAGGAGTCATCGAACACCCTCAAAAGAAGAAGTCGACCCTCAAAAGAATCATGAATCCTCATAGAATCAGGAATCCTCGAATATTCTTAAATCCTCACAGAATCATCCACCAAATGGATGAATCTTGAATTTTCGTGAGGATTCTTGTATCTTTGGGGATTTTTACAACCTTGAGAATTCCGAATTGAGATTTAGATTCATTCAGAATTGCATGAAAGCATGAATCTGCAGCAGTTATTCTCAAAACCAGTATAAATGGTGTATAATCAGTGGCAGAGTTAAAGAGTGTCTATGTCTTTCCCGAATACTTCCAGGCATTGAGATGTTCGGATACAACAAAGTGGGCGACAATACATTTCCCAACATGGTACCGGCCCTAACCGGGCTGGACATCGAGGAGCTCGGTGCAGCATGTCTTCCAAACGCCAGCAGTACCTTTGACCTGTGTCAGTTTGTGTGGAACAAATTCGCCGCAGCGGGCTATCGAACGGTGTACGCCGAGGATAGTTCGGCGATGGCCACGTTCAACTACGGCAAGAAGGGCTTCCATCGGCAACCGACTGACTACTACCTGAGAAACTTTTTTCGCCAGATGGAGTCGAGCGTGGGGTACAATAAGAAGCTTAACGCCAAGCTATGTCTGGGCGGCCGGAATCCTACCCGCGTACTGTTAGATTATGCTCGCAAGCTGGTGAAAACGTTCGGCGCGAAGGAACCGGTGTTTTCCCTGCTGTGGGCCGTCGGCATGACGCATGATTTCTTCAACAATCCCTCACTGATCGATGACGACTATCGGCAGTTGTTGGAGTTCATGAACGAACAGCAGCAGCACTATCTCAACCGAACGGTGCTGATCTTGATGAGTGATCACGGCATCCGGTGGGGATCGTTCCGGAACACTTACCAGGGCATGATGGAGGAAAGGCAACCGTTTCTGATCTTCGTACTGCCAGCCTGGTTCCGGGCGCAGTATCCTTCCGCTTTCCACAATCTTCGTCGGAACCGATTGCGGTTGACGACGCACTTCGATCTGTACGAAACGTTGAAAGAATTCCTGGATCTCTCCGGTCTATCGACGGAATCGATTCGTGAACGGACGGAGGAGTTGCTGGATATCAGACCCATCCCAAGAGGTATCAGCCTGTTTCTGCCGATTCCGGCTACGCGTACGTGTGAGGATGCTGGAATTGCGCCACACTGGTGTACCTGTCACGATCACAAGGCGCTAGCGAAGAACGATCATCAGGTGATACAGGCTGCGCGATTTGCGGTCGACCGAGTGAACCATCTGCTGCTGGAGTATCCACAGTGTAGTGTGCTGCATCTGAACTCGATCGAGGATGCGAGCGTCGGTATGTCGCCGGAAAATATTACCGCGAAGCACAAGTTCAGCGACATCAGCGTGCGGTTCGTTACCAAACCGGGAGATGGGGAGTTCGAGGCAACGGTACGGATCGATTCCAACAACGATAGCTTCCTGACCGGCACAGTTAGCCGCACCAATCTGTACGGCAAGCAAAGCTTCTGTGTCGACGACTATCGGCTCAAGTTGTACTGCTTCTGTGGACGGTGAATTCCTGAAACGGGTGACGGGATGTACGAAACCCACTGGCCGGAGAAGTTGTAACCGTATTAGATAGATATACATGGGCTAGAGTCCGTAAAAAAACCGAAGAAGACGTAGCTTTAGTGAAGGCGTTAAACGATCATGCAAATCAAACAATTCGTTCATTGGCGGATTCATTGCGAATACAAGTGATAGCTATAGAGATACGAGGTTTTCCCTCAACATTTTTGGTCTACATTACAAACTAGGCGCGAAGTTAGGTCTAGTTAGGACGAGGAAAGGGCGTAGAAAAGTGTAAAATGTATAGTTGCTGTTTTATATTTTGCAGTTTTTTTGTTTAGTAGTGTGCTTTCGTTGTACAACGCGTTGCAGGAAATAAAGAGAAACGTATTATTTTACAATAAAAATGGTCTTGAATGGTTTTTTAATTATGAACTTTTATTCTACCGTTTACAATAAAAAGTCAGCCGTTTAGTGGAAGTTCAAGTGGATACAATTAATCAGCTCTTAAGGGTATGAAACTTTTAAACAGCACTTAAGCAGCGTTTTCGTCGTGCTATGCATTAACTGTTACATTTGCTGGTTTTACAAGCAATTTTTTTGCGAAAGGTGTAAATTATAAAAGCTTATATGATTGTAAATTGCTTTGTACTCTAAAAAACATGTAAAGGTTATCCTTATCTCCTTTAAAATACTGAAACTAAAATGATAATTTTATCGATGGAAGCTTCTCGCTGTGCACAAGGAGTAAAAAAAAACAAAAAATCGATGATTCGACGAAGTGTCAAATATAATGCGAACCTCGATTGTTATTATTGTGATTCGATGAAACGTGAACTATTGTTTTGTACGCGCTAAAAGGCAAGCAAAAGTGCTTAATAATTAAAAATGAAGATTACAAAACACAAGAAAACTCGTAAGTATATGAGTTTTTACATAAACAATTTCGGATTCCGGGAACCATTGCTTGTGCTAATCGATGGAAGTTTCTGCCACGCTGCGTACAAGGTAAAGCTGCAATGAAAGCGTGTTCCAGCGTGTAATGAGTTTGTTCACTAACGTTATGCTTTAATCGTATCCACCAGGTACGGCTCCAAATAGAAGAGCAGTTAAAAAAGTACTTTCAGTGCGAGGTGAGAGCGATCGTGACGGCATGCATCATCACGGAGACGGATAATCTCGGTCCGGCATTCATCGGCACCAGTCAGCTGTTGAAGAAATTTCTCGTCCACCGTTGCGGGCACGAGAAGCGACCGCTCGACGGTGGTGCTTGCATTAAAACGATGACAAAATCGTGTCACTATATCGTGGCAACGCAGGATCGTGCGCTGCAGGAATGGGTACGAGGCAATCCGGGCATTCCGTTGTTCTATCTGCACAATGGGTCCGTGCCAACGTTGGTACAACCGTCGGAGGTGCATCGTCAGGCGGCTGCCGATGGGCAGAAGAATCGGGTTGGTATTCGTGAGCTTGATCAAAAGATGATTCAAGCGCTGAAGGTAAAGGAAGGTATCGCCGCGCCTGAAACGCCCGTACGCAAAAAGCCCAAAAAACCAAAAAATCCTAATCCTCTCTCGTGCAAAAAGTCGAAGAAAAAGAAAAACGATGCAACAAATGAGAGGAATGAATCAGAGCGAAACCCGGCAACGGTTAGAGATAGTGGAATAGTTAAGAAAAAGAGCAGAAAACGTATAAAGCTACCGAAACACGTTATAGAGCATTTGAGAAAATCAAATGGAGTGCAAAATACAGAAAGCAACTAAAATAAATTAATCATTTTCGTTAGTTGGTAAGTGTAAAAATGCAACGCGCATCCTAGGGGCATTTCTTTCAAAACACCTCTCCTGATGACCTCTGTGTTTTGTGGAGCATGGACATGTTATGATAGGTTTTATTTTTTTCTGTTAAAAACTAAAAATGATCCAGAATGATGTCTGTTTTTTTTTGCTGCTGTTTCGTCCCTCTATTATCCGGCAACGAAACACGGACAAAATGATATACCATACAATCAGTTAATTTGCCCTGATCTCACAGATGGGGAGGGGTTTGGGATTTACACGGCAGAAGCGGCATGGGACGACTCACCACAACACAACAGCAGCGCATGTTACTTTCGCCTCAGGGAAGTAAAAGCGGTGCGCTTTAGTCAAAATGGATAAAAGGGTTAAATGTTTCAAAGGAAGCTCATCGTACGGAGCGATATACAAAAGGTTGTTGCATGGTTACGACTGTTTTTGACGAGAACTTGAAAGAAATAGGGTTTCTTTCGTCTCAATTTCGACGAAAAAGCAATAAAATTAATGTGAAAGTTATACTCAAATTAAAGAAAAAAATGTTATGATCGTACAGAGTACAGAAAATTAAGATACGGTTCCAAACTGCTTTCTCCTACTCTCACCTGTGTAACTTCTTTTTGTCTTTTGTCGGTATGAAAATGGGGTTTAAAATTGCATTGATTGATCGATTGCTTGAGGTTTTCGAAGGGGATGTTGGGTTTGTTTTGAATGAATTCAGGTGCCGTCAGTCTTGGATTGCCGTTTTTGTTGATGCTGCTGCTGCTGCTACTTGAGCAGATATCAGATATTCTTGTAGCCCATGTACTGCGCGGCAATGACCAACATTTTGATACCGGTACAAAGCGGATTGGATGGGTTGTCGGTCATAAACTTCTGACAGTTGTTTATCAGCTCCAATATCACCTTCGGCGAGTGTTCCTTCGTGATCGGATCCTGAAAGTCCAGGCTAACTATCGCATCGGACAAGTACCTGAGAATGCAAACAAACCGGGTTAATACAGTTCCAATTCGCGAACCGCTACATCTACGTCGTCTTGTTATGCTACACACTTTTGTTTTAGTTCATTGTAGTTGCTCATATCGGCCGATACTTGCTGTATCAGCGACAGCAGCACCGTCTGCTCGAGTGGACACGGATTAAACACCTGCTTGTAGTCGGCCCGCTCAAGCAAAAATTCCACCAGATTCAAATCATTTGAAAGCAGCGCCTTGTGGAACGCTTTGTTGATCTGGCCACCACTGAGGTACTGCTTGATTTGGTCCTGCACGTCCATATTGCTTGGTGCGGGCGTTTGTGCCTGTGACCGTACCACCGACAGGACGGAATCTTCCAGCGAGGATGTTTGCGCCTCGAAGCCCTTCTCAATCTCCTTTCCAATGTGTTCGCGGATCGACTTCAGTAACGTCGTTTCCAGTGTCCGCATATCCCTCTCCGCGCCGTGTCGTATGAGTCGGGCACACGTGTTAAAGATACTGTCTGCAGCTGTAGAAAGGTCTTCCGGCAGTTTGCGTATTATATCTAAACAGCCGTTTGTCGATTCCTGCATCTTTACCACCCTGTCCAGGTGATCGTCGATCTTTCGCATTACTGCAGGAAAGTAAGGTAGGTAAGCAGTTGGTACCGTTTGTAGTCCCAGCAAAAGGTCGCAAACAAATATACTTACTCTCCACTATGCCGTGGCCAAAGGATGTATTAAGTTGAAAGAAAAGTTCCTTCGTCTCTCGGCTGTAGGTGGGCAGTACGACTTCCCGCATCGATTGGTTGTAAACATCCGTGAATACTGTATGCATTCCGGAATGTATAGCAGCGGTCATCACCTTCGTGACAGGCTGTGTTACGGGATGAAGAAGAAAAGATAATTGAAGAAACAAAAAGTTGCCTGACACCTGCGCTTGAAAAAAAAATAACTACCTCACTACGTATTGTTCGCTGGACGGTTTCACGCATCGTCCCTTCGTTTGCGAGCAGCTTTTCCGCCAGTTCCATGCTTATTGCACGTTGTACCACGTCCAGCTTGCCGTTAATGGTCGGTACCAGCTTTTTCTGCATCTCCTGCATCAACACCGGTGCCAGCTTGGTTGACAGCTGGCCCATTATCGCCTGAGGTAGGTGCGTCAGTGTTTCGGCTAGCCGGGACTGCTGGGAGTTGAAGCAAGCCAGCAGCGTTTGTTCCACTTTCAGCGTGTGCTGCACGAGCAGTGCGGACATCTGCGATTCAATCGTTCTCGGAAACGTTTGGCTGAAGCGGTTCAGGGCCGTGCTGCACCGCCGTTGCTCTTCCGCTTTCGATTTCTTCATCGCGTCCAGCTGCGTGTTCAGTTCACCGATCTGTTGTGACTGCATTAGCAGCAGCTCCATCATCCGGTCTAGCTTGACATTAAGGTCGGCAATCTGCTTCGACCCTTCTGGCACCTGGACGACCGTGGCTGGTGGTACGACGGCGTACGTTTCCCGTGCCGGAGATGGTTTTGGATCGTTCGTTGGACCGGTCGTTGGCACATCGGTCGGTACTTTCGCTGGCCAAAAGCTAGACGAGGAGAGTTCATCGTTTGCTTCCACTCGTGCTTTCCCGTCGCATGGACTGTGACCCAGTGTGGTCTCCTTGCTGCGCTTGACAGCCGGAGAACTGTCCTGGCTATCCGGGATGGGTTCTTTAAGTGCTGAAACTGCAGCCGCAGCCTTTTCCTCAGACAGTAACACACTCGCGTCCACCGCAACAGGTTCCCCATTTTTCTCATCAACCTCATCTGGATTGTCATCGGTACCGTTGGCAACGACCACAACACCGTCCTCTTCATCGTATCGATCGGTCACATTAACGACGCCCTCCTCCTCCTCATCATCTTCGTCTTCGTAATCGTCCTTCCTTTCCACGCACGCGTACATGAATAGATCATCGACCGTGCTCATTACTGGACCCTTGGTAGACATGATTTGTTGCACCTCCCGGCTTGGGCTTGAACCGCCGCTTGCGAGCATTTCCGCGGATGGCATCGGTGGTACGCCTGGAGTATCTTTAAAAGAGATCGCACAATTTGAAAGTTACACGACTGATCTGATTTGCACTCAGAGAGATCACTTCTGCCTACCTATAGCGCTCTCCGGCGCCATACTGGCTGGCCCGTTGGTTGGGTTCCGGTGCTTCGTTTTACCGTTTGCATTATCATCCGCCTGCTCCGTCAGACTTTTCATCATGTTCACAAACGCGAGCTCGAGTTTGTCCGCCGTCGGCAGCACGATGGGTTGATTGGCCTTTGCATCAACTGATGCCAACAACTCCGAAACTGCAGCTGCCGGCTCCGCCTGCTGATGTTGTTGGGTGGCCTTTGCCAGCATAAACAGCGTGTTGAGCACTTCCGGCTTAACTGATTCATCGCTTTTTATTTTTTCTAAAAACAAAACCAAAAGAAATTGTGATTTAGAGGCAATCTTTCTATGGGCGTGATGTGTAAGCAAAGAGTTTTGAAAAGAAACCCAAATTAACTACCTCGAACCGTCGGTGGTTCTGTTTCGTCAAGTGTGAGAATTTTGGTAAAGTGTTCCATGTTTAGTGGTGTCCGCGAAACATTAAGGACACCATCCGGTTGCCCCGTTCTTGATGGGTGGCTTCCCTTTCTGTTTTTCTTTTGCTCGACCGTACTTCCGATTACATCATTCGCTATTGCAAAACCTAATTTCCCACAGTTCTTCTTGCCCTGCGTGGATACAACCTTGGGCTCCACGTCCGTGTCTTCCTCTTCGTCTTCCCCGTTATCGTCCGGATCGTCGGTAATGTTAGCGATTCGTTCCGAACCGGCCACCGAAGCGACACTAGTGTTGCCACCACACTCTTCTTCTGGTTCGTCCTCGTCGTCGGAGCTATTACCATCGCTAGACACACTGCCATTTGCGCTGGCCGTGCTTGTGGCAGACGAATTGGGCTTCCTTGCACCATCGGTCGATGTGGTGGTTTTTGCGGCCGTGGTCACGTTGATCGCTGACCCCCGGCCGCGTCGTCTACCGGCAGTTCGCCGATCGTACTGATTCATGATCGTTTCCATTTCGGGATAGGGCAGCTCCGAAAGGTTGATTATGCGCACATCTTTCAGGTTCTCCTTTCCCGCTGTAGTAACAAACGTACGGAAATGAACCGTTAGCCAACATCGTTGAACGAGACGGGTAAAGGAAAATATCTTCCCCGCCGTGTTGTAAAATCGATAGTAATATGCTATTTGTATAAATAATAATTAGCAATACTAGCATAAGCACATAAGGAAATTATAAACAAATATGCTCAAAACTATTTCAAAATATACGGGGACAACAATTTTATCTACTACGGTAGAAACAACAAATAGTATTCGAACATGACGGCTGTATATCTCCCCAGAACAGATAATCTATGCAAAGTTGCAAATTAATTTCTAAAAATGATATAAACCTATCGTATTTGCAACAAAAATATACTAGAAAATGGGGCAAACAAAACAAATAAAAGTTCAAATAACTATTCTCAAAATACACTACAGTGATCAACACTTTGCAACTGAACTGTTTTAGTAAATACGCAACCAGCCAGTTACATTACGACAAAATTAAACATAACATCACTTGGCCTACAAAAACTTGAACGTAAAACATTCGCTATACCTTAGAGAACAAACTCAAATACAAAAACAGAATAATCTACGCAACATATTCAACCAACATAGAATAAAAACAACTTACCTGATCTGCTACCGCTGACAGGCGTGCTGAAGGAATCCGGTGTCATAAGATTCACTTTGGTGCTACTGGCCGGTGTTGTCGGTGCGCTGGTACCCCCAGCGACCGCCGATGGTTGTGTCGTACGGATTCCTACAAACACTTCGTTTAATTTTTGTGCTGCTTCAGCCATTTTTAGCACTATCGGGTCATCCACCACATTGGCATTGTCTGATCCGTCACCATCTTGGGCATCACCGTTCTTAACGTCCACCTTCGACGGCTTCCCTTTCGATGCCGTACCACCGTCACCACCACCACCGCCATCCAATGAACGATCGTCTTCTTCCGATGGTGGATGTGATACATTGTTGTCCGTCGTTTCGTTCGAGGCGGACGAAGACGCAGAGGAAGAATTTTCCTGACTTTCCGTCACGTCCACATGTCGGTCCGGTTCTTCTGTTAGCTCTTTTGTAAGCGGTTCGCTCTCACTTTCCGGTATCGCATCGTACATCAGCGTACAGTCCTGCAGATTGTTTGGTTGTACTAAAAACATACGAATGACAACACACTTCGGTGCCGACTGATCGTCATCATCTTCGTCCTCATAATAGCCGTACTTGGAGTTGCCGGTCGTTGCGTACAGTATGGCAAACCCTAACACGGATGCCGACAGTGGGTACTCCGCGATTGACACAATGTACGGCTGAACGATCGTTCTAGTACCGTCCTTGCCAAGGATGCTCTTCTTCGATTGCACCACCGGTTCGGCCTCGGGTGAGGTAGCACCTTTTCCTTTCCGAATCTGCATTACGTAAATCTGACGCGTGTTACGTTCGGTAAGCACAAGATACGTAGAGGAGATATCGATTTCTGCCTTAAAGTGAAGCGACGCATCGGCGACCGGGGACGTTAGGCGGATAGTTTGAAGACACTCCCAGGACTCGCAACACCACACCTTGATTTCGGAATTGTTCTCCGCGCAGGTGATCGCATGCTTCCAGATCGTTTTATTATTCACCGTTTCGGTGTAATTGTCCAGGAAGAAGAAGCTTGTGATCGGTTTGCCATCGTGCGGTTTCCACATATGCAGCCGCCTCGGTGAGCGATCGTTCGCGTGCTGGTACACCTGATAGAACCGGATCAAACCGTCGTTCGAACTGAGTGCCAGTGTGGTACCATCGTCGGAGAATACGCTGCCCGTGATGATAGCATCCCCATCGTTCGCTTTAAAGCCACCCTCGTCAATATCCGACGCTTTCAGGTCGGTTGTGTCGATGTACGATTTTGCCAGCGCACTAATACTGTAGCACTGGAACGTTGGTCCGCGGGTCCACACGAGCAGCTCCTTGGCGAAATCATCGCTATAATCGGCACCATCGCTCATGTACGGACACCAGGTAATACGGTCGCATGTAGGGACGTGCCCATCGAGCGGATCGACAATTTTAACCTTGAGCGCGGTGGTTAGCTTTTCACCCTTCACCAGCACCTTGTGGACGTGCAGTGTCGTCCGTTCGATAATGCCGAGCAAACAATCGTAGGTGTTGTTGTGCGAGAACTGCAGGTCAAGAATTTCATCTGACAGTCCTTTAATCAGACCTCGTTCGGGAAGATCCAAATGGGCTACCCGCACCATACTTTCGCTCTTGGACTGCTTCGTTACTGTGGAAGATAAAATGTACCAGAGCGTGAACGATCATTAGTGGATGACATCATCGGCTTTCTTTCAAAACTGGCTGTACCTCGAATTGAGTATGCGAGCAGAAAACAGTCCTTGTGGCAGGCTATCAATCTTCCAGGGTAATTTTTCTGTTCCCATTTGAAGTTGACCACATTGACCAGCTTAATCTTCGAGCTGCCACGATCATGTTTGCCCTCGGTACACACCACTCTAATATTTTTATCGGTGGTCTTAAAGGAATGTTGAGGCTCTTCCACACTGAAAGCACTGGAAAGAGAAGATCAATTCATTGCCATGGCATAAAAGTGACAAAAGAAAGCATTTCGTATTTCCACTTACATTTTCCGGCTGCTGCCTGCAACGGTCGACACGGTCCGTTCGGTGGTTTCCATGGTTAATTCAGCGCTGTCTGTAGTGCCCTTCGAATGTAACAAGGACGATCACAAATGCGGTTGCTGCTGCTGTTGTCCAGCAGGTGTGGGTTGATAAGGTAAAAGTCTTCGCAAGCAGACGCGTCGCAACAACCCAAACAACTCAATAGTGGTGATGATGGCGAAAGTTAGCATAACATCACGTATCGTCAACACGTAAAAGTAAAATCTCTACACTGTGCGTCTGAACTAAACTTCAGATCGATGGTTTCCTATTACAAAGATGCCGTATTTCTGATTCGTTGTGTATCTTTTCCAACTCGTCAGCATTAAAGCAATTGGTGGTGTGAATTTCACAAGCTTACTACTAATAACAATACATACGCGCACACACAAACTGCGTCAAATGGGAATTGTTTCTAAAACATTGATTTTCTTACACCGAGCGCCTTCTCCAGCGGGTGGCTAGCCTTCTTTTGGAGGGATGGGGTGACGATGATGAAACAACGGAAACTAGGTAGAAACTAAAGTAAAACTTCTTCGCCAACGGGAAGACGACTACAATTGGTGGCTCGTTTAACGTAGTATCTCGCTTGAGGGGCTTTCTTTTTGGCCTTTTTTAACGATGATGCACTTTCGTACGCTGTTTGCTATGATGCGTTCGTTTCCTCGTCTCGGTATCCTTCCGCGGAGGTCGTCCTCGCCCGGTTTGCGCACAGCGATAGAGCGTGCTCGGGTGAACGTGTGGGAAGGAAAACAAATTCGCACACGGAATGAAATCGGCTCGCCAAAGGCCTACTGGAATAAACAATACGGATAGACACGATTGGACGAAATGGGGGAGATTTTTCCCGAGATTTCGATTCCCGGTTCGTCGGAACGCTTCGATTTTTTCAGCAAAAATATAAATGCAAAAATTGGCTTTTATGCTGCTGTCATCGCTGTCAAAATGGAAGTACCCAAGGAGCAATTTTGGTGGAAGTCATTTGACAGTACGAGCTCAGCTGTCACTCAGATCAAAATAGCAGGACTTTTGTGATTTTGTCCTTGAATCCTTTATTCAACTAATGTTGAGTGAATCTAGGACAGCTGCATAAATCTTTGAGGGAAATGAATGACGCTGAATCTCTGTGAAAGAATTCTCAAAAACTATTAATTTTTTGAGAGCCGAGAATCTAGAGCCGATTTGAAAAACACCTCACTGAAGTATGAATGACTCCTATGATTTATATGAATGATATCTTTTAAATACTTTATAAAGCACAACTCTAATTCCAACAATGCTATTTCATGCGTCCACTAGATATTTTTCCGTCTGCCATCAATCTGATACCAATTCTGAGATATAGGTGACGCTTTCTGTGATAAAAGTTAGTTGGGAAGTGTAGCTACAATTTGAATTGGATTTGTTTTTTTATACAGCATGAAATATATTTAAGTAAAATTCTAAATTTGCATGTTCTTTTTATGTACAATAGTATCTGTGATATATCATAATTACAGCACAGATGAAACAAATTTGTCGTTTCCTTTCTACCTTCGCGTGAATCGTAAAATAACCTTCACCATGTGCGTTCAAGCACATGGTCAATGCATACCAGGTGGTAGCGATAGATTTCGCGCAAACATACACCTCACTACTGCTATCAGTCAGCTATTCGAAGCGGCATCAATCGGAGTGTGTAATATCCAGTGTGCTCCTGGCGCTGTTACATAACGATCGATCCTTCAATTCCGGTGACTTTTCCCTATTGTTGGTTGGCGCGTTTTGGGTTCCATGGAGACGGTAACGACCCAATCCAACCCACGACGCTGACGAGTTGTTTGGTAGTGAACGGAAAAAAGAAAAGAACGAAAAAAACAAATAGCAAAAAAATATTGCGCTGCGCTCGGTGTAGTCCCTTGCGGTGGCTTTGGAACCGTAAATGTAATTAGCATGTCCAACCGATACGTGGTTTAAGAATGGGACGTGTAGCATATTGGTAGGAAGACGCAACCGTTTGCGTTACTCTGGGCGATGTTTATTAGTAGACCTTGGAAGGGACGGTAGTATCGTCATGCGGTTAGCATCCACCAGTCGTTTGGCCGGCCCATGCTCTGCTCTATCGCATTGTCGAACGATTGTTCGTTTAACGACAGCAACTACGCAACGTGTGACATCGAGTGCTTCAAAGTTCAAGCATCGTTAGTTCTAATTGACGGCGCTGTTGTGAACAATATTGCGCTTGTTTGAAGGTGTTTCGGTTATGGGGTGTGTTATTCAAATATTGTTGTGTGTTTCGCTAGCTAAGTTCCAGTTAAGACAGCTACTTTCATGATAAGAAAAAGTATCTCCAGTGAGTAGTTAGCCGAGTGTAGTTCTTCGTGATGTGAGCTGTAACAGTGACCAACATCGGGCAGTATTATACCGCGAGTATTAAATCGAATTAAACCAGCCACAACCATAAGAGTGAAATTAGCATTTTACAGTTCAGTGAACTCCGTGTTTGTCGTCTGTATCGTGACGGGTTGTTGAGGAGCTAAGAATATATTTGCCCATTCCATCCCCCTTCGCTTTTTTGTTGCTGCTCGGGCCATTCGTGCACAACCCATACGTGATTGCATGCAAATATGGTGCACCTTTATCAGACGGCCGGTACGGAACGGTCCCCGAAGGAGAAGACAGGCAACTTCATGTCGAACTTTAAGGGACTATTTTTCCGCACCAGTCAGTCGAAGCTCGGCAGCAACATGGGCACTTTCGGTAAAACCACCGGCGGGACCTCATCAGCAAAGGCACCGATTGCTTCACCGGAGTCGGGAAGTGAACCGTCGTCGTTAGTGTTGCCACGCTCACCAGAACCGACCACCCGTCCATTGACGGTACAGCGCACGGTAACGTTACAGCTGCCCCATCACGGTGACAATCGGTACGACATCAGGGCGACGGCGGTTCCACCCAAAGACGGCCGTAAGGATCGAAGGCGCGCCAAATCAGCGATCAAATCCGTCAAGCGGCGCTCCTTCGGCAAACGCATCAACAACCTGTGGAGCAACTTTGGATTGCTGCGTAGCTCGGAGCGTATCGTGGAGTTTGCCAACGGTCACGGTGAGTCATGTTGCTAGCTAGTTCTACTTCTTCGCCACCTCTTCAACACCTCGCGGATAGCGAATGGTTGGAAAGCAATTTAATTTCCGTTTCGCAAGACGGGTGCCATTCCCGGTACATCCTTTATTCACACCTCGCTCCATGTACTGGGCGTCTCCATCTTGCATGGATCGAAATGGTGGAGTGGGGCTTTGCAATCGCGATACATTGTTGGCACAGCTGTTGTTGAGGTTGACGGGTTTCTTCTCCGTCTTCGGCAGCTTGGTCGACATAAGCATATCGATTGTGTATGGTTTATTTACTTGCATTCGTCCGGGTTTGTGTATATCCGATCGCTTATTATTAGAACGCAGCGCCGTAGCTCATCGTGCCGGAGCGGTGTGAAAGAAAATCAGCCCATCGCTGTAAGGAAGTTTCGCGGTTTATCCATTTGTCTGATTAGTCAATATAAGCGCCGTGGATGGGGTATGAAATGTGTGTAGATGGATCTCCGCACGAGACGAAGGTTAGGATTCGGGGTTTGGGGTGCAACGGTCAGCGAAGGCATGCGAATCTTCCAGGTGCGAAATTGGAAATGGTGTGTTCAAGCAATCGCTAAATGGAAGAGAGAAGATGGATAAGAATCGTACGCCTAATTGAGTAGCTACTTTTCATTTATTTAGAGAGTGAGTTTAAATACACAAAACAAATCAAAGAAAAGAATGCATAACTCTTTGCATAAACTATAACTCTATAACTCTTTTATTTAATTGTATTGTAACTTTAAAAGAATTATTCTCGTCATGAGAGGTATTTCTTCATGTAACAAGAGCCTCACAAAGAATATGTTCGTTACAGCATAAGCGATATGAATTAAACTACCCCTGAGAGGGTGTTTTGGTGGTCACCTTCACCCCCCAGGGCATTAGGGGAACACGCATAACACGCGCGCTCGTCTACGGTTATGAAATATAATGAACTTCTCGTCCCACTTCCCGGTGTACGGAGTACGTTTCCATCGTTGCACACTGTTTACTACACCGAGACCAAACATAGCCCACACGCTGCACGTGCTACGATTGACCTGGAAAACAGGTGAATGAACGAATCCGAGACGACCCTTTTCCCATATTTGACCACCCATTTCCCAGGCCGTCCGGATGGCTTGTAGTGTGTGGTATTTCACTCCGCTTCAATGTTGAACGGTGGAGGTCCTTTATGTGTGTGTCCTTTTTTGGTGTCGTGAGCGTAATCCATAAAAGGTCCTAGAAGGAAAACATCCCCCCAGAAAGGGAAGAACACGCAGGTCGTCTGTCGATGAAGTGATGGGAGCGTTTAGGGCTGGTGGTTGATTACTGAGGAGTTGTTTTTTTGTTGTTACCTGGAACTCTCAACACCTGCTGAGTACTTCTGCTCGAAAAGCAGAGCTGGAGAGTGAGTGCTCTGGGGTACTCGTACAGAGGAGCCATCTCACCACGTGGGGCTTTACGTGTCTCGCCGCCAGCAACAAACAACCGGTTATGTTGCGCTTTTCCCCCTCACGAAAGGCTTCGTTGCGTGAAACCCGCATAGTCCACCCGGTCGCTCTCTCGCTCTCTGTCGGTCGCTACACACCACAGCCCGGGAACCGTTCTTGCCCCGGGACCCCGTAAGGTCCGAGTCAGGCTTCCGTTGGATGTTGGTTTGCCGATCGTCCGTCAGTTGTGACGGTGGTGTTGTTGAACTCGCTCGATCTCGCGCACACGGCCGGGTACGCGGCGATCGCGCCATTTCAACGTGAAGCAACCGAGCAAAAAGGAAACGAATGAAAAAAAACCTGTTCGACGAGTTCCTTCGCGTAGATTGGCGATAGGTACGGAGAATTTCGCATCGACTAGCATCGTTCTTGCATCGCTCGGTGTGGAATGGTGATCGATAGTGTTGGAAGCTGGTGGTGCTCGCTGCATTCTCGGTGCCAAATGAGTCGAGTGTTGTGTCGGTGCGTGGATGTGTAGGAAAATTGGAATATTCTTGGAAAAACAACCCATTAACCAGGTGCCTTTCATCGGTTTGTTGGGGAAAAACTCGCTTAATGTTCTTTGAATTGATGACTTTTCTGTCAACAAACTTCCGCACGTTTGGATGTCCGAACGCGCAGACAAGTGTTTGTGTGTGAGTATTTTGTGTACGCAGCAGAAGTGAAAAAGAGAGCTGTGTGGGACGAGGTGATTATTGAGTTTTCGGTGCGCTTGAACCGATCTGCAGCCTGGCATCCGGGACGTGAGGGAAATCGGGTTTTCGCCGAAGATAAATGTCACCTTATGACCGGTCTGTCCCATGTGCTGGCGAAAAGTGGAACACTTGTTGTGCTGTGTCGATTACCAGAAGAAGATGTCGCGCATCTGACAACGATCTTTGCGACTGAGATATGTGAACCGTGTCCGTGCTCCAGATAATGTGCTCCCAATGTTGCATGGTTCCGAGTGCTGTTCTGCATCGACCCCGCCTAGGCAGGTGTATGCGTCATAAGAAAGGAACGCTACCCGTGGCCGGTTTTAGCCATTCGCAAACCGTCAATCAAACGTCCGGTGCCGGATTACTTTCTTTCCCCCGAGGTTACTTAAATTCGTCCGTAGACGAGAGCTAGACGCCCATGACGGATCGGTGCTGAGCGGCGCGAAGAATCGATTAAGAAAATTAAATTCCCATCCATCTATCTATGATTTCCGGATAATTTAAGATTACGGCCCGCTGCCGTCCGATCGATTAATTTACCGTCTGCGTCTGGGGTGGATCGGGGCGTCCGCGTTTTGTGCGTTCGTTCCTTTGGCATGATCATCATCGTCTGCTGCACCGTATATGCACACACTCGTACACACTCGATCACGTCCGTCTCGGTGATTTATGGCGCAGTGTGCAACAGAGGAAAGCGGTAGCCACTGTCCGCCGGTGCATGCGGCATGTAAAAGAACGCACGTTGAAGTCTTGAGCATACGCATACACGATGGGTCTCGCCGTTACGGCATGCGGAACATCGGATGTGGGCGAAACTCCGTTCTATGGTTCGTTTATTTTTGCATTTTGTATTTTTCCCTCGCTTCTGGACAGAAGAACTGGTAATTCATTCTGTCATATTTAATTCACGACTCGGGCCAGTTCCACACACCCACACAAACTCCCCCAAAACACCACGATGTCTGTGGTTGGAGAAACCAAGCCAGCACGATCCAGACGGCGGTATGTTTTGAGATTGTTTTTGCTGCTGGAATAACCGTTCGGTAAGCACAAAGCTGGGCAGCTCCGGTTACAGCTCGCTGCAAGCGTTGAAGATCGTCTTCGGAAATGAAAGATTTTCATTGGAAATTGAAAGAAAACCCCATCGGGTCGTTGCGGTGAATGCAAATGAAGGATGCAGTGTAGTGTGGTTTGTGAAGAAAGTGTGCTTAAAGAGGCAAAACCCGTGATGCCCCTGCCATTGAGAGTAGCTTAAAGAGTTGGAAGTATTTATCATTCCTGTTAGCCAGCTTAGAGATAGAAAGAGAGGGTAGTAATGTGATGAAAAGCTGGTGGAAGATGTGTTTTTGGGTTAGGAAATGTAAACGACCCAATTATGTAAAACATATGCGGACGTCTAATGTATGTTCCGTATCTTACTGATAACACCGACACACCGAATGCTTTGTGAATGTGGGGCAATGGCCTTTGCCTAAATGCAATAGGCAGGTCTCCTTGTGTTTACCAAAAGTTATTATCAGAAGATACTCTGATTCATTTTTAGATTAAGAGAGTTAAAAAAAAAACATCTTGACAGTATGGGAGCATTATAATACTTCAATTTTGATAATGATAAAGTACCCATAACTATTATGATTACTGTCAAAATATTAGTTTAAACTATGAAGACTATAAACTATGAGACTATGAATTCTTTCGGTGCCAGCCTTTTTAGTAGCACTGACGGTGGCGCCCTCTTTGATAAAACGATAACAACTACGATCCCTCATCATCTCAATTTAACAATATTTTCCTAATATATATACTCTTTCCTCTAATCGCAAACGATCAAAGGATTAACGTTTTGACGAATCATAACCTATCGCTCTATCACTTACCAAAAAAACAAACATTGTTTGTAAACTTCCAACACCAATGTGTTTTTCCTAACATGGTTCTGTTCTTTGTTCTGTTGATTATTAGTACGAGCTAGCCACAGTCCCTTAGTACATCCGCTGATTGGTGTTAGTTTACTCACATGTCAAAACACGCCGTTTGACAAGCAGAGAGAAGATCGATCGAGGGATCGGTGTTGGTTGGTGGGGTTGGCAAGTGTTGTTACATCCCACGCAACGTTTGGTTGGGGGAGTTTTCCACAAAGATACGGGACGGTCAAGGGTTTATTGTGTGGCAGTCGGAAAACGGAAAGGGATTGTTTACCTTCAAATTGTTCGCAAACATGCTGTTGTTTGATTTGCCACCCCGTAGCAGATACGGGTAAGCGAAAATGTGTAAACACATTTGTCGTCATCGATAATTTCCACTCGGTGGTCGTTTTTTGCCATCTTCCATGTGTGTGGGATGGGATGGGGTGGGATTTGTGAGAGGAAAAGCGCACCCATTCATTTCAAATTGCCAGCGTTTGACTCTCGCGAACAGTTTCGCGCCCTCATGTCGTAGGTGTTGCTGAACACGAGGTCATCGTAGTGTTTCGTTCCGCACGAAACAACTCTACCGGGTGGATTTTCCTTACATCGTTGTGTGTTGGTGCGTATGTCGTCATCGATCTCGCTGCCGGTTCGTAGATTTTCCTCAAACCAAGATGGAAAATCGTTCACACACACTCTCTCTCTGTCTCTCTCTCTATCGTTCTCAATCTCTCCATCTGACTCTCTGTTTCGCGTGACTTTGTTCATCTCAGTGCATGTGCGCGCGCGTGACGTCACGGATGCGGAATGCGATTTCGGACACACTGTTGGGCATTCACCGTTTTTGCGCTACCAAAATCGACGCCCCAGAGCAGATCACCGACCAGTTGACGATAGTGCGCGGTCGAGGAAGCATTTCGTGCAGCACATCCCGGGATTGTGTGACGTGTGCGAGTGTGTGTTTTGGTCGTTGCGGAGCAGCAAAGTCGAAGGCAAGCCAAACGAAACGTTTGACTGAAGGGGGAAAACCGTCTCTCGTCGATGCGTGTGACGGGGCCACGGAAATCGCCTACGGATTTAAAATTCCTTTCCATCCCGGCTCAAGTGCGTGATTGTTTGTCGCCGGCGTTACGTTGTTCTGTGTGTGTGTGTTTTGTTGCGCTTAACCACCGCCATACGCGCTATTGTCGTCGGGTGTTAAGAGTAGCGATTTTTGCACCACTTTACCAAACCATCTCACCATTGAACGGCATTTGGGGGAGGGCGTTGTTGTTATACACTTATGGCATGTTTCGCATAGCACATTTGTTACATAGTTTTGACGCTTTCTTTGCGCGTTGGTCGAGAAATGATTGCGCCAGACATTCGTCACCAGAACGATCATTTAAACGTTTTCGGATTAGCCGGAAGCTTCGCGCGCAACACGAACCCGATTCCGCACCTTCAGGGATGATTCCCCGTTGACTCTTTACCGTTCCTTTATTTTTAGTCCTTTCGTATCGGTGTTTGGTGCGGTGTTGCGATGGTTAAGGAACAAATTTGCTTTACTAGCGAGCATGTTTTAGTAAAATGTTAAAGCCCATCGGGAAGGAGCACTTCTCCGTTTAATCACCTCTAAGTAGATCGGGTTTCGTCCCATAACTTACAAAAGCATGCAGCATCATGTCGGGTTAATAAGCACCAGCACCAGTAGCATGTGTTCTGGGGACGGTGTTGGCTTGTCCGCTTGTAAGCATATGTTTCCCATCAGAAGGCGGTCCGAACGGACACGCCACGCTCTGCACGGACTGATGTGTAGCCTTTTCCTTTTGACACTTGTACCCATTCTGTATGACATCGAAATGGATTAGTTTGAGTGTGTAATTTTTTTTTGAGTGAGTTTTCATATACCGTAGCCCCTAGTTTTGTATGTTTCCCGCTTCGTTTCGCTCATGTGGCGCATGGTTTAATGATGTATGGTGTTCTGTTAATTTATTTTTTCGTTCATTGCATTGTGATTTTAATTTTAGTCGTTTCAAATTTATTAACGCTCATAAACGTCCGTGACGGAAGGCATTTTTCATGCAAGTTCCTTTCAGGAAGTGTCTTATTTAATTGTGTTTTTTCTGTGTGTGTTTTGTTATTTATTTTTCTTATCAGTGTGCTAGATATTAACCAGTGTGAGAGAGTATAGTGTGCTTTGTTGTTGTCTGGTTTGAATAAAAAAAAACAATCAAAATTCGTGTTCCCCATCGCACTTTAAATCATATCCTTCCGTGTCCTTCCCTTTTCGTCCGGTGACAAAACGCGCCCACCACATGCCGGCCATCGTCCACCGTACACGATGGTTCGATTTGGCAAAAAGGAATCCACCGACAAACGGGAGTTGCTGGCCAGCATGGACTCGATGCATCGATACGGCAGCACAAAGCTAGACAACGGTAAGTGACATATAGGTAAACCTCGAACCGTCTCGAACAAAAGTGGTCATCCTGCTTATCCGAAGGGCCAAACTTCCCATTTGCCTTCGCTAATGGTGTGTGCAAGCGCGAAAAACCGCTGTCGGAAGAGTACCACCAGGCGGCGGTGGAGAGTGAAAATGAAAATAGAAAGTAAATTTACACCGTCCCAAAATCCACCGCGAAGCCGTGTGCCTGTTTGCCGTGTGTTCCTGTAAGATGGATTCATTACGATATTTCGGTACCACTTCTCGTCGCACGGTGCGTAAAGTTTTGTTCTTTCACCGTATGGTTTTAAGGGGCTGTGTGTGTGTGTGTGCACCATCCGCCACTCAACCCCCAACCCATCATCCCGTTTTCGGGAAAAGCCGCGCTAATGATGACGACCGTCGTTTTTCTTTTCAAAATTTTCTTCTGCCCCATTCTCTCCTGTGTGCCGGCTGACACCGGCGGCCTAGTTCCTTTGGCAGGGATTTTCCCGTGTTATTTTCTTTCAACCCTACGGCCTACGCTGATTTCCGTCTGGCGTACTTCAATCATGCATCGATGATTTCAGGATGGCGGTCATCTGCAATTTTTCAAGTGCTCCTTTAATGTTACCTCCGGTAGTGCGTTTGTGAGTGTGGCTGCGAGTGAGATTTGATTTAATTGATTAGTAAATGCCGATCGTATGCCGAGATAGAAACCGGGAATATAAGAAGAACGGGGGAGAGAGGATGTTTTATTTCGTGGTCTGCAAATGGATGGTGTGTAGGCAATTAAATTAGACATGCTCGGGTTTTATTGGCCCATGATGCTTGTACGAGCTGTTTGTTTGCAAGATGTTTTGGGATGATTAGTATTTCAGTTAGGGGTTTACGTTTGAACGATGGTGGAATCGGAACTGCTTTCGGTGAACCGTCGAAAGTGCAAGCACTTACATCATTAAACACATTTACAGAGCTTGGTTTATAGTGAGCTGGAATGGTTGTAAAATTTTTCTATCTGATGATGATAAAGTGAATGTAATTAACGACAGTTTTGTAAAATATAGTTAGGTAAATACTATGAAATATTGGTTACAGTTCCCTATATGAAAATGTAATTCAAGTAAAACCGGACAGTAATATAATTTTGAAGGTTTGGGAACTGTCTTAACCCATGACATCTCAGCGTATTAAATACCATACCAGAAAAAAATTGAAAGGTGTATTTAATAACCTAAAGTGTCCATCACGTTTTAAATAGTATCAGATGTTAGTTGAGGGGTGTCTTCAGTGGCAAAATTGCTTCGTGAATTTAATATCTTCTACTCAAAAGTGTGCAACAAGATTACAACATTTTCTTTGATTTAATCTTATTTACGAACTGGACAAAGAATATACCATAGAAAAGTAGGTTATTGCTTTATGCTCTGTATATGCAACGGAGTGGTGTATGTCCAGCCGTTCACAAACACGTTCTAATTCAATATTACGATACTCCATAAATATTTCGAACTTTCTCACCCCTGTAAAGATCTAAAATTATGGAAATTTACTGATCTTATTGGAACTGAATAGTGTATTTTCATTCATTCCATGTAGAAAGCGATGGTATTGTTAATATGATCACGGTAATAATAATTTTTTAAATGGATAAATAGCAATACTTTAGCCAATGTTCAAATATTAGGTGATCTTATTACATTGACCAGCACTGTAAATTGTAGTAACAATTGTAGAAAAATGGCACTTATGCAGTAAAAAAATTAGTCTTTTAATTAAGTTTAGAAATCAAATTATTAAACATTTCCGTATAGAATAAATCATCTGATATGTTGCAACGATGAAAATTTATATTTCTCTCGGATTCGTCCTGTCAGAGATGTTTCACTAGATACCATGCTAATCCGAGTACGATCCACATCAAGCGACTCCACCAGTGGCAGTCGGCAAACAACGTGACAAAGAGCTTTGAATAAAACGAAATTTTTACGACATCCATTATCGTACATTGTGCGATTGAGGGTTTAGCTTCGTCGTGCCAAGAAGAAAAGCAGTGCCCTTTGGAGAGAGATCATCCTTTTACAATTTCCAACCACACCCTCGGTCACACATCGTTTTGCTGTGACCCATAAATCCATACGCAGGAAAATAAAGAAACACTACCCGAGTGCATTCGTATGTTCGCTTAGCTTAACGCATTAGCGCCATTGCAGACGGTCCGACGACAACGACGGCTGACGGTCTCGTGGGGGGCGACTTTTTCGCAATGTTGCTCTACAACTGATACATGTCGACCGTCAACACCTCGGCAAGGGAATCGAATCGTAAATCGCAAATACCCGCCAGCTGACAGGTTTGGTGACCGACATGCCGCCAGCACAGAAGAAATATGCACCAGCAAATATGCAAAAGAGGATTATTATCAACAGCAAGGATTTGGTGGCCGGTGGTTAGGATTTGAACTATAAAGAAAATTCTTTTCTCGTAAACCACAATAAAAGGGGAAGGAAACGAAGCTCACCACACAGATGAGAAATGTTGTAAACAAACCATCACTTCTCGTGTGGTGTGGCGTTGCCAGCACTTGCAGTGGTTTCGCGGTAACGCTCGCGTTTACGGCCGAGCGAGGAAGGATTCCAACCGTCGGATGAAGTGAACCGGGGATGGTACATGCTAATCTCAAACTGCAGTAACTTTTTTTTTGCCGATGGCATCCATAATGCGCGTTATGTGGAGTTAGGATTTTATTTAGACAAACGATTTTCCCGAAAACAGCCTCGTGACCCCCGCCTATCGGTCGCCATCGTCTGTTTCGGTGTTTATTTGTACGAAGGAAATATTGTATTTTAAAGACAACAACTGTAGCTTTTTTTGGGTATCGGTGTGATTATCTTGGCGAGGAATATCTGAACATGAATGGAGAATGGTGCAGCAGTCATGGCTGGTGGTCCAGTACGGAACATCAAACGGATGGAGAGGATGTGCGCATATAGATAAATATTATTATGAATAGCATCTTCAAAGTGTCGAGTGGAATGATTTGTTTGGCTTTAAACTATCCGTGGGCGATGAAAGGAAGCGATAGGCATAAATAGGCCCATACATACATATTTGCGAAAGGAATGAGATATGATCTCATGTGCGTTGTGATAATTATTGTTACCGCTTTTAAACTCCAATTAAGATGTCTATTTGCTGAGGTACTTTTCAGTAGTTTTGTCTGCAAATTGCTACACCTTATCTAAGTCATACTGTTGTTTAAAGTTCAATGTTTCAGCAAGGTAAGGCGTTTTCCTCCCAAAGTCTTACATACTTCTTGCAGCTCAACTGCGGATAATAGTATCACATTTTTATTGACTTCAACTTTATTTCCCTTACGAGACGCACCAGAAAGTAACTTTGTAGCAAGCGGACCATTAACGCCAATCCCTTTTAAGCTCTACTTATCGTTTCCCCAGGCTGGCGGTCTTACGCCCCAAAACCATCCGTTCGGTAACGTCCCCATAAAAGCCATTGCGGGGTGTAAACGTACGATCCATTTCCCATGGCTATGCGTTCTCGTCCAAGGATATTGGACATGGCCGGAAAGGTAATGGGGCAATTACACAATTTCCCTCACCCGGCTAGAGTGTGCGATCATGAAGCGATAGAAAGAATGTCCCAATAAAGCAGGGAACGCATCGCAACGTTCGCACAGGGAGTGGCCGATGTGTGCGACATCTTCGACCAGGCATTATTTTTATTCCCCGTTCGGAAGTGGCAACGTGATACGGCGCGATGCCGAATTCGAACAATCATTAGATGGTGGTTATAGTGGTAAAATAACTAACAACTAACTACGTCGATCCGGTGCGAATGTGTGTGTGTGCCTTCGTTAGAAGGTGGATTGATTTGTCGTTCTAATCTTATGGCTTGTGTATCGCTTCTTCTCGTTTCCAGCTGCATTTCAACACGTGCGTGAAAATTTGACCGATCTCAATGGGCGGCCGGAAGCGAACGATACGGACCTTGTGTTTCTGCAAGGAATACTGGCCAATCCGGCCGTTACGCAGTTGATTAAGGTAGGTACTAGCGCTTGGCAAGGGAAGATTCACCATACGTCTGCCTTTGCGGAAGGTAGCCGCCGACCAGATGTTCAATCGTTAATTGAATAACTCAGCACACGCGTGTACATGCCCGTGCGTCCAATTTTGGAGTGTGTACTCGATGGGTCGATGGTACCCCTCCTTGGCGAGACCAGAGGGATTGGTCCCTCTGGACGTGTTTTAGCAAGGACGAAGCGTCCTCGCGTCGTTGCGTGGCATGCATACATCCCACCGGGAAATGGGGTTGTTTATTTTCACTAATTGGATTGGTTGCGGAACCAATTTCGTTGCACATAAAGTGTTGCGCTGGTTAATTGGTCGAGTGACACATATTTCCTTCGTCTCCAAAATTGAACCACCGACGGAAGATGGGAACGTGCTGTGGGGTGCTATTTTTTTTTTGGGGCCAATTTCGATGCAACTGTGTGTGGCTAACCGTCCCGTTTGTTCGAACTATGTCAGCAGTGTCGACCGTCGGGGTGTGATGTGGTCGTTTCTTGGATGAGGGAGCGTAAATTGGCTGACGGGTTGATGCGTGTAAATGTGCGACGGAAAGCTAATTGGTCATGAATCAGTGACCTTCCATCACCTACGAGGCAGCATTTGACTCCAGGCGGAGGTTAGCTGGTACATTGATGAATTGCAATTAAATCAGATTGGTTTAAATTGGTTAAAACTTGGCGGAGGATGTTCTTGGAACGATGCACAATGTCACAAAGACGGATTGATGTAAAGCGTCTGTGGAAACATGGAATGGTTTAAACACTTAAGCATGTCTTAAGATGTAATGATGTGAATGATTTAAGAGATTTGTTAAATTAGATAAAGATATCTTGGCCTTACAATGAAGTTCTTATGTACTACAACATTATACTTGAACAATAATATGCTCAGAATGTGTTGTCGACTTTCCTTAGCAGCTGAAAAAACCCGATATTTAATATCTTAGCATATATTCATTAGTCGTGTCGTAAAGTAAAGCTTGTTCTTCCTACATCCCTTACCATCATAAAATTCTCCCCAGTAAAAGTTTGGCCAAAACATATGGGTGAATTGTCTACCAGTGGAAGGTTCTTAATGTGTGTAACGAGAAAACAGGAATTCAAGCGGTTTGTTTCAATTTTCTTATTCTGCTCCCTTATTTCTTCCGCTTCAACCAACCGAAAAGCGAACGAACAATCCAATTCTCCAGATAGCACATTAATGTATTCACGCCTTAGAAGGCTTCTGCCGCTAACAAAATGCCGAAATGAAAGTTTCCAACACACCCAAACATTTGCCAAACAAACCGAGAAACACTCGTGCCGGTCCGGCGTTCCCCCGAAAAACCCGACGCACACAACACAATTTGAGCAACTCATTTTCTTCTCCATCGCTGATGAGCTCCAATCCGTGTTTTTAAAACCGGTTCCAAAAATTCGTTAACGTTGTACGCCGTTTGTAGCTGTGTGCATGAAGGTTGGAGCGCTACATAAGCAGTTTTTTTTTTTATTAATGTTTGCGGTGTTTGGGGCGTGTGTGCCGAAATGAAAAGGGCTGCAGTGAAGCTGCGGTTGAGTTGCAACCGGCTTAAGCCTGCTAATACCCACACAATTAAGGCTCGATCTACGCGTGTTGGTGTTGGGCCCATCTTTCGGATGGTGAAAAGAGATTTGGGGCTGATTTTCTGGACAAGTTCTTTCTTTAAGTTTGGAAATGACATCAGAACTCCACCGGTGGTGATTGTTTTTAAAGTGAATTTTGTGAAGTTTTAAACCGATTCTTGACTGGTATGGTTCCTTTGGTTCCTTTGTTAGGTCTGTTAGACCACGCACGGTGAGTGAAAGATCCAACATACCAAAAAGAACACATGAAACTTATTAACACCTGCTTCTACATAAGGGCAAAGTGAAAAAACCCTTAAAGTAAATACATCTAAGCAAGGGAGGTAAGTATCACGAGCCCTTTTTGAGTTGGGAAAGGTATTTCTATTTCCATTGAGGTTGTGAAACGGTGTTCTGTTTGTCGAAACATTTATCCACCAGCGAGATATGTCTCTTTTGCGGAGGTATCCAGTATCCAGTGATGTTATGGAGTTTGACGGCGTGACAGGGTGGTCACGGAGATTGAGTTCGCGTAACGACGTTTATGTAGCGTATAATAGAAATCAGAGTTGATTTCACTTTCGTTTCATAATGCTAAAAGTTGCAGCTTGAAGAGATGAAGCAATTTCAGACTTATCTTGGAGTGCATTATACCTGATCCCACCAACCAAAAAAAAAAAGGTCAAACTCATCGCCTTTCGTCACCAAGAATTTGTCCCAATATGCCGTCTGAGAATTTCGGAACGCTACATTAATTGCCCAAAACCCGTCCCGGTCACTTGGGACTCATTCGGTACATCATTAACTTTGTCATGTTTATGGTTGTGCTTCTCCACGGCACACGCCCCGTCTCGGGTGATCATAGCATATTTATAAAACAATTAATCAGTTCACGGAATGCTTCGGATGCGCTCGCACGGAAGGTGACGAAGCTCAACGATAATTATCCGTACATTCGGTCGGTTCGAGCAGTATCGCTGGTTGGGTTGGCTTTGTTTGAAGTTGACCGTCGTGGGATGCTGATCGTGATGGTAGGCAAACACCTGCTGCGGTGGGATCTACGAGATCGGCGATGAATGCGGGAATCGGCAGGCGCTTAATGGATGGTGAGGAACGCGCCATGGCAATTCGCATATTACGTCCCATGATTTCCATTGCCACGTCGTCATCATCGTCGTCGGTGCGAAAGAAAAACATCCGAACCCCCACGCACTGGTCGCACCGTCATGGATAGTAGCGGAGATCGTGCCGAGAGAACAGTCACTGGTGAAGAAAAAAGACTTTAGTCTTGACCTGCGTCACCTCTGCGCGAACAAACGATCGCTTATTTCTAAATAGCGGGAAGTATGGCTTGATACGTCTGAGCGGTTCTCAGTGGTTTCTTTATGTGGCCACTGAGCATTACCGTCTCGGTCGGTGTGATCTGCTGATGCGATGAAGCATCCCTCTTCCCTCAGGTTTCCTTACTCTCGATTACGTTGTAGATATATATTTGCTGACCAATGGTTCTTCCTCCTACGGAGCAATGTGGTTCTATTTCTCACCCAACCTCTTGGGCAATGATGTATTCTGTTTGTCCACGTCGTGTTTTCTCGTGCGGTCGGTGATGGAAGGAGGTGTTCTCGACGGTAGAATGCATCACTGACGTATGCATGCGCTGCGTTTCGTCATCGTACATGCACGCTAGATTCGATCGTACAGAAACCTGTTGATGGGAGCATATGCATATTGATGGTGTAGATGTTTCATAACAGATCATTACCGACTCTCATGAAAGAGTGTGTGTGTTGTACCACATTGATTTGCGAGAAGTCTTGCAAAAAGTACAAAAAGAGGCTTTAATATATGACTGTTGGAAGGAATATAAAATAACTGAAAGAAATCTTGAAGATGATATCGAAAGATCGTTAGAATTTTATTAAATATATTTAAAATAGAATGATTATATCGAATTAACGGAAAATTAAATGAGCATAATGAACCATATCTACACATAATAAACTTTAACTGTAACCAGGTTAAGTTGAGACCAAAGACGGCTGGTTAACAAATACAATCAAAAATCCTCACAGGCTTCTCTTTCGCGTTCCAACACACGCAAACGAACTCGCCCTCGCTTTGCACGATGGTGGTTTTTTTTCCAACATAAAACATAACCTGCGCAGCATACTCACCACACGAGTGTTCAACCCTGTATTTCCACCACGAGAGCACACCACAGCCAGGGGTGATGATACGCACTCTCTTCGAGAACCATCGCACAGGAATGCCACGCTCACTCACGGTGCACTCACGCGCCCCTAGCGTTCGGTGCGGTCGAACCGTTAAGCGCGGGGTTTGTGTTGAGTTCATTTGCGAGAGAACCATTCACCCGGTTAGTTGCGTGTGCTCGGGAACGCTGCTCCAACGGCAACCTCAGCACAATATATTCACCCTTTAACCCGTCACCACCGCTGGTAGCTGTGCCGTTCTCCTCGTCGTTGTGTCACGGTATATGGTGCGTGTCACGCTTGACGTGTCGTGCTAGTGTATTGTTGAAAAACCCCCGCGTTGTGTACGATCTTCGGTGCCGATCCCCAAGTGCTGTGATCGACGTCCAGAGGGAAGTGCGGTGAAATTGGTATCGGATCTGCATACGTACTGTGACGTTGGCAAACGTGGTGGTGGTGTCTAGTGTACGCAGTTTTCGTGACCGTTGCCATCGGCGACGGGTGATTCATAGTTGCGCAGAAGGGCATACCGGACCGCAGCAACAAAAAAAAAAAATCAATACCCAAGTGGTTCGGAAGCACGGCATTCGAACTCAACGGAGTGCCACAACGCCGCACCGGACGACACTGAAGACGGCCATAGCAGAAGGAGGTTAAATTTAAGGTGTGTACCATCGCTTTGTGTGCTACGGTTTGCCGTCCCTAAAAGGGGGAAAGTTTTCATCCCCCTCTTACCCCTATTTTCACTGCTAATGGGACAAGTGTTGTGGTGTGTTTGCATGGAAAACTTGCACCTTTCCATGTCAGATGTATAGTTAACGGTGAGGTGCATACAGTACACGAACATGGCATGCAGGTGGATGGATGGAAAATAGTTGAAATTTTTCGAGGAAAATGCAAAAAAAACTCCCGTTTGGGGAACGAGAACCCAAAAGCCCAAGAGAAAATACTGAACGCTGACCGTAAAGGGTCATTACGATTCAAAATGGCCTCCACAAAGTTGGATTGCCAGTGAGGTCTACGCTTCACCGTACCTGAATCGTAAAAGACAATGGAGGTGAATGTGGTTTCTTCCTTTTGGGGGAATGTTTCGTTGTTGAATAACATCCCCCTGCGTTAGGGTAAAGAATTTTCTTCGTAAGGGCGTTTTCCCCAATGCCTCAAAAAACATCTAGCCAGAGACGACGTAACATTGAGTCACCGAAGACGATAGACTTGGAGAGGAGTAGAAAAAAAGGAAGGTATCCACCCATAATTAGCACTCAGTCGTTCGCATCAGTATAGGTGCGATCTTCCAAGTTGGGGCCTGTGTGGAGCAACTTGGTCGTGGTGCGTCGCGTCAGCGCAACCCCGATCGCATCATTTAGCGACGACAGTGAGATTGAGCAAGACCACAAGAGATCGAGAGAGAGAGAGAGAATGCCTTTTGTGGTTAACGTTGACGCCACGGTTCGAAGGTACGCGATGGGGTCCCAAGAAGGCAACGCGCGTTTCGCGTATTCTCATCACACACAGCGACGAGAAGTACGATTAGAGTTGTGAGAGGTTTACCGGTGTGGAGTTGTTTACGTTAACTGTTGCTGCCCGTTGTTGGTCTCTTCACCGTGATGGAAGGCCTCGGTTGTTCTCGCATTGAAGTCGTTTTGGAATGTGCTGCAAGGGTGCTTGGATAAAGGGGTGGTGAAAACAAAGCGAACGTATTCGTACAGAAACCTTCACAGATGCGCGCCTTCAGTTGGGATGGGGTTGGCGTTGTACAGCCGGTGGAGAGACCGAGCGCTTACGATGAGAAAACCTGTTTCTTGTGATGCCGGTTCTATGTGTTGGAGGCTCCAACCACCGCACGAAAGTATGAGTGTACAGCATAAGCATCGATCTCCGTCTAGTGGAGATCGCTTATGCTCGATGGGAGAGGGTGGATAAGGGTGGATGATGCAGAGATCGAATGCTAGCTGCAGTTTGCAAGATGGCATACTTACACCACCAAGCGCGGTGAAAAAGAAAAGGGAAATGAAAGAATCAGCAACGAGACACATACACCGTTGAAATACGCAAAAAAGAAAACCCATGTAACAGCACATAGTTTCACTAACATACTAAACTTTTATTTTCTTCTTATTGTTATGCAATGATAAAGCACTAGCGTTTCACTTTTAATTTCGCCTATCGTGCTGCATTCCACGCGACGCAAGTGAAACGGATAAGGTGCGGACGTATGGACTTATTGGTAAACAATTAGCCACCATTTAAAGGGGTTGGGTGACGAGTTTTCCCGCGTTTAACTGGCGGATGTGTCTCATCCGCTTGGTCGGTGACACGTTTTTAATGCCGATTGAATTTATTCCAATTTATCGCGCTCGATACGAATGAACGCCATATTTTACGCCTCCCACTGTTATACAGTGCCTCCGGCTTGAATTGTTACTCGTACTCATGGCGAATAAGTGATCAATAAGTGGGTTTTATAATGCTGAGGATAAGATAGTCGGGCGCCATAAAGAGATAGTTTTTATCTTCTATTTAATTCAGTAGTGACATTTACCAGCGGATACGTTCGCTCATATTTGCTGCTGGATGTTGAATGTTTGTTGTCTCTGTGTTATCTTTAACCTGACAGGCTTACAAGTGTTCTCTTGTTGAATTCGACATTGGAATAGGCGGGCAAATACTCGTTAACGGGTCTGTTGATTATTTATCAGGCGGTGTATTAATGTATTTACCTTCAAACATTTCAACTGAACAATGCTACCACCCACACCATCAACTGCTCATCCTGTATGCATCTCACGTTAGCAACACACCAACCGAATATGTGTACTATGTAACCGCAAGTTGAAATGGCACAAACGAATGTACGAAATTGCAGCAAACAAACCACGCGAAAGAACGACGACATGCTTGCGATGACGAGAAATTTCAACAACATTGAACATTGACAGAAAATGAGCTAACAAAATGTGTGAATACACCGACATTAGCAAACTGCAAATAGAAAACGTAAATAAGGGAAGCTATCAAAATAAAAAAAAAAAACAAATGAAACAAACCATTAGGAACACCTTACGCGGTAAATAGTTGTGAGGAGTCTATGGACACGCGCTTTATGTTCTGAAGGAAAAAAATAAAAATGGCACAAGACATAAATTTGAGCAACTTTCTCCAATTACTTCCGACTCCATTACTTTTCCTAGCGTGCAATCCCGTAGTTTGTTTTAGTGATTTTTGTTGTCCATTTTTTACATTGTTTCTCTTGCTCTACGCCGTTTTTTTTGGCTTGAAATTTCTCGTTTGATCGATTAAGAGTCTCGTTCGTTCGGGTTCATCGTACGCTAAGGGATGAGCTCGTTATTTGTCTGTGCCATTTATTGTGTTCATAGTTTCTCTTCCCTTTGCCGGATGGTAGGAAAGTAGACAGCAGAAGCTTACATTTGCATGGTTTCGATAGTATCACTGTCAAATCGGGTGATCATCTAACAGTGTTCGGTAGTTTGTCGCTAGATGTCGCACCTGTCTCGTTAAGTGTCAAGTGTCAAGTTCATGGTGCGAAATTTCTCCAATCGTCGGCAGCGTGTGTGGTTTTGCTTACAATTTCAAAGGTGACATTTTAAGACCAGTGGTAAATTGATTTGAGCTCATTTGGCAAGACTGACCCTTCCTTGCTCCTTTCAGTCTCCATTCCACCGTATAACTGGCCAACCCGAGCGGAATGAATTACGGGCGTAAAACGCCGTCGACGTACCGGTCGACACCGTCGGTATACTCCCACATTACCAGCCGATCCCAGTCGAACCTACACTCGCAGCGATCGCGATCGATGAAATCTGTCATGATCCCGTGGTACCAGAAGCCGATCCTGCACAACAACAAATATCTGGACATTCAGCGGGGTGCCTTCATCATGGGGCTGTTTGCGATCTTCGTTGCGATCTTCACGATCGGTACGGCCGTGTTTGACATCTACTGCCTAGCGTTGGCAGCGCCTGGATCATCCCACTACGGCTACTATATCATCTCGTACGAGTTTGTGTACGTTGGTAATGTGCACGTGCGGAACGCACTGATGGTGGCGGCCCTGTTCTCGCTGATCGGTGGTCTGGTGGTGCTGGTGACGAGTATCATGCTGGTGCATGCGCTGCGCAAGGAATACGAATCGAAGATCGTACCCTGGCTGTGGTCGTTCGCCATCTTCACGCTGTTCCGCCTGTTGGCGTTCCTGTTCTTCTCGATCGTGAACGATCTGATCTTCGCGTACAACATACTGATCACACTGATCTGGAGCGTCGTCATTGTCGCATCGATCTACGGCTGGCTGATGGTGTACTCGCTGTATCTGGAGCTGGCCGATCTGACGAAGCTGGAAGATCTTGCACACCTGCGAATGGGTACGATGCAATCGCTGAACGCTTCCGTTGCACACTCGCTGGCCGGTTCGCGGCCTACGACACCGCACAGTACCGTCTCGACCATGCCGGTCGGTGACACGAAGTTCATCTAAAACCCCCGCCATCGGAAAAAATCGCCCATCCGTCCAACACATTGTCTATCGTTCCGTCCAAAAACGAAAAGCAAGCAAACAACCACCCGTACAAACAAACGATGAGAATATCGCCAGTCTTTAGGGAAAAGTAATAACGCGCACATAACAATCGAAGCAAACGAGTAGCTCGGCATGTTTAGAGTGCCGTTTCGTCCGAAGATCGTTTTCGAAGACGAAGAGGATTTTTTTAACATTTAGTTTCGTAATCGTAATAGCGTAGCTCTTAAGTTGACGGTAATGTGCGGTGACTTCAACTGTCAGTGGTGCGCATAGGTGACGAACCCCGTTACACCTCGCTGCACCGGGTACGACAGTGCAGTGGTACATCGCTCGAAGTTTTGTTTTATACATTCCACAGTGATCAATAAATTATTGATTTCTCGTAACGACTATTATGATTTATTTTTGTTTTATTTTGGATATTTATTTAACCTTCATGCAGGTTTTTTTTCCTTTGTTATTAAATTTTGTTTTCATCTTACCTCAACTCAACCGGAACGGAATTCCTTTAGGCTTGTGGTGTTTATGCGTGGGGCTTTAAACTTTTATCTCTCCCTTTTCATGACCTTCCACAGCCAACGTTCATTCACCCCAACCTGTACGTTAAAGAATCGTTCCTCTTTTTACGGTGACTTTCTCTAGCACAGTTTATTTCATGTTCTTTGCGTTTCAATGTGTGGTTTGTTTTGTTTTTTTTTGTTTATTAGGGGTTTCTCTCCTGGGCAAAAGCGTGTCTAAACATAGAACATTGACCCGTAACAGTACCCCTTGTCTAGTAGAGGAAAAATTCTCTCAGGTGTTACGGTGTTCTTATCTTGAATGGTACATCTTTTTTACCATCTGTTGCTCAGGGTATTTCAACGCGCTACTCGACGAAATGAACTGGTTCAAGATATCCAAAATTATTAGATATTCGTTGGTGAGGTTGACTCATGCCAAGCATCTCTTTAAGCTTTAAACATTCATAACAATATGCAGTTGACGTCACGTGACGACCTTCTACCAGGCAGCCCGGCCACAATGTGATTGCCATAAAGCTTAAAGCGACAACTTGCCTCCTTGGTCAAGATATCGCTTTGCCGAGCTGCAATCCAAACCATTTCGAAAGACACTTTCAAACCCGGCTTGTAATTGTTCCGGCCCCCAGGAAGAAGGGAAGAAGGTAAATAGAGCACCAGAAGACATACACTCCTCGAATGCGGCAGGAGAATGGAATTCAAATGCATTTCAATTAGCGATCGCACGTCAGAATTCTGTCGCACCGTTGCTAGCCGTTGCGGCGTGGTAAACGATCGTTCGCATTAATACCGCATGTTGTTCTACCGTACGAAACCCCATTAGCATACTGGTATGTTACTTAATAATGCGCTTTAAATGGCACAGAAAATGCGCTCCGGTCGTGATTATCCTTGACTCGCCGGTATGTGAGAAATATAGGGGCACCAGATTGAGTTACGGCGCTTCCTGCTCTTTGTTTTGTGGTTTATTTGTAAGAGAAATCATTACATATGAAGATATGTAAAAAATATCTGGAGAAGATCGGCACAATTTTACCTTCTGCTGTAACCAAACTCACTGACACGTAGAAGCTTTCGGTTATACATCTTCTAGAATAACAAACGACTTGCAACGAATGGCTTCCATGGTGATGTTTCCTCCGTGGGGTGTCTTCTTCACAAACACACACACACACGCGCACATAGTCTATCCACAGTAAGCATTTCATTACTTCGCCCAACCAACGCCCAACACATTGAACGCATCGCATGGCAGATAGCATCGAACGTAATACACCGCTCCGAGCAAAAGGTGACCCAGTAGAGGGAGGTTTGTCTGGTCGATAGTTGCGTTGGGAGTTGTTTTCGTGGTGCGCTTTGGAAACCGCCCGGGACCGGGGTGTATTCCTTGCAGACGTGACCTAGAAACTGGCCAAGAGGCCAAGAACCCGTCCCCGTTCGCCCGTGTAGTACGCCCAACAAAGCGGGCGAAGGGCCAGTTGCGCGTGAATTGTCGAGTGTAGCGCAAGCAGGTTCGTCATACAATACGCCAAAGATCTTCTGCTGACTTTCACGGCAGCAGTTGTGAGGTGTCTGAGAGATCAGCGTGCGTTTGGTTAGTGGTGGTGATTTCATAAAGAGAGGCGAGGAAGATGTTCGTTTGCATTAGGGCCCTTTGCATAAGGTGAAAGCGCATCCGCGTCTCAAGCCTCCAGTAAGCGAGCGCTCCCCAGCGAAGAAAAGGTATGGCGTTCTATTGTTCCCTTGCGATGGCTTACCTTTGGTAGATGGATGATTGTTCGTTTTACTTTTAATGTAACATTCGAAGCGTTGCTGCACCGAAGGAACATCACAAAACGGAAACGACGAAGGTCAAAGAAATTAGGAAAAGTGACTTGCAGGTAGTGTGGGTTCGTTTTCTCTCTCTCGCTCAAATTCCACCATGAACAAAGATTCAGACGAAGCATACGAAGCAATGTAACAAATTATTAAAAAAGGTGTTAAAATATGAATCAAGATAGAGTGGAACAGTGTGAAAGGGAAAGATTTATCGGTCGTCTTGTCTTGCGAGCTAGAAAAGAGCATCATCCTAGTCCTGTTCAAGAAATCTTCAAAGGCTGTGGGCTGCATAATTAGGATAATTTTCCGACCGGAACTTTAAGGCGGAAATAGCTATCCACAAGCAATAATGAAAATGATTGACAATGATGTGTTAATATTCTGGCTCATGCGGGGATTTAAAGATGATGTATTGAGCCCTTTAATTTCTTACCTTGGGTCTATTCTCTAGGGTCTTTAAATTCTTAAATACCCCAAGAGAACTTCCTATGCTAGCCGATGAAAAAACCGATTGAGTTCGATTGAATTAAAGTTTTAATTAACTTCCAGCGCGAGTTTCCAACGCAATAGCTTTACTACGATCAAAAGATAGGGTTTTGTTTTCACCCACGGCAGTAAATCAGAGAAAAACTTCCTGCATGACTGTATTTCCACAAGGATTGGCATGATAATTGAAATTGTTTTGCGAACTCGTATGCCATCGGGCCCCGGGTTGTTTTGTAGTCGCGTGTTTAATTGCCATTCAAAACGTTCGCATGCATGCAGTGTGATTGAAATTTCGAATGCATTTACTGCACGGATATGCGCGTAAACCGTTGAACCTACCAGCTCAGTCGCCATTTGGAAGTGTTTCGAAGAGGACGTTTTGTTAGTAAAGATATTGGTGCTTTGAAGATAGGAAGCAGCTTGGTAAGAGAATTGAAATAATATTCCCCTTAATATAACCATTAATGTATTGCACGATTTTGCGTAATTGTACTGCATAAATGGGGAACAACAGGGAGTCACCTTTGGCTCTCTGCTATTATCGAGAATTCCCTTGATCGAGACAATTGAGCGTATGATTCATCACTTCGTTCCAAGCACATACAAGATGAACGAGGTTCCACACCATTCTACCTTCCACATGGTGATCATTTAAGTTCCTCCATCTGTAAACGATTAATTTAGAATTGTCTTACCCAAGCGCGTGTTGGAGTAACGAGCGTGTCAATTGCACTGCACGAACAAAAACAGCCTCGATCTCGATCGCGTACTGCATGTTGTCTCGTGCTGCGCATATGTTTGAGTGATCATGTCCCACATGTCCCACAAGGTGGGGCACAGCGTTCCATTGCATACCGTACCACATTGCGTCACCTTGATCGGCGTGTACAAAGCGACACACCAACACGCACAGAGAGCATGTTCCGAAGTTGCGAACAAGTGGTTGTGTTGTCTGATGTTTTATCCCACCGAGCAAATGGGTGTATAGTGGGGCGTACTAGCGATCTGGTAGTGAATGGTGTTGGTAGTACACCGATTGAACTTGCTCGATGTAGTTGCGCGTGCCTGGCTGACCAGTGTTTCACATACATTTTTTTTGTTGTGTCTACTTTCCATTGTGCGTTTAGATCCAAGACAAGCTCGAGGAAGTGCCAGCGCCACTGCGTCCAGTGCGAGTGGACAACGCGCCCCTGCTGAAGGAGGTGATCGATCGCTGTAGCCTGTCGCGGAATCCGCACGCCCGTGAGCTCGCCCGCATCTTCCGCTATCCACACTTTCGCGCCCTACTCGAAGCACACGACGAGATCGGTGAAACGCAGCTCGAGAAGCTTAAACATCCGCCAGCAGTAGCAGCTCCCTCATCAACATCACCGACGGGTTCCAGTCCGGGGAGTAACGGGCACGGTCCGCACAGTCCTTCCAGTGCCAGCGAGATCGACGGTTCCGGTGTAGAGCTGTTCACGATCAACGACATGCCCGGGGAAACGATCAAGATGGTGGGCATCCGGAGAAATCCGGACGAACCGCTCGGGCTGACGGTGGAGGTGGATGAGCACAATCAGCTGGTGGTGGCACGGATCATCGCCGGGGGTATGATCGATCGCCAGGGGTTGCTACATCCGGGCGACGTCATACTGGAGGTGAACGGTGTACCCGTGACCACGCCCGAGGAGTTGCAGGGTGAGATATCGGTTGCGAAGGAATCGGTCACGTTGAAGATTGGGCCGAGCATCGAGGAGGAGATGAAATCCGCCCGCATCACCATGGCCGGTGGACAGGTAAAGAATGGACGAAATTTAGACTCGGGCAAGAAGCTAACGGTAAGTGGAGTGTTTTCGCCTTGATTGGCTTTTCTTATGGTTTTAGATTTTAGTTGTGTAGTTTTAGTTCAGTGCCGTGTGGTTTTTCGCACCAACGCTTTATTAGTTCGCTGTGTTTGTGTGTTACGTTCCTGGTTAACCTTGTTTGTGTACACCTGTGTTAATGCTGGCTGTACCCTTTCTCAAGAGTAATTTGCATTTGCGAATTGCGATTTTTTTTACCAATGGTTTTGTTTGACTAAATTTTGTGTGGTTTTGTGTGTTTGGTTGTTTATTTTGGTCGCCACGTTGTTTTCTTATGTTCGAAAGCAAACTCCAACAGAGGCCTTCTTGTGGTAGTGCTGCTAACGTGCTATAAATGCAGACTTGCTTGACACGAAGCGTCACACAAGCGTCTCTGACACCGTTATGTATCTACAACCACGCTAAAAGTGCACTTCATCGATGTTGCAATGTATGTACAATGTAGTGTATAGTATCGCGCAGGACCAGCACCAGTTAATTCTAGGCCATTTCAGTCACAGAAAACAAAAAGTTAGCGATAGGGTAGTAATAGGATATTTGGAAGATGGCTGCAAATTCTAATGCATTGCTAATTGAGTTCCCTCTTCAATTTTAACTCTCCCCATTCTACCCTCAGTGTTATATGCGTGCGTTGTTCGACTATGACCCCAACGAGGACAATCTGCTGCCATGCAAGGAGATCGGGCTCTCGTTCATGCGCGGTGACATTCTGCAAATTATCAACGTGAAGGATCCGAACTGGTGGCAAGCGAAGCACGCCGGAGAGGAAGGCCCGACGGGATTGATACCGTCCCAGGAGCTAGAGGAACGTCGTCAGGCGTACGTACCTCCGGAGGCAGATTTCGTGCACAAGATAGGCATCTGCGGCACAAGGGTATGAATCCTGTAGGAGTTGTATTGGATTGTAGAGAAAATTCTAACTGAAAGATAAACTTCCTTTATTGCAGATTTCAAAAAAGAAGCGAAAGATACTGTACAAAACAAAGCAGAATGGAGAATTCGACAAGGCGGATCTGATGCTGTACGAAGAAGTTACCAAAATGCCTCCCTTCAAGCGAAAGACACTGGTGTTGGTCGGGGTGGCGGGTGTCGGTAGACGAACGCTTAAAAACCGACTGATCAACAGCGATCCGGACAAGTTTGGATCTGTACTGCCACGTAAGTATCGGGAATATAGTCTCAAGTGGAATCCAAATAAAATTACTCACCGTTTAATAACATTACAGACACTTCTCGTCAACCGCGACCTCTGGAAGAATCGGGCAAAGCTTACTGGTTTAGTGATCGCGAAGATATGGAGGAAGAAATAAGGGAGAACCATTTCTTGGAGTTTGGTGAGCACAATGGAAACTTGTACGGTACTCATCTGGACTCGATTCGTGATGTTATTCGGCAAGGTTAGTCATCTTGAGTGGAAGTGGAGTGGGAAGTGGCCAGATACCGCAATGATCCCCATTTCTATTGTAGGCAAAATGTGTGTTCTCGATTGTTCACCGGCGGCGTTGAAGACGCTACACAACAGTCCAGAGTTTATGCCATTTGTGGTGTTTGTAGCCGCACCGGGAATGGAACAGCTGAAGTTGCTGTACTCTGAGCGCAGATCGGCTAGCGGTTCCACGAGGAATTTACACGTAAGAAATTGAAACTGATTACGAAGTAATGTTTGTTGTGTCTTTCGATTGTGGATAACCACACAACACTCAATACAAAGCATATCTAATAGAACAGACGGACAAGTTTGACTACTTTAATCGATTTTCTGCATGCCAACTAATATGCTTGCTTTTTGTGTTGTTGTGGCTCGTATGCTTACAGTTTGATCGTCAAAGCTCTATACGCTACAGTTCGCGCCGTGCAAAGACCCTGGAATCGTTGGCATCACTGTACGAGGTAATATCTGCTGTTCTGCATGAGTGTGGACAAGTGATTGGTGTTATCAGCTCTCTGTTCCCGTTGTTGACATTATTCTGACTCGGGTTTTGTTTGTACTTACAGGACGATGATCTTATATCGGCTGTCGAGGAGAGTGCACTGCTCCAGCGAAAGTACGACAAATACTTGGACATGGTGGTGGTGAACGAAGACTTCGATGACACATTCCGACAGGTGACGGAAGCACTGGAGCAGCTGTCACACGAGCATCAGTGGGTGCCGGTGAACTGGATCTACTAGAACCGTGTGTGAGCGTGCGCGTCTCCAACCACGATCGCGAAATATGTGTTCAAATCATTCGACATGCGTTAGTGAAACCTCGATCGATACAAGTAATAGTTCAAATAGCCATATAGCAACGCATTCATTCTGCTTCGTTCGCTCCGTGAAAGCAGCACGGCAATAGAATCGGTATCATCGGTGCATCGAACATTGCCTTCAAAGACTCTTTACACTCCAGATGCCTTAACAATACACAATATCGTTGACACGCGAATCACAAACTTACTTACCGCTTTACATGTGGAAATCTTCGTACCGTTCCATGCACGGGATCGAGACGTTTATCATGCAATCATCAGGATCTGATAACGCGCGAGTACTATCAGTCGACACGTATCTGCACGTCCTCTTTATCATCCTCCTTAGCTCGTTAGCGTAACGCCTTTGATGTTAGTATTTTACCCTAGCGTTTAAGATCAGAGTCGACTTCGTCCACATTTTATTTCGTCCTGTTACTTTTGCTTTTTATCGACCCCGAAGGGTGCGTTATTGGGCATGGTTTAGCGCGAGTGCGATAGCTGCATGTCGTGGTTTTAGACAATGGTATTTCTAACGTGTAAGATGAGTTTTATTCTGTTTACCTTACATTTGTAGTTTCCTCTTCCGGTACCGTCCTTTGAGTTGTGACAAAAAGTTATAATGGGTAGAGTGGTAGGAAGCAAACAATATTAAGTTACGACGAAAACAAATTAAACACTTTTGCTTTGCTAGCTGTAAGCTGATATGTATGAATGGTTCAAACTGTTTGTTTATGAAATCTGTTGTAGCATTTCATCGAATTTTATATGTTATGCGAAATAAAGATCTAGAAATGTATGTGAAATTTATTTGCGTACTTTTTTATTAATTAAATACTGTATTTTAAAATTCTAAACGAAGAAAATAGTCGGAAAACGTTAGTCCAACTGCAGTGTCTGCACAATGTTGGTTACTAGCGCCATCTATTGGGCTACCCTACAAACACACCTGAAGCGCCTGGTGGTATGCAATATGAAGTTGTACTGGAGCACGCTCGCAGAGGACGGTCGAAAGAATTTGAATTTATTGTAATTTCATTGAAATTGAATTTATTGTTATTTGTTGGGTTGGTGTTCGACATTGATTTTACAGCTTAAATTGCAAAAATAAGACTCTTTAATAAGAATGGTATTATGTACATGGCGCTTTGATAAAATCGGTATTTTTGTAATTAAGTACCGTTCGCTGTGCACCATTTCTACCACATATTTGAAGATCGCTTTATTGAAGAATTTAAAATATCGATTTTTTAATCCTACACAGTCACACCTAACTCTACGATAGTGCTACGTACCAGCAAGTTCATCCTCACATAGCCCCAAATTGACTCAATCAGTTTCGACCGCACAAGTTCCCCGCTTCTCGAGCCGCATCATCAAATGATGGGAAAATTCGCTGATTATCGACTGAATCAAGGTTTCCCATGATGGGGTTCGTTGTGATAATTAAAGCAATCGATAAATCGAATCGACATACAGCCTGCCGGTGCACGGGTCATCCAAATCTGCAGCAGGATAATTTCAAGAACTTAATTAGACTCCACTTGTTAGACCGATGGAGGAATTTCATGGTCGTGCCAGTTGTGTGTATCTTACGGGAACTAAATTTCACAAACATATTGGCATTATTAAAGCAACTAAAGATCAATCGGCCATCTTCGGTAGTAATTGTCGGATGGATTTGCGGGGATTGAATGTTGAATCGCAGAGATGAAGAGCAGAAGCGAGTGCAGTGCTGTGAGTTTAATTGACAATAAGCATTTCATAATGCAATAAGCTTCGTGATGTACGGTTCGGAAATAGAGATATCTGTAGCGAATGCCTGCAAAACGGCGTTTAGGATGCGGGTCTGCTCTTATTCAACTGGGGCCAGTTGAACCGGTTTTTAATCAATTAGCAATGTCTAACGTGCGCAATAATTTGAACATGCACTAATGAAATGTGTTTCAGCAGTCCCTGGGGATATGCTCTAGCTAGAATGTGTTCTCCATGGAGTTCTTAGCAATAAAAAACTACGAGAAAAGGCGTACATTTAACTCACCAATGGACCAATATTGAATGATATTAAATAGAACAGATGAAAACATCATCCAGAGCTTCCGGGTATCTCGCTAGTGGCAAAACGTGTATCGTTTAAATTGCGCTACCTAGCAACGGATATCCGCACAGTGGACTGGTTTCATCATTTCGTTACTCACATATTCACGGATGTGTGTGTGTTCAAAGGGACGTGTATCCATTTCATTGCTCACCTAACGATGAGCTGGTTGTACTTTTTTGTGCATTTCTTTCCCGCAGAAGGGCCGTTTGCAACAGCGCAAAATGACATTCACTCCCAAGACTCGTTTTCAATGTGCTCCTGTAGGGGGTTTGGGATGCAATCTTGTTGTGTTTTTTTCCCTGTCCTTTGCGTTTGCTTTGCGCGCTTGCAAAAACCTTCCCTGACACTATTAATTCGCTCCCTTTGGAGCGGTGAAAATAGGACCGGGAAAGGTTTTCACGGTTCAGACCGCAAAGAGCGAAAGTTGAGAGGTTGCCAGATGACGTGCTCATCACGGGAGGACAAATTCCAAGTGGAACATGAACTCGTCATAGAGTCCCATCTTCTAACATTCCTTTACCCTAAAGCTCTCCACCCCACCCTGGTACGATTTTCATGCTCCCTCCTATCCAGAAGGGGCCGCTATGCCTAAGAGGACGATGAAGACCAGGGCGATATTTGCTCTACGCTTTGTTTTGCGTTGCGTTTCATGTTTCGTTTCTGTGTTTTTCCTGCACCCATTCTTACCCTCCTCCGCCGCTTTCCATTTTTCCATCGGGCACACTTTCCCACGATGCTTCTTTTTATTTTTCTTTCGATTCTTTCTACACCGGTCATACCCCGGTCTGCCTGCTCACTTTTTATCCGGAGCACTTTTATCATTGGATCTGCCTTAGTAGTGTGATGGAATTTGGACGGGACTTTTGAGACGGAAGGTGTTTTTCTTGCTATATGTGTGCCCTCGGTGAATTCTACTACGGGGGAAGCAAAAGGTAGATTTGTTACGGGGTGCGAGAGTTGGGTGAGCTTCGGGGAGGAGATGGAGGCGAGTCAAATGGCTCAATGTCATCACGATGGGGAAAAGCGGCTATGACGTTCATATCCTGCAGTTGACAGATGAAAGACATCTCGGCCCGGTGGCACCACTTGTGTGTCAAGCGAAGGCGAACCAAAAAAAAAAGCCAGCAAAAAAGTTAAAAAAGATGAATTTGAGTGCGGAGAATGTGTAGGTGGTGTGTAGGGTCTTATTGTTTTCATTCTTTTTTTGCTTTGTGGTTTTGCTTGAGCGCTCTTTGCGTTGGAATGCTTTCTATTCAGGAAGGTCTTAATGTCTTGACGATTGTGTCCATTCTGTGGGACACGTTTGATTTAAGCCCCGGATGTGAGCGAGAGAAGATGGTTTTTGTTAATAAATAGGAAAAAGCTTTATTAGCGGCATTTTTATCGCTTGGCTAAATCCAGCTGATATGAAGTATGCAAAAATGATAAGATTTTAAAGAAACTAATTCGACTTTAAATAAAACAATAAATATAATTATCATGCGGAAAAGTCTTACATTCGCCTGGGAAAAGGCTCCACGAAAGCTCCCATGAATGTCATCTATATAAACCTTGGTTGCTACTATTGTCAGAGTAAATCGCTTCAATCAATTACACACCAGTCCACATGGAGGTGGTGAAAGCTTTCAAGACCACTTGATTTACTGATTAACATGTGTTTTGTGGGTTGTTAGATTGACATGCCTGTGTGGAGTGCGTCATCGGCTAGAATAGAACAGGAATGCTGTGATACTGTGACAGTCGACAGTTACAATGCCTGTGTCACGTAGTGGGGCATAAAGATCGAAAGGAAGGAAGCGAAATCGGAACAGTCTTAGTGGAATGATTAACACAAACTGTTTACCAAACTAAGAGGAGTGGATAAAAGATGTCTCCTTAATGTCTACTCGTAACCAATGGACAGCAAAAAGGGGCGAGACATTTGGTGGTCCTTTAGATGATGCTCTTTTTGGGAGTGCAGTGCACACGGAAGCATTTGTCTCGTCGATTTGGTAGCAACAGATGCTTACAACAGAACAAATTTAGAAGATAGGAAATTCCTCACTACATAAAGGAGTTTTATTGATAAACTTCAATTTAGATAAAATAAAGCTAACAGTCCATTTGAGATAATGTGCACAACATCATAAAGCTACATAGACGTCAGATAAATGTTCGTTCAGCTTGGAAATGTAGTGGTCCTGGTTCTTATTTATGAGAACCCGTACAATGGTTTAGTACTTTTTATTGTTTTCCTCTTTCGCGTTCCACCATCAACACGTAAATTGTACCATTTGCATGGTTTTGAATTAATTAGATCTCATTATCATGCTATTTATCTTTCCCTATATCTTCCGGCTACAATTTGGTCCTTTTAATTCGGGGCTTCAGTCTCACTTCCGCCTTCGCTGGAGTCGGGTTTCTTCGTGTAAATTGTTTCTTCCTGAGAAGTTGTTCGCCGCCAGAAAAACATGACCGTCGTCGTAACAGTTCCAGTTTTCCGCTGCTTTTCCACTGCAATTATCTTGAGAGCTTGCTGCTGATAGACGCGAGCGATGTAATATTTTCCACGAATGAATTCAGTGGAAAAGTTGTTCGGTAGTCGAGTAAAAACGCTACGAACTCGAGTGAGCCGGCAAGCTAGCTAGATAGTGCCATATCGAGGGTGGTAAAAAGGGCTTTTTAGTTTTGCAAAGACTTTCAAGCGTAACATTGTGAAGTAGAAGAATCAAGTGGAACTGATCTGTTGGTTTGACTTGGCCATCAGTTCCTTCGGAAGGGAAGTTTCTATACGTAACGACGTCCGGGATGACAGGGTGAGGTGCGATAATTGTGAACCATTGAACCGGTGTGCAGTTTGCCTTCTTCCATAGAGTGAGAAAAATGAGAAGATTGAAAGGTAAAGCCTTGTTTTTCAATTGTGCTTGAAAGTTTGGCAGTCGTCGCAGTTTGTTTCCGCCAAGAATTGCGCGAATTTTGGGGCAGGGATTATGATATAAATAAAATGCCAAATTTAGGGAAAATTTAAAAAAGAGTACGCTGAGTGCATTTGGGAAATTAAGTAAAGAGCACAAAATGAGAGCCATTATTTTAAGCAAGTTTACGGGGGATTCATTTTCTAACAATATTTTCGTAAATTTAATAGTAGCTGGGAAAATGATTTTAAATTTTTACGAAAGTAATAACCAATAGTGCATCACACAAAAAATCATGTCGCCTTAATTGACACAATGGATTTGATAAATGGGTCGGTTCTCTTAATTAAGGATTCGTTACGCGATCTTTGATTCTTTTCTGTCAGTTCCATTACCTTCCCATACTATGGATGAAAGGATGATGGTTCCATTTGAATACCGCATAAAAGCGGAGGCCACATTGCTCCTTCGCCCCTGGGTCAAGCTAGGAGGTGTTTGCAAGAGATAATAAATTTCAGTACCGATCATCAATCTTCAATCCATCGGAATAAGACGTTCAGTTTCCGCCCCATCCACTTTGGGTCGATTATCCTCGGTATGGTCGCTAAGGACTCTACTACTGCAGATGGTTCGAGGTTTCGAGAGGGTTTCGGAAGGCAACCATCATTCGTCACCATCAATAATCATATAAATGAACGAGGGGCTGGAGTTTTTGATACCGGCAATGGCCAACGGTAACAATTGGTCGAGATGGAAGAAAAATGATCGGCACTGCCCGTACGAAACGGAAACTAGTCAACGATGTCGGGTTGGGAAACGATTTGGGTTGTCTATTGATGGAATAGATGGGGAGTGTCTTCTAAATTGGGGGCTTCCGAGACCACAAAATCCCATTTTATTAAACGCCTTTTTTGGGGCGGTGAATGAAAATGGATAACGGTGCGATATATTTTATTCAACGAAACAAGCAGTTACAGCAAATTGCTTAAATGACGGTTTCCCAGCATTCTACTGCTATTTTGTTCGGGTTCACACAAATTGACTTGATGTACTGTTTTATAGTCAATCCCACAAACATAATGCAATATTAAAAGGCAAAACAAAACTCTCTCTCGGTTGATTTTTTCATCGTTGGTGTCAATAAATTCTTGTCCATGTCATCACACACGAAGTCAAACGGTTAGCATAGAGTCATGCAGCTTTTTTATCTCTTTCACACCACCATATCGCCCCAGGTGGTCGCCTTTTATAAATGTGCCGAATGCATCCCACGAATGCAGCGGGTAGCTTCAAGCAGTCGGATACGATTAATAGTGAAACCGCGGGAAATCGTACAAGTTATGCGTGGTACAGCGGGAAATGAAGGATGGTGGGATGTGGATAACTTCCAATGAAGCACGTACTAATTTCGGTACGATTGAACACGGTATTGTACCAGGTATTTCTGTTGGAATTTTTTAATAAAGGTGCTATAGATGCAATGTCAGGAACTAATCGATTTATGTTACGTTGGCTGACGGGTTATAGCAGAGTAAGAGGACGTTGTTGTTTTAAATTGAATTTCAAACGAATTGTTAAAATTGCATTGTATTTTGGAGTAAGATTAAACTGTATGATCATTTCGAGCACTACTAAAAACATAACACAAAGCTATAAACAATGCAACTAGCTCTTATAACAATTTTCCATTCATTTCTCGAACAACATCATTTCGATCCATTCTCCCGCTGTGAACCGTGCACCATCAATGGTGAATCAGTGGAACGCAAAACTGTCGCAACCACAGAACCGAAAGCCCTTTGGATGTGTGGTGCACGAATTGCATTCACGCGGCAGTGATGCACAAATTCCGACCAAACTGGATGCTTTTAGCCTTCCTGCGATGCAGCTGGCTGTGTGTTTTTGGTTGTGTTTCCTGTAGTTTTTTTTTTGGGGCGAGGTGGAAATTGAACGCGTATCGAACCGAACTGCGCGCAATAGGGTAGCAAGACAATGCTCTAAAAAAGTTCACCTGTGGTACAACGCGCCCACAGTAAGAGTGGGGAATTGTTTCGGGAGTTCGGAAGAATTAGTACGAACGCATTCGGCGAAACTAGGGATGCTGTTTGGAACGCTGACCAGCAGCATGTGGTTCGGTTATGGATGGTAGCGCCATTTTCCCAACCCCAAGCTAAAAGGTGTGCGTTACGATCGAATGGATTTTGTTTGTCGGAAAATTACTCCTAGCGTCAAACTGCAACGTCCCGTATCGGACGGTAGCCGGTACCGTGCTAGGATTGGAATTAATGATGCAGTTTAGCCGTCGCTTTCGTCCATGCAGTTGGGTTCGCCGTTGCGTTCGTTGAGGGTTGGAATCAGCTTAACCGATGGGATATTAGGTTGATTGTAATCACTTCCAAGTTTCCAGGAAGTAGGTAGTGTTCTGCACGGTAAAGCACAAGTTTACTAGGTTGTAAATGGAATTGGTGCTGTTCCGAATCTCTGACTATATTAGCGGAATTCGTTCGTAAGCCACATTATGGTCATGAGGATTAGTTTTGTTTCCTATAAGCTAGTTCGTGTTTACATGCATTAATTAGTTGGGAAACACATTGTACACATTGGGAAACACAATGGTATTATTTATTAATTAAAAAATGTATGCACCGATAATCCCCGAGATACACGGTATACGGAGTGCTTATTGCGGAATAAAAAAGCTTTATACTAAAATATGTAAACCATTTATTCAGTAGTTTCATGACATTATAGACACTTATCGTTACATCAGATACGTCATGTTAAGGTGATAGTTTGGATTGTGAGCAAAAAACACGAAGCAAAGAGGTATCAATTTCCAATATTTTTTCACCAAATTTCGTTTCATCTCACAAAGCACATGTTTGGATATTGGTAGGAATTTCACTCATCCCTTCCACTACTCCACAGGCTGTCAGTTGAAGTAGCGTATGTAAACATGTTTGATTGGTTCAATTTTCATTGTGGGTAATCGCGGAACAATGTTTGGTAGTGCCGTGGCGTACATCGTTCACATTCGGATCTGTGATTGAGTTCGTGAACGGAAATGGAAAATGTAGTTACATTCCGTTGTAGTTAAGTCTAGTTTATGGTATGAAGAGAGTGTTTGAAATGGATAGGGAAAATAAAAAAAAAAACATTCAGCAGAACAACGCAATACAAGGGTAAAGCATTTCGATGTAGGCATCATTGCAAGTGGTTTTTGATACTGTTAGAATAACCGCTAAAATAGGGCACCGAGGCTTTTGGTAGTGTTTGTTGAAACATTTCAACAAAGTGTAATTTTGTTGAATTAGGTAAAAATAAATTGAGGAAGTATAACTACTTATATGTTCCGTTTCTACTTATAAAATAATTTTAAGTACTCTGGATTCATATTGCAGAATATAATTATTTTTAATAGCTATGAAGTATTGATCAAAGGCACGGTGGAGCGTTAGCGCGATGAAATCGATTAAACATGATTAAATGATTTAAATGCCACTACAACAATCTCTGACTTTCGAATCATAGCTTATCGTCATTACCCGAATCCATTTTTTCCTTTTATAGGGACAATAAATCGAACCCCAATTACAGTAGAGAGTGGCCACGGATGGATGTGAAATCAATTCAATCGATCGATCATCATCAACGAAAAGCTTGAATCATCAATTATTCAGTTAATTGCATAAACCCATAAATGATCGGTTGACACCAATTGAGGTCAGTCCAATGATTTTGGGAAAGCGCAGATCTTCACATCACGTCTACTGTAGGATCGAATTGTCATGCGAAAAGTTTATCCTTCACACCATTTAACCGCTTGAATAATTTGTGGCATTTTTTTTCGTGCGTTTTTTTTGTGAAAGTAAGTGTCAACTTGTCACGGTGGTGAAACAATTATAAAGTTGATCACAAAAATGGTCTTCCTTGACAGCTGTCATTTTTTTAAGACATCATAACAACAGTAGAACGTCTAAACCTGATGGTTTTCGGGAAGTGAAAACTTCACAAAAGATTTCTTCAAAATGAATCCCCGTCGTTCGGGATCCGGTGGAATCGTGAATCGTCGCAATGAAAGAATCCAATGATTAAGATGTCCAATAGGGGAGCCAGCGAGAGAGCCAAACAGGGGGTGGGGATTACTTATTGATGAGCTGTCAACGCAGTCCAGTGCGTGGAAAGTTTGCGAGAAAGAAGCAATCTGTCAAGACGCCTCGAACTGACCTATTTCGGGTGTTAATCACTGGCTGCGTTAGGGGCTGTTAGGGCTGTAGTTGATTGAGTTTCATTCAGCTGACAGGAAGAGGTTACCGCAAACAGAAGCGAAAACACACTACACAAGACACGGAAAAAGCTCATTATTTTCTGTGCTAGCATGAAGTGAGTGAGTGAGTGAGAGACAGCCGAAAGCAGTAACGAGCTCATTTAGCACACATTTAGAGTAATAGCTGGGGTAACGCGCTGTTTGTTTTCGCAGAAATTTGTTGAACTCACTTGCGTGTAGTAAACAGTGTAAAAGCGAGAGATAAAGAGGGAGAAAGAGAGAGAGAGAGAGAGAGAGAGAGAGAGAGAGAGAAGAATAAGAAGAAAGTATAGAGTTTGGACGTTCAACGAATGCTTTAAGGGTTATTGTTCGGTGCTAAACAATGTATGAGTTTTACAACTGCGCAATAAGTTGAGCTTTCCATTAGCGTGTAGAAATTAAATTGAAGCCCAAATGGTTTCATCTACTAGGGACAACCAATGCATACGCGCTATGCGTAACCGGAACCCATTAAAGATGGGTAACATCCGGTTTTGCAGGTGGCAGTCGTGAAATCATTGCGTCGGTATAGTACAGGGAGTGAACGAAATGGAGACGCCTAGTAGCTCGTAAAATAACAAAGCCGTCAATAGTATTTACGCATACGTGGTTTTATGTTTGTTTAGATCTTTAATAGTTGTTTTCACACAAAGTTCTAAACGATTAAGTTTGTTCTTGTTCAATGTGAAATCATAACAAAGGCGTTAAGGTTAATATAGCTGGTCTAATATATCTTGGTTCGTTTTGATGACACTTTTTGTGTTTAGCAAGGAGATGCATACTCCGTCGTATTTCATTTTAATGGCCGCATTTTTATTCTTGAAAGTAGATCGTAATAGGTGACGTAGCAAAGTTACCCTGTCTCGGGGTAAGTAGACGCTTTAGGGTAGAGATAGAAACTTTATTGTTCATAGTGCCGTCACGTATGACAGTTGTGAAAACTTACTGTGCGATTGAAGGGAAAATTGCATCAATTTTGAATAAGTACCGCATAGCCGGCTGTAATGAATGTTTTATTATTGTTAACTCCATTACAAATTTGATTGCAACATTTGTAAAATAAAACCATGATATAAAATAAGATATAGGAAATTTCTTGAATGTGATATTTCCCGAGGTAATTTATTTTCTGCTTTGTAGGAATTTGCAATATATAAACATTTTTAACAATGTCAACAAACAACACCTTGAATAAAGTTATATTTACAAATGCTATATGGCTTGCCTGTTTGAACGCAATAATATGACACAAACCCTTATTCTAGCCACCCATGGATTCATTTAATAGGTTAAACACTGACACAACACAGTTTTTTTTTTGCATTTTTCAGCTCTATTCAACAAATCAAAACATAGAAAAAAGACAGCACACATTTAAACATAACTCGTTAGAGATAAAATGAATTTATTGCAACACTGGACTGTCTGGATACATCCCCCCTTCATTTCTGCACTCCGTTTGATCTCCCAGCAATGGCTGTTCTGGTCGGTTTTGCATTGAAACATAACATTGAAATTGGAACATGTTAGAAATCGTTCCCGAATGCCTACAATGGTCACGTACCGGTGATGATGAATAGTTATTGCACTTGCTGATGTTGCTGAGCCCGGTCGGGGATGTTTTATTGATATCAATTAATACTACGAATGTTTGGCTGTGTTTTTTTTGCATGTTGAAACAAAAACTGCACTTTGAAACAGCAGTTTAGTTGTTGGCTGGCAGCAATCAAGGCAGGAGAACATTTTGTGTATGTTATGCGTATGTTTTCTATTTTTTAAATGGTAAAACAGAGATTTGCAAACAAATCCAACAGTTGAGTAAAAACAAAACCAGGAGGACGTTTGTTTCATGTCATCCTGTCTAAGTGAAATGACTCTAAACAAACGAACGAGATCAAACTACAATTTCCACTACTATTTATTTCATTTTTATCAATGTCCCTAGTATGTTCAACCTAGTGTCCAACAAATCGTTTGGTTCTTATCCCACTAATTCGAAGAAGACAACCTTTACCAGCAAGAAGCAGAAGCGAAATGATAGCTAGCAGAAGTAAGACAAAAACCTATTCAATGTATATCCCATCAAACGCACAACCGTGAGAGGGAATTCGCAAATGCATTAAAATCAATCGCGAATATTGCGAAAATAGAAACGACTGTGCCTGACACTTTTCATACATTCCACACCGGGGGACCGTTTTCTCACCAAATTCAATTGAAATTGTGCCTTATTGAACTCGCGCGACATTCAATTAGTTTCGTCAAAATGGCCCTCCGGAATGAAATGAGCAACCATCGTCGGTTCTTCATCATTGAGCATCCTGCTTGCCAGCTCAGGCAACCGACACCGAAGGCATCCAGTGTTTCTGGCATCGAAGGAGCACCGGGAAACGCAACGGGGCCAGTTAATTGAATTTTACGAACCGTCACGACAAATCCGTGACGAGCACATGAAAGAGGATCTTCAACGGCAAGGGCACATCGATCGGTAGGGGTTGGGGGTTATATTGGAACACGCTGTTGGACTCGAGGGCGAGGGCTCGCCAGCGTACATTGTTGCAATTCAAGCAGCGTTTCGATGGCCGTATCATCGTATCATCGTCAGGCTTGCTTGAGTTTCCGCTCCGTGGGAAGAAAAAAAAACCCGGTGAGTCTTTCGCCGTAAACAGACACTGTGAATGATTTAATGAGAAAATTAATCGCGATCAGATAAATTACCGCGAAAAGGTGAGATGTTGCCGTTTGCTTTTTTTTAATTCGATTTGGATTGGTAGTGTGTTTCTTGATGAACCTAAAGTGAGGTTGATGGGGTATTTCGGAAGCGTTGACTGTTACATGAGGAAAGGAAATGAGGTTACTCTTCTATTTTTTTTTTCATGAACTATGAAGGCAGAGAAGGATATAGTACTAACATGCGATACTAAAACAATGGTGAGAATCATTGCGTGATGCGAGTCCGCTTACAAAAGATGCAATAATGGTCTGTGAATTAATGTGCAATTAAAATTAAAAGCGACGTAGAACGTAATTAGAGGTTGCTTTTGAAGTTGATCTTGGTTCTAAAATAATGAGGTCGTTGCAGGAATGATTTAAAATTAAGTTTGGGTAGAGCTGATGTTGGTAAGGTTCCTAACAATCACCGTTGTGTTTCAATTTAATTACATATACGATTTACGTCTCTTACTATAGACTCAGGAAAATTTGATTTTTAAACGCCTCAAAGTATGCAATCCGTTTGCCTATATAATTTGTATATTACGCTTTTTGGATGCAAAGGATCTTTGATGTTATTACTTGTTCGATCGTTTTGTTGCTATGGAATTATGTAAAGAATGCTGGACATCTGCTGGTTATTGTTTAGTGCTAAACAATGCATCATTGCGTCGGTATAGTACAGGGAGTGAACGAAATGGAGACGCCTAGTAGCTCGTAAAATAACAAAGCCGTCAATAGTATTTACGCATATTTATGCATACGATCGTTTTGTTGCTATGGAATTATATAAAAAATGCTGGACATCTGCACTGCTATACTGTCATCGCAATTTCTGGTTTGTAAGATGTAAAGCTGTACAACAATGAAAATCTCATTTGACACTTATTTCTTACTTTCCCCACTTAACCTTTTGATTTGTGAGCAATTCCGAATTTTCTATTACGCTCTATGTTTTCTGCACTCGAAATCTAGCTGCATTTGTAATGCCCGCAATCTGTACGGGTGTAATAAAATTCATAGCCAAAGCTTAATTGAGTGTTAATTTTTCAGCTGAAAATTGCATTTGGCCGCGCGAAAGTTCAGCTGGTACCGAACCACAAAAGTATGCTGCTGCACATACCGAAGAGGGTTTCCTCTTCACACATACATACAACCTCATTCGCTCGCACACTTGCTCGCCTGTATCCATATCGTAATTGCAATGCGGTGTACGTTACAATCATTCCGGTTGCTTTAGTTTTACTGGACGGATGTTTGTGCATTCTTTTTCGAAACAAAACAGTGGTTGTTGAGCACGTACAGCACTTTTTGTTTGGCTGTGGGTGAGGAACGCTGAAGAGGGCAGGCTGGCAGCAACTAAGCCAAGGGGCAATAAATTGTTTCTTCGTGTGGAAACTATGAAAGTATGATGCTGTGCCGCGCTGGGAGCATGTTGTGGTTTCGAGGCCCGGTTCCCGGTTCGTACGTGCAGGGAGAGATAATGTAATTGGTAATTATTTTTAAACCGATTTGCAGCGATAGGGTGAGCAAGCGAGCATTTCGTCTTACGTGGCAGATCGGTTTTATGATGAGAACGCTTGAAACGTAAGAACGTAAGCCCTGCGTTGCATTGGTTTGATAAAGCTCGTTTTGCCGCAAATGTGGAAGCTGTGCGAGTGTGGCAGCTGACGTATATTGGTTAGAAGCGGAAGGTTACTTTTTCTCCTTTTTTTTAGGGTAAACACTAACGTAAATTGTTAAATTCATATGCAGTAATGTGCATTGGAAAGTTAGGGTTTTGATGAGTTTGCATAACATTTTTAATTGCATCACAAGCACATTGGGCCTCTTAACCGATGAAGTGCACCCAATTGCAGGCACGATGCACGTTATCTGATAAGGTATTCAGCCAAAAACCAGAACAAAAATGTGCAGCACAATAGTTGAATGTGAAAGTTTTCCCTACGCCTGACAGCCTTTGAAAGACAGCAGCATGTGAGGTTGATGCTATGCAACATGACGTCGGGCATGCATCGCGACGGGTTCCACACGTTATGTGTGCTGTGAGCCAGGAGTACGAGTGCCAGCAAAAGTTTGCCCTCTACTGAACCACAGATTGTTTTTAAATTTGAATACGATGCAAGGATGGAAGTTTAAAACAGCCGCTGTTTCTTCCGGCGAATCTTTCCAGGGGGCCACTTAGTGAAATAAGATTGAATATAATAAAGGCAGCTTGTTGGATTAGGTTGCACTGAGATTTGCCTGGTGCGCGGCCAACAAGAGTGTAAACTTCATGGTGATGGTAGTTTTTTAGTATTTTAGTTCCGTGCTTTATGGATAATTGGTTGCTTTATGCAAAATATGTACAGGAAAACATTGAATCAACATAAAACTAGCATTAGAAAGGTGTCCAAAGCTAATAAGATAGAATGAAACATTTGGAATTAAAGAATAAAGAGTTGTCCTCATATTTACAGTAACATTGAGCGAAGCTTATGCTAATAATTTAAGCTGATGTTTTAGCTTTTTTGTCAAAATTCTATTTATTTAAGCCTAATCTGAATGGCTTCAGGCAACGAAAGCTCGCTGTGTTTAGCATTAACTCCCCTACAAAACCAAGTAGGCACTGCCCATTTGATCTTTCTACCAACAAAAGGGTCAAGTATTTGCCTGTTAATCCTAATTCCACACAAAACACCCATCCAAATCTTCCAACAAACACCCACCCAACGGGGGGTGACGGGGCACTATGCATCCGGACCGGGCGTAGAGGAAGCGTCCTATTTATTAATCAGAGTTTGCATTTACAACCGACGCACGATGCCGAACGGAAAGAGAAAGCCAGCGAGGCACGTAGTGGCATGTGTATACGTGGGTATGTGTGCGCTAGTGTGTTGGTGTCACCATGGCCGCCTCCATACGGATATATGGTGGTTTAGTGCTCACGTTTTGACCCGGTGTGTATGTGGCACCACGAGATTGCAAAGCGGAATGAAAGTCAGATGAAAAACGGGTGCCCATATTTAGAAGTTGCTAAAGGGTAGAACCGTTTTCGTAAAAGAAAGAGGGTGCATTATTTATTCATGCACGGCATAAATATGGTTCCGTTTTGCACGTCCAACACCTACGCCCGGGTAGCATAAAACGGGGGCAAAAGACCGAAAAATGGTTCCCGTTTACTCCGTTTTGTGGAGGCGTAAACAGTGGAAACAAAACAATATGTCCGCTTGTGGTTTGCGGACGGTACGGCCTGTTTTGTTTAGTTTGGTGCGTGACTGTGTATTTTTGGATATTAAAGTTTTCGTCTAAAAGTATGCTTGTATTGTACTTTTCAATTTTTTTTAAAAATTTTATGGTTTTTTAGCGTTGTTGACCGTTTATTTGTAGGCCGATTAGTGACCAATTCGTAATGAAGTGAATAGTTAAATATTATTTTTATGTTTAAGAGGGGAAAACCAGCAATCCTTCACACACAAGAAAAGAAAGAAAAAAATACGCTCACGTAGTAATCGGTTGCAGCAAATATCCTTCTTTAATCATCAGTTAATTTGAAAGACGAAAGGGAAAATGGCGATGCTTTGTCTTGCTAGCGTGGGAAATCCATAACAGTAGCGAATAGACAGTAAAGGGGATATAAACGAGCAGTAATGATTGAATTTAGAAAAAACAGCGATGGTACGCTTAATCCTGGAACGCTTTGGCCGGAAGTGGCTAGCGAGATCCATCAAGCCGTTTGCCATTTAATTACAAATTCAGAGCATTTTAACTTCAGCTCAAAACAGCAGTTTCGAACGAGCTTTTCCACAACCCCCCGGAGTACAATCTCTCCCACCATGGAAACACTCCCGAAACGAACGAAACTTCGTGCCGTGTTCTTAATCCATTATGAAAAGCCACCAAGCCACGCCGAGTGTATGGCAGTGAAGCTGTTGCATTATTTGGAACCATCATCGTAATTGTTCCGCAGAAACTGTTTTGCAGCTTGCTGGCGGTTGGGCCAGGCGTGTTGGCGGAAGGATTGTTGAAAGTTTTTCCGAAGTACGCAGAAGGCGTGATGCTCTCAAGATGCTTTCCTGGAATGAGTCTCACGAGGCGGTTCATCTTCTAGCAGATGAAGCGTTAGACCGAATACGCTCAACTGTCTCGGTTGTCAGGCTTTGCACAAGTGTGCCATGGCGAATAGAGTTGACATTTATGCGGCGACGATGCTCTAAAATTGCACTTGCTCATCGTGTCGGATGAACGCATTGAAAGATAGTACCCCGATCGTTAGCATGACTTGTGGCGTGAGTTGGATAACGAAAAAAAAAATAAATCCCCAAGAATGCTCGTACAAGTAATATTCAAAACGTAAGACTCGCACCATTTAAGTGCAGTTTGGACAGTGCTCGGAAAGTAATTAGAAGGCGCTGTTTCCATTACGGGCACGGCTTTATCGGCTCTAATTGATTGTGATAATCCTAGTTTTGCATAATGGAGATACTTTTGGCGCAGTACTTTGACGAGAAAATGATCTCGTTTCGTGCTTCTTTTCCAACAGTGACCAACTAATCATAGCGCATTATCATAATGTTTTCCACCGTCCAACTTATTGTCACTTGTACACATCGGGTGTCTACGATTATTCCTCACTCTCGTGTCCACAATTAAGATGGTTCGCTTGGTGTCGGGTGTAAGTGTGTTAGTGTGTTTGTGTACATTCTGCAAAACTTTGGGCAATTAACATTAATTTCGGTTTGTCCAGCCGGCTATCTCATGCTGACAGGAATGCGCTTTCCCCTTGGTGAGACATTTAGGCTAATAAGCTACACCGTACTGGAAGCTCAACGATTAGGATAGTAAAATGGTAAAGTAGCACCCTTAGAAACTTGCCCCGTAAGTCTTTTTCCTTCTCCGTACCTACATGTTTTCTTCCCCCCTTTGCAAGATCTTTCCCACTTTTACAAACATTACCGAATTGGCTAGTGTTTTGTACTGTCCTGTGTGAAGGTGCTCTAGCCCCGTGTATCTGGCAATGTTTAAGGTGTAGGAATGAGGGCTAGGGTGGGGAAAATTTCGCGTCGGTAAAACCTCGACCTAATTTTGGACCCACCGCTCACAAGAGATCAAAGTTTTAACAAAGTTATTCAATTTCATTTTCAGCCACATTCTGGGAAAGTTTGCGCCACGATCAGTGGGGCCCAAGATAAACCGGTAAAGGATAAGGAGTGAAGCGATAAAAAAGTTTTCGTTTGCTTTTTTTGTGGAAAAGCATTTAAAGGTACAACATTTCCGGTCAGGTAGGCAATGAAACTAAGCAAAACAACAACAAAAAAATCAAACATACTTGTTTCCCCGGTGTTTCCCAGGTGGACAACAGCTTCGGCAGCTGCCGCTACTAGTGGTCTAACTTTACCTTTCTCAAGTTGTGTCCGCTCACATGCTGCAGGGGGAATTTGCCATTGAGTTGTGTGGGCGTGTAGGTGTGTGCGTGTATGTTTTGCCGCTTCGCACATTGATGGTGAAACTTTGATAAAATTTATGACAAAAACCAAACGTGCAAGCGATTGTTCGGAAGCAGTCGCAATAAAACTTTGCAAATGCGTGAGAGCTTTGAGCGGTGGTTGTCTTTTATACATACCGGTACGGTGACATTTTGCGATCGGTATTGTTAAAAGTGGCTTTCAAATCGCTTACCAGTAAGAAGGAATCGCCTACCGATACTGCGCTTACTGAGCTTGCAATATAAGTTTAAACACTTGCATCTCTAAGTACTTGTAGAGTCTAATCCATCCACAGAGTACAGACATCAATAATATTTAGTGTAAAATAATACCCTTTTATGCGTTTTTTTTTCATCAATTTACATAAACCAAATTTAATATTGATGAACTTTTAGTCCCAGTTCTTCCGTTTACATCCCTTGCAACGGTGCGAGATGAACGAGATGGTGTTTACCGCGTGACGCGAGTTTTCTTTTGCTGCATTAGTGTGAAGATAAAAGGTGCCAGCGAAAGGGTCTTGGGCTGTGTTTGAAGGCATCAAAGGAAAGCAAGAGCAATTGAACCGAGTGTAAGCAGGTGTTTCATAGAGAATGGTGATAAAATAGCGCTCAAGTGTGCTGAATTTATAGTTTTTCTCAAAGTACATTTACAGGTCGTAAAAGGGTGCCGCTGGCATTAAGGAACGACTTCACAATACGCCCGAAATGGGGCAATTCTCGATAGGAGTGTTTTTTTTTTCATCCGTATTATGAACAACTGTAGCTATAGTTGATTCACGCCAAACTCATTAGCGATGGAAGTAGTGTGGCAATTGGCGAAGAAATACTAGAAAAATACATTTGTTTTTCGAAAGGTTGTAATGTGTTAAAGAATTGCTGATAACACTGATAAAATAGAGAAAATTAACAAGTTTTTCAGAGGATTCTTGTTCTCTGAAGATTTGTGGATTTACCAAATGAACAGTAATTTCTCTTGATTTGTGATTAAACCGAGCCCGATGGCATCATGAATAATAAAGTGTTGTTTTTTTGCTTCTTGAAATATAAATTTAAAATGTATTTTCTTTATTTCTTCTTCTTCTTTCAGCAGTTTCTAGTGCCCTAATCATTTGCTTTGGGACTATAAACAAGAAATTATGCTTTTCCATTTTGCTAAACTGTGATGCCCGAATTTATACCGGCCCTTGAGAAGGGAATGATAAATCCTTATCCCGTTTGATTTCCATTTCCAACCCGAGCCCGGTGCTGGTGGGAAAGTTACGATAAACAACTTACAGCATTCGCCGTAACGGGCTTCCGGCTCGGTGGCCCGGTAGTGCCCGGTAATGGTGATAACGATGAATTGTCCCATGGTGTGGGTAGCGGTTGTAACGACGGGTAGGTCCGCAACAGGTTCATTGCGATCATGGTCTCGTGGTTATATTAATTCATAAATTACTTGATGGCTTTCCCGGCCGATAGGAGCCAAACCGTGTGACACTGATGATGCTGAGGCTTCAAATTGTCCCATGTGGTCTATTGCGTTAGTAAGGTGACGAAATGGATGACCGAAATGAGCAGAAAGAAAAGAAAAAGCTGTTGAAACACAGGAAAGCACGCACAACCACAAGAACGAACAACAAAACCAACAACGAAGTGTCACTCCAGCGTGAGCGGTTGAATAAAAAAGTGCGAAGAAGTTAAATAAGCTATAAGTTTTCATCAAAAAGTGTCCTGAGAGAAAGAAAAAAAAAAGGTACTGATGGGCGGAAATGAAGCTTCTTCCCGTACATCGTCGGCAAAAACCGGGAAACTTTATCTTTTTTTATGTGCGTTGAAAAGTTTTCCATTTGTGGCCCCCGAGACCCGGGAGAGCATTGCCATTCGTTCCCAATTTCGGTGCTCGTAATTCACTTGCCAACTTGTTTGGGAGCCCATTTCTTGTGCGGTCACCAAAGGTGGCCTTCAGCAAAGTGAAGGTGGAAGATTGTTGTAGGTTGTTTCGTTCGGTTTGGTTGTTGGTGGTTTGTTGGTACGGTTTTCGGATGAGACCTAATAAAAGGAGGAAAAATGTTGTTAACGTGTGGAAAGTGAGGCTGACGTTATGCTGTTGGTTTTCACTTTCAATCAAGTGGCTCGTACGGCAATAGTTTTTCCGAGTGTGTTTTCTCGGCAATCGATTGCCTGTGAATCGATTAGTTGTGAACTGTACGGAGAGTAGAAGGCTTATATTTTGCCGTGGCTTCGTTGAAATTGTATGTTTATTCTGTCGTTATGTAGTGGCCATAAAGACATCAGAGAATTAACGCACCAGCAATTCTTCTTCTGATTTTGTGCACCTCAACAGCTCTTAGGCTTGTTTGCCTTCTTTGGTTATATTTACACATAACTAGGATATATAACTTTATGTAACACGTTAAGGTCGGCGCCTCTACTATGTACATCACCGGTCCGCCCATGGAGATGAACTGATTGCCATGTTGTAGATAGGTCATGAGTCCTGCATACACTTTCACTGCTGGCCACTGTCAGAATGTCTCCTCCTTCAAACAGCTCATCTAGTTCGTTGCTCAAAGAAGAGCTAGTGGCTCCTGGACAAGTTTCGGTCATGTGTAGTTCCGCGTTCAGTCGAGCCTCACGCCGGAGCATTTCCTGCTCGAAAATGACGCGAGGACTACCGGACGTATCAAGATATGATGTTGATGTTCTTGAGGATCAGAGTTGATGCTCAATCCAATCCTGAAGGAGTCAGTTGGGTGTTCACTTCACAAATACACACCACATTTGTTTGCTCTACCTATTGTATGTCAGTACGTCACGTAAGAAGTGAGATCCCTTCCATCGTTGAGATCATGATCTATCCGGGAATTTGTCGTCTATTGTGATTTCCAGGTGTAGCTGAAGCAAATGTTGCAAAAGGACCCTGATTTATTGCTTTGTATGTCTTGCAGCTTTACTAATGTTGTCTTTTCGCGTGTAGGCATCGTAACTATAGAATGTCAATGAATAGTAAACAGCTTGTTTGAATATTTTGTTTTTTAAAGTCCACCGTACAGATGCTCCATTATGACAGAAGTTCCATCTATCGCCTAGAGACACTAGATAACAATGCAAAAAAGGAATAGCAACGATAAACAGTGATAAAGGATCTTTTCTGTCAACACGGGCGGAGACAATAGATTATAATGATAGTTTTGCAACACACGATGCCGATGGCTGACGAGTTGACGATCCCTTTCCACCCATCCAATTGAATTGCTTCCGCTGTACAGCACCGTTATTGGATCGTCCGGAAACGTTCCTCCAGGGAGCATTCCAGCAATCCTATTTCCGTCTTCTTAGTTATCCTCTAAGCCAACTTTATCAGCAACGATTGCTGCAAGTTAAGTACCTCATGCAGAGCGAATCGGAAACGAACGGGAAAAACGAGTCCATTTTCCACTCCCTTTCTTCCGCGTATCCGTTTTCCCGCACCCTACCCTAGTGTTTTGTAAGCGGAGTTTGCTATTTTTCTTTGCCTGCTTCAAAATGGAGGCACCCGAGTATCGTGCCGAGAGAAAAAAAGGTGAGATTTATGATTCGAACGCAAACGCGCGGAGGGCAGGATAAGTGTATCTCGATTTGATTTATTGATTGGATTTCTCCGGGTCCGGGGTCCCGGCTGTTTAGATTGCTACTTCCGTGGCCCAACACATTTGGCCCCACGAGCGGTGCCGAGATTGATTGGTTCCGTTGCGGGAACCGGAACGGTGCGGGAGCCCCCAGGAAGTTTGTACAACTTCGATTGTGTGTGCTTATCTTGCAGAGTTTAGCCTGCAAGTTAAGGGAGTGAGCATTTCATTGGCGATGAAGTCGTGGGAACATTCGTGGAAGTGAAGGTAATTTGATGATGCTTGATTTGGGCCAATTGTTTGGTATTATTATCTGTGCGTAGCGCGTCGCTTCAGCGACTCGCGTGTATGATTATGATATTGGTGCGATAAAACATTTTCCCTCGAATAAAACGGAGCCAACAAAACAAAAGAGGTGTGTCTGATATATTGGATTTGCAAAACGCGTGCGTAATTTAGTGCTACAGTTTGGTCGTGCAATTGGAAGAGGGGTTTGGTTTAAATAAAGAAAATGTTCTGAACATTAAATTGAGTAAAAGGATATAAAATGGGATAAACTCTTCTACAATTCACTGCAATTATACTTTTTTTTCATTTGAAAATTAAAAGGACACTATTGTTCATAAGGGTTGAAAGCATAAATCATGATTCATTGAACTCATATTGTTGAAGTTGTATCTCACGACTCGTGCATGAGTTATGTGCGCTGTCATAAAGCATTAGTGTCATCCTTTTGTAAGCTGACAATTGAAGCAAGTGAGGGAATTGCGCTGTCTCCGCTTTGTAGAACTTTTCATACAGTTTTTGTGTTAGGCAAAATTGCACCAAAAGCATTACACATAAGATTAACAATTTTGAAAGGAATGTAATCATTTCAAATTGGATACAAACGCTTTTCAAGTCTAGATGCAATGATAAAGCAAGCAAATATATCCTTCTTTCACACGAACATAGTCTCAGATGCGTCTGGGAATCATACACCATTGGCCCAAACGACAGATAATCTACGGCTAAATCCGAGCTACACCCTAGCCACTAAGCACAGACAATTCTAATCATTGCCACTGGCAAACGCTGCAAAGCTGATTGACTATCTTTTCTACAAGCGACACTGAACACGCAATGCTGCACTGCAGACCTAGCAGAGGGCCAGTCTGCTGATGGAGGATTATGGTTTGACCGGAGGTTAGGAAATACTATAAGCCCAGATAGAGCGGCCAACTAAAAACCAATGACTTCGGCATGACCGGCCATCATCCGATGCCAGACAGTTTGTCTGTTGGCAGACGGTACACTAGCCGGTTGACTTCTAAGCTTCTGTTTTTCTTTTCATGTTTGCATGGTTATACGCTGCGGTTCGGATACAGAAAATAGCCAAACAGTGTTCTTAAGAGGATTAGGTATTAATAAGCAATTTTTCTGGTGAAAATCTAACATTTCGAAAACAATCCATTATCGTTCCTACACGCTTCAGTAGTCATCAGGTGAAAGAAATAACATCACGTGGCTGGGTTATAGCCAGCACGGTGGTAAATCGAGCGGAAATAAATTAACAGCAACAGGTATATTTGTTCGAAGCACAGTTTATTATGTGCATTTACTTTCCACATCAACGCATTTCCGCACCTGTCGGCATGTTGGATTGCTCAAGAAAATGTGAACAATGTCAATGGTCCGTTCGGGAATGGAGACGCCTGGTACCTGGTAAGGAATGCAGCGGTGCGATCCTACTACAAGCTACATTTGATCGTTTTCGTTTTGTGGTTGTTTGCCTTTGGTGATCCCATGCAAATAAAAAGCAGATTAATATAACACGTGAAGTAGAAATCAGGGTTCTAAATGTAGATTTAAAATCTTGTGAAGAAGCAAACATTATGATATTTGATGGGCAACGATGTTTAATGTAGGAATTTATTTAACAGCTTATCGAAAGAAAGTATCGATATGATAATAAATATGAAATATTTCACATCACATACAGACAATTTCTTCAAGTAAACATGTTAGCATTGCAGGTTTTCATTAGATACTCTCTAGTAATTAAAGCACCACACAGATCATTCGTCTTCTTCAGCATTCCATATTCTCAGAAACGAACCCAAATAGAAAGCTTGTAAGTGCTATCATAAAAAACGTAACGACAGAAGGATTAAAAGGTTTCCTTACAGGGCGCTGCGAACGTGCTGTAAGGTTTCCAAAATCCAGCACTGTAATTGTGGCAAATGACATTACGAGGTAATGTGCGTCCATCTTCAGATGGCATAATTAATCTCCTGCACGTGTGACGGGTCGCATTCGTTTATGTGATTACATTTCAACCAACTACTAAATAGCAAAAAGCATTTCTGTGTACTCATCATAGGTAGAGAGCAGTACATTTAATCTCGACTGGAAAGGACACGACGAACCCTTGTGCATGCGCGTGTGTACGGTTCGTGTGAAATTAAGCTCGGGCCGGCGGATCATGGGCTAGGTGGACGGGCCCGTTGGAAACCTTCTGGCCAAAAACGCTCTGAAGTGCTACAATTTGTCACTCATTGGCTGGTGGTAATGTTATAATATTCCCGGTAATCAAAAGTGACACGCATCGATGCAACGGTACGCAACGATAGCGAAGTGCACGGGCGAACGGGATGGGTTCAGGTTGGCAACATCCGGGCCGGGAGAACACGCGTAACGGTGACTTCATAATGAATTTATGGCTGACACCTGACGTTGAGTAGCTTGTTGCTGAAATGGCGTCTAGAATATCACGCGATACGTGTTGTTTATTGAACGCACGGATCGGACATAAATAATAGTGCCCGTGAATTTGGTTACTTGTGGTACGACGTAAAGTAAACGCGTATGAAGGGCTTCGTTTTGAAGTTATTATGTTTAAATAAATACCACATACAGTTTTGGCTAAATTATTAATTATTAAGAAGCAAGGTCTTCTTAAATTCGGTTGTTTAAAGAAATATTCAGAGTAGCTCTTCGAATAGTTCGGAAGGTTTCTACTGTCGAGGAGTTTAGATTTAATCGTTTTGCTACTATAGCAGAGTTGCAATGGATAAGACTAATTTACATAAACAAGTTTAGCAACATTCAGCTTCTTCGCTTGAATGTTCCAAGTTCTCGTTTTCGCCTGCACGAGTTGGTTGAGATTCTATGCAGCTAGCTCTAATAGCATTAATAAATAGTTTCGGGATCTTTCCACCGTACTGTAAGCGAACAGGCGCACCTGCGAGTTGTTGTGAAGAGAAACATTTGTGTTGCACCTGTCTAATGGTCGTACACCTCGTCCCCAGCCATCGCAAGCCCAACCAGTCGGTGCGATGTCTGTGATTATGAATAAGCAGATGTGTTGTAGTAGGACTGGGGTACCATTGACTACTACGGCGCTACTACTCCAGAAGGTTGACTTTGGTGAGAAATGTTTCTAGTCGTCTCAGTACTGGGTACACTGAACTTAAACTCCGCGCTGGAATAGTGTTCCCCCGGCTTTCACAGCATCCCAGCGTTACCGTCTGGAATGTTGATGATGGAAATTTTTGTACACAGCGTCTGACGGGTGCAAAGTAGTAAACACGTTTCTGCTCCATCAATCAAGGACGGGTGTGTTCGGCAGATGAATGAGGTCTTTAGGAATTTCGCCCCTGTTCGCACAAGTCCTCCCTCCGTACCGGTGTGTTTTTGAAAAAGTCGGACCATCGTTTCGTGCCGTAGCTTTTAGGGAATGAAAAGAGATTTGGTACGCTTGTGAAGAAAAAAAAAACCAGGATCCAAAACACGAGCAAAATCTCGTATGCTTGCGAACGGAAGGAACATGACGGATGGTAATAGTGAATGCAGAAGTGCAGTGCAGTTGAGGGTGTGTTCAATTTGATAAATTGACTTTCATTCAGACTGGAAAAACTTTGCTCGATTCTTGGTATGTAAAGAGCATCGCACGTACATCGTTGCCCACATGTTCGATCCTTAACAAGAATTGGTCGCACCGTAATCGACATGCATTAAAAGCTATCTCTAACATGAGGTTACGAAACCGCTTGGTCTGACTTTTCGTTACAACGTTGCAGTTTTTGTTGCGGCTTGTCAGAGAACATGGGTCATGATTTTGTGTTAATTAAATTAAAAGATGTCATGTTGAGTAAAAAATTTAAAAAATCTTTACACCTCGCATAGAAGTTCGGTGCAATGGAAAATATGAGCTGGATCCATTGGAGCTTTAATGGACAGTCTATGGGTCATTGCCATAAAATGTTATCACGGAGCTTTCTTATGTTTACGCATCTTAGTGCCTTCCCCGGACAACCCTATTGCTTACTCATTTTCATTAAGTGCGAGTAAAAGGTTGCTTAAAAGCAGAGAAAGCAATTCACGGGTATCGAACGAAGAACGTCCATGGACAGAACGGTACCGGGTTATTATTTTTGCTTTTATACATTACTGTTTGCTTGCCGTCGTAAGCAACGCACCTGAAGGCACCGATCGAAGCTAACAAAAGGTAAGGGGTAAAGATAGTGGTGGGCAGGGAACGTAACTAGATCATCATTGCCGGTCCCGAACCGAAGTGAAATTGACGCACCGAAAAACGACGGACGACACTTTCCCATCAATTAGGTTTAATTGTGATCGAAGATGATGGTGTTGCTTCCAGGAAGGCCCAAGGATATCAGGTGTGATAGAAGGACCGTACTAATAGGGGTACGAGTAGGTGAGGATTTCGTGGTGGACAAGCGGTACCGGTGAGCGGTTAATGAAAGCGGAGAGCTTTTGTTCGAAGGTGTGCAATAAGGTGCCGCCGGAGGAGAATGTTTGAAAGAAATGGACGAGATGACAAGATGCTCATCGGAAAATGAAGATACAGTACATGCCCGGCTGGAAGGGTTTGAAGTGGCAAGTGATTAAAAGTTAGTCGTTCGCTACGAGTTATTATTAAGTTCATTAAAGTTTGTTGTGCAGTCACAGCCTTCAAAGGAAAAGACCCCCCGGAGGGTTTTCGATTTGTGGATCATTTTATGCTACAGCAGCAAGCATAAAAAAGGAGCGAAAAAGGCAAAACATATAAACAAAATTTACGAATTTGGAGAAACACACTGCAAAATGAGTAAGATATATAATAAGATAACATGCACAGGAAAACAGAGGACAAAATTGAACAGAGGCCAATATATATGATAACCAAAAATTAATTGCTTTTTTCCGCGAAATTTGGATTTTCTGGGTAGTCTGACTTGTTTACCTATTCTGAATGTAAACCACGAACATACATTATTTTACATATATAAATTTTCCTGCAAAACTGAACACGTTTTTACGTATTTCGTATCTCAATATGTTGCGTCTGATGGCGTTTAATACGGCATTCGATGGGAAATTGAGGCTGGTGTATGATTATGATGATGCTTAATCAAGGTAAATGACCGGCAACCGCATGATGGTAGCGGCGTCGGTCTTCACACGAACGGACCGAACCAAAACCCTATCCAAACCGATTCCCCGTAGCAAAGACCAACTATCTGGCTACGTGGTAAAATAAGTGTAGTGTGGCAAAAATAGCTGGCATGACCTAGTAGATCGATACGCCAAGAACAGAGAAAAAATTAATGAAATTTAATAAAGAGACATTGTATTATTTTACCACAATATTATTTTAGGAATATGCTAACATCGGTAGAGATTTTATTTTAAATCGTGTTTTATTTGGGAGCAACTGAAAAGATGTCAATAATGGTTTTCTTATATGGGAATCGTCCAGCCCTTTTGGTGTGGTCTTAGGTTGGGATTTGTTTGCAGTAGAAAGAAAATTGTGCAAATATTTATTCTTCACTCTCATACAACCACAGTATTTGCAGGTAAACATTGGACCCGAATGTGGATATGACTGGACTGCTTCCGGAAAATATTTATTCGGTGAATGTTGTGTGATGTGACTTTTCATTTCTATTCATATTTTCAGAACATATGTTACATAATGCCGAAATTCCTACAGTAAGGTTAAATGGAGATTTTACTGCGAATAATATATTCGAAATTAATTTTTATGTAAACAACTGCCTATGGATGCAACTGCCTTCACTTGAATTTTCCTAATTGAGCACAAACGCTTTTCCAGACTTACATAAAAGAAACCGATCGAATAAACTCCTTGGATAAACGTCATACATTCATGTATACCATGTCTCTGGGGCTCTGTTTAGTATTCAATCGGAGCAAAACCACATGAAAAATACCGCACAGAGTATGCGGCACGAGGGATAACGTTCTTACGTTATCTCGAAAGAGTAAAATTCTATGACCATTGGGACGATCTACTGCACAGCACGCACATACATACACACACAAGCACAAAAGCTAGAGTCACTCAACAAGTTTGAAGTTTTTCATCAAATCCGATTGATGCTTCAGACATTGGCGAATCTATTGAATCTGCAGCTCACACCATACGGTTTCTGTTGTGTGTTCAACCGGTGGCTTGGGACAAGGATCTTGACTTGTTACGTGACTTGGTTGGATGATGCGGTTGCGCTGTACCTTTCAGGGGAATTGAACTATCGTTGGTGTATTTATTATTCAGAAAATTTGCTAAAAATTCTTGAATAGGAGCTTAACCGTTAAAGATTTCGATGTGGTACTAGAAACGATAAATATTTAAGCTATTGCAATGGAAAAGTGCGTTGCTTTTCAAATTAAAACATCAACAATGTGCCATCAATCAAGAGTATTCTTGAGCATGGCAGTTTATAGAAGATTTACTGATGTACTTTTGTTTTAGCTCCAAATCTCGCATCAATCATATACGTACTTGAGAACATTCGTTGTTAAGAAGAAACGACAAAACGGTTGTGAAGGAAAGGAAACTTTATCGACCAGGAGCGGTGGGAAATTTGGCTTGTTTATTGTTATTGTGCCCATCATCATTTTGCACCATGCATAATAAAACGCAAGGTAATGCAAACTGATCGTGCTTACCAAAGAGGTACTTTACAGTGCGAAGACCGCCTACCCCCAGCAGAAGTCACTCAACAGCAGGAAATGAAACCTTTCTACCGGATGATGGATTTGAGAGTTTATCGACTGAAGGCTGTAACCGGAGCGTGCGATGAATGTGGGTAGATCATCTTTCACCGTGTATCAGTCGTGTCATCTGTCTAGCTGACAGCAAAAACCAGCAAGACACGACCGGATACACACATCGATAAGGTTTCACCTGCCGGATTCAGCGCCAGAACTTTGGAGCGAATCAAAAATAAAGACGAAAACGAAGAAAAAAACGGAAGTTCGCCAAGAAATCGTTAACTTATCGCTCCGATTGGGGTTAACGTTAGTCAGTGACACCCGGAAGTAATAGGGACGGTGAGACGGGCTACAGCTATCGCGCGCGTTTGTTAGCGCGATGGATGTGAGTGAAGCAAATGTTGGAAATCAATTTCCTTTAAATTAGATTGAAACTGATTGGAGAGAAGTGAGAAAGGAAACAGAGACCTTTGCCATTCAATCGTATCCAACCGTACATGTTTACAATTCGAAAATTGTATTGCGTTCGTATTTACAAAAGCTTGAACAAAAGCGATAACTCCCTTGGTTACTTTCGATCTTTAGCTTGCACAAACGATGTATTAGTACGATGGGTTTGTTTTAAACATTTTCTCTTACTTTGAAGGTAAACATTAATCGTAAAACTAAAAAAGTATAAATATTACAAAAATAGGTTAGCAAAGTGAGATAAATTACGTTGTGCGTATCATGCACAACATTTAGATTTACGTCTATTTTAATTTAAGAAATTTAGTATATTTCATATTTCAATCTTAATTCGAATGAGTTTTATGCGGTAGAATTAGTCTTCAGAAATGACAGCTTCAAAGTCAAGCAGCTATGCAACAAAAGAAAAATGTATAAAAATGCCTTAACTGCTTGCAAGCTGAGTTCCTAGTGCAAAAATGGAGCTTTATCATTCTTCTGAGAAAGGAATAGCTTTTCGAAACCCAGTACTTGAGTTTTTTGTATTGTCAAGTTAGAGACTGTCGGTTTTGCTCTGGTTCAACTCATGCAGTGCTTCAGTCATGGAAGCAACATGGAACCGCTTTTCAATCTCTCCAGGATTTGTATGTAGATTGATTTCGTTTAAATTCTCATTTCCCGTCTGCTTGTGATCTTTTTTTTTTCAATTCGACTGCATGAAATGCGCTATTGTATTGCGGTTGCTTACAGCATGTATTTATTACCGCACAGGAATGTAACAGAATGTATGACCTTTTTGCGTTTTATTTAACGGAATGGAATCCTCCGTTGATTTTACCACACTCTCCCATGAACTATTTTTTTCATGTTATAAAAACTCATGTGCAAGGACTGCAAGTAATATTTTGTGTTAAAAAGTAACTATCGGCTGTCATATTTCTATAAAACACTAGGCGTCTCCATTTATTTACATGTTTTTCATAAGAGTGTTTGTGTTCATTTCAGATGACTTGAATTAGAATAATATATGCATTATATATGCATCATTCTACTCGTATGTTTACTAAGGATCAAAAACTGGCTTCGATAAAAGGGCAACCAGTTTTTTAATGCAATTCCACCCGCATTAATGCAACACCAATACCGACAAGGCATTTGTAAGCATATTTTTGTTTATTTTGTATTGCATCACACAATCCCTATCCAAACAGCTGCGAAAGGAAATGAACAACGTGCAACATGAAGAAATGCGAACTAAAAAATGTATGCATCCTTAAAATCCGCCCACCTACATGACCAACAACCCAAGGACCATGGGAGGTACACGGCTCGGGTACGTTGCTGTTCCATCTATCTGGTCCTCTGTTATTGCAGACGGTTTTAAGACGTTTACGGCTTTTAGCTTCCAAGTGACCTACTAAAACAAAAAAATAAATGGTAAAAAAATGCCACCATGGAGAGATTGGCTTTAGCTGTAATCTGCCCACCGTTACATGGTCGTCAAGCATTTTTGCCGGCTCACCACACAGCAGAGGGGGCAACATTAAAAAGAAGGCGAAAAAAAGAACGGAAAATATAGAAATATCTGTGTTTTATGGTTACATTTTAGCACCCACCGGAGGGAACGGTCGGTGCCCTTAAAGGTGGCCGATTTGTAAGCAACGTTTACGGGTTCGGTTTACTTTCCTTCGGGGTCAAACCAACCGTATGACCGACGGTGGGATTAGTACAGGAACATGGTTTTTCAATTTAATAGACACTTTATAGGGAGATGGCCGTTTATGGTCTGTCTTTATTTATCGCCATGGATAGTGTTAATTCTCCCGCATCGACAGGATGCGCGCACCGCTATTGTAGAGGGTTTTCTTTTCGTTTGTTGTTTATCTTGCGCTGTGAAAGGAAATATTAAAAATTGTTATTGTGTTTTTCAGGAGGGAGGCAAGTAGAGAAAAGATTTTACCCTGTAGCAAAGTAAGAGCCGTAAGGTGATATGGCATTGCAATATAGTTTTATGGATTTCACTAGGTTAAACATGTCTTAAAGGTGACGGTATCCTTATACATCGTATATGTCATACATTCAAACCACTCAGAAGAATCTGTTCGAAAAAAACGGTCCCATGCTTTAAATGTAACTTTATACCAACCGTCACTTGAAAATGAAAAATAAATATCAATATATCTATTGCTGAATAATATTGGTTACTGCATTGGTGATAGTTTTTATGATGTCTAAGAGCATGTTTATTATCAATTTGGAACCTTTAATGCTGTTCATGATAGCATCGATACCATCAGTACCATCAGTCTAGGATGTTCGGTAAAGCATTCAAGACCCTATTAATATTCTTTTGTTTAACATAAATAAGCTTATAACAGATATTGATTTTATTGGTAACATCATAAACGTATTGATTCGTTTGCGGGAAAAACGAAGCAAAGTTGTCTTTCTTGGTTAAAAAATATGTTTATCTCTCCTTAAAGATTCCATATGGGATGGGTAGTATACGACTGCAATCGTTCAGCACAACACCTTTGGAATAAATATCCCCAAATGGTTTGGGTGAAACCTTCAATACAAAAAGTAGGTGCTTTAATAAGGATCATCCGTCATAAGAAACGCTTAGAAAGAAACATCGTAACGCTTTCGGGAACATTGTATGGGAGAATGGCCATTGTATGGATGAACCTTTTTGTTCCGATTTCGTGTGGACAAATTGTTCGTGTGAGCGTTTATCTTCAACATCTGAAGAGTGTGTTGCAACCTTGCATCGATGAGAGCACGTTTTAGTTAGGGTGTGCTTTCATAAGTTACATGTTGTTCTTTCATACGAAAATTGTATCCCACAGTTATTTTAAAACTAGTGAAAAATCGTTTAAAGCTAAAAACTTCAGAGTACAATTAAGGAAATTTAATTAAATGTAAACTTTAAATGCTTTAACAAAGCGCATAACTTTCTTTTTTTCCTATTGAGATGTCAAATAAAAAGTCACCTTAGTTGTGATTCGGGTTTCGATGAGTGATATTAACAGTAAGTAAGAAAGTTCTAGGCTGTGGTAGTTGATTTATGAACTTAATTTGTTTTATTCTAGAATAATCAAATATTAATTATTTTATCAAATAAATTATTCTGCATGTGCTGGAACAAGAAACAATTTCGGCAGCCGTCACGATCGGTTTTATTGATCATGATATCATTCATACAACTCCTCATGTAATTATGCAGCGTTGATAGATTAAAAACAATTGCAGAACACCGCGATGAAAGCATTGGCATTGGTGCGTGCAAATGATTATCGTCGGTAAATTCAATAAAGCCGAGCTAATTAGCGTAAGCTTTTGTGATTATATTAAAATGTGACAATCGGAATTCAACGTGTTCATGATTTCGCAATCATCAGAACGCGTGGCGTATAACGATTGGTAATTGTGTTAATTAAGTTGTAATGTGCCTGTTGCAGGGATTTGTGTTATAATTCGTGAAAGTCAAGGGTATTAGTTCGATTAATTCGATATTATTAAGGGAAAAAAAAAGAATAATTTCAATGGAATATTTACTCTATGCTATAACATTCTATATACTAATTTTCCATCGGACCAATTGGTTTTCGAATATACCAATTTAAAGACAAATCACAGTATTATGTTTCGCTTTATCTCAAGTTTTTACCTCAGCGTTTAACATCTTCCATTTGTCCATTATTTACGTTCTGTTGTATCCCGGGGAATCACTGCTCAATTGAGTTCCGATCGGTATGCTGTCGATACAAACGAGTGGAAAGGTATTTTGATTGGATTATGTACCTTCAAAGCGGACGACAAAAACATCGTTATATTTGTTGGAAGAATGTAACAAAATGAAACATATGCTATCAGTGGACAACCGGAAGGGATTGATGAAGATGAAACGAGCATATGTTCCCTTCACGGGTCATGCCACTAGGGACATCAAGGGATTAGAAGTTGTTAGAAGCTGTCGAGTGTATGACTCAAGGGACTGATAAAGGACCGTAAAGTACCGTAAGGAAGGAAAAGCAAAAAAGTTCCTGAGAATGTACTTTTGGATCTTTCTGTCAGCAAGCACTATTCAGCCTTTTGGTCAATGACACGTGTCACGCTAAGGACGAAGATAGCTTGTCTGAAAGTTTCCATGGGAAGAATGAAAAGAGTAAACTCGATAAAGACGCTGAGTGCTTGAGTTGAATCACACAGTCTATTTTTGCAGTGTCTTAAAAGAGTTATAGAACAACAAAAGAAATAAATTGTATTAGCCTTCATTCATTAGGTATCATTCATGGTATTAGGTTCATGGTTTTATACAGAAGTTTATGTATATTTTAAATGAAGGAAAATACAGCATAGATTGCTGATTTTTTTTTTGCAAGCCAATATTTGGCCTTAACAATAAATTAAATTCAACAGGTGGAAAGCTGTTCCCACGCAAGATAGGATTTAGTTACTTATGGTCAACCACGCGGCCTAGCTGCTTGCTCTATTTACGATGGAAATATGGTAATTAAATACAGTTTCAAAATCGTTTCGAAATGGCGATGTGACTTTTTTTTTTTGAAGTTTTTCCAGCTGACCAATTCGCCGTCTGATGCTTAACATCGAAATGTAAATTATTTGGCCGGCATTCGCGTCCATTTTGCGTCGAGACTGAGGGTGACAGGTAACGTAGTTGTAAGCAGCTGTGTTACAAGCTGTGAACAAGCTTCCCTCATTTTTATGCAAGGTGTACGATGATGATATTTGCATTCTTTGGGTTGTCCTGCCGGGCGCTCTTGTTCTCACTTTTTGGAGCATTGATGTTTTGAATCTTATTAAAATGCTAAAGAGGTGTATCTGAAAACTTTCCCGAATAACAGCCGTGATGCAACAGATGTTGAATTAATAATCCAGCTGTCATTAATAATTATAATCGGATATTAGGATATTTTGTCATTTAAACACTATGGTTGAGACAGATAAAAACGCTGTTGCTGTTTGCTCAATGACTTTTCTAACAAATGTCTGGGAAAGCAATGTTTACAAACGACAAATTCTTGATTTAATTAAGCACCAGCTCACGCCTTCCCGGAAAAAGACAAACTCTCACAGGTGCCAAAACACGTCCCGTGCACTATCGCGGATCTAATTTGCAATTTAAAATGATTAAAATCGCAACCACACACCATCCCTGCGCAACATGCAACCGGATGCATGCATGATGGTGGTGCAACTTTATCGTTTTCATTTCGTATCATTATTCCGGGCTTTGCTAACCCAGAAGTTTCGCCAGCAATCACGTTCGGTGGTGAAGGATGCATTTTGGAGAAAAATAAAAGGTTCGAAAATATCTCTCTCCGGTCGCTTTAGACCTTTTAGACACAATCGTTATACCAAACACGTACCGAGTGATGCCTACCCATGCATTGCACTTGTCAAAAAGGTTTGAGTTGAACGGCTTTAGAGAAGGTGAGGCGATGCATTTTTGTGACTGCCGAAAATTAGAAACCGGACTATAAGCCACTATTCGTCACGTGACGATTTGAGACGGTACTGAAGCGGTTTGAAATGGATGAAAACTGGCACTGCAGAAACTTTTCCCAATGAGTTGATCGCAGGATGAACCTCATTTTAATCAACAGTCTTTTGAAAAGCTCTAAATCGAGATATTATTTGGTGGAAATGGCTTTCAATTGGTGCAAACGATGCAATGGTGTGTTAAAACTATTTAAAGCTGCTGTAGTATTAATGCGCATAAGACTTGACGCAAAGAAAATGTTTCATGTTAGAAATCACACATTTAAACTCTCGCCAGCACAGGAACCGTTGTAATTGACACTTAATCCCTCTAGACTCCATTAAACGCTCATTAAACATAGGAATAATGCACTTTGCAGGTTCATTGTGGCCAAACAACTCTTCCAAGCAGACATATCTTGGCTGAACCGACACGATCTGCCTACTTGCACAAACAATGAACCTCTTCAATTCCTCTCTGCCAAACAGACAAGACCTTTTCGCATCCTTTCCATCGCCGGAAGCCGTGCCGAGCCGTGCGATAAGGAGCTCGACGATGAAGTATTAGAAAATTGAATAAATAAATCCTCTGAAGCGAAAGTGCAACCCACTCGGCAGTGCGTTTGCTTTTTACCTGTTGGCCTGGTAGGTCGGACGGTTGGGCGGAGGTTGCACTACAGTTGCCGAGAGCGTAAGATACTCTGTAATGTTGCCGAAAAACATCGAAAAGCAATTTCATGCTCCAGTTGTTTGTGGGTCTCGTTGATTAGTCACTGCGTGAAGGTATCAACCAGCAGTACCAACGGCAGGACATCGTCACAACCTCTTTTTGTGGCAACATTTCGGCTCGTCGGGCCCAATCAAGATGAAGCACAAGGCGCAATTTTTGGTAGTTTCGAAGAAACTCGCAGGAAATGATATCGAAGACAAGCTATTATTTATGCATAACTTAAACAAGCTGGTTGAACCACCTGCTGCTCATGATAGACTGTGATATGAGCGAATGATTATGGTTGAATATCTTTCACGCGTTCGTAACATCTGTTAGCAATGTTTGTGGTGCAAGTTCGGGTGCTGCTTTGTACGCTTAAAGAAGTCCTTTAAGATATGTAGTGCAGACGTAGCTGTTAAAGGACAACGCCATTTATTTATTTATTTTCTCACATTTCAACGAAAAATAATGATTTCAATGGAGTGTATTTTCCTTTAATCACATTCAGAGACATGCAAGAACAAATTTTAGCAGGGCTTTCGTTTTAAGAATAAACATTACAGATTCATGATTCATTCCTTTGCAGCGTATTTTCCAGACGGGTTCATTTCTCACTGCTTTTCGGAGTGGAGAACGGTTCAAATCGACGAAAACTCTCCGTTCATTGCTAGAGTAAAATCAGCTGAGAACAACCGTCCGATACGATGAAATGCGGCGTATGGCCGTTAAATCGAGGAAACGGAGAGACTATCGGAGCACAACTTGAGCGTTCGGTTCATTCGCAGGACGTTAAGTTGCGTACCAACGGCACGAGCTTGAATCAGTCCGATGGAATACGCCCGCGTGGTTGGTTGTTTGGCACAGGACGAACCATTATTTTCCAGTCTGTATGGTTTGGTTAGTCTATCTCTTGAGTGCTAAAGAAATCAGGGGTAGTATAAAACTGTGGTAGTAAACTTTTCCTACGAACCTGTCATTAACCATCAACACCCGATGAGAGGATGGGATTGGCGATTGGGTTTCTTGGTGAGCAGCTAGTGAATAGTGTACTTTGTCGAGGAAGTATTTCGACAGGTGAAGACTCCGTTCACTTACGACCTCAATATGCAAAGGATTACGCGAATCGTACGGCCGCGTGTTTCATCAATGCATCACTGTACCCGACTGAAGAATGCGCCTGGTGTGGAGTGGAGTGTGAAATTATTTAGCCCACAAAACGTCACACCATCTATCCACCGCTTTTCTTGTTGGTTAGGCACTGTTCCACAAAAAGACGTCGTGGAAAAGTCGGAATAAGGCGGTGAATAATCCGGTAAAAGTGGAAATTCTTTTCACACGGTTCACTGAGTATATTTTTCTTACATCTCTGCTAGACGATGCATTAATGCGGTTGTTTGTATTGTTTAAAGAACAATATGTTTCTAGAATATTCGAAATTATGTTCTAGATTTTCTTTTCAATTTAAAAACCCCTTTTAGCGAAAAAATTAAACTTGTTTAAGATCTTTCCTGTACTCTTAACGTATGCATCTCAGTTGAGACATGGCATAAATACACATTACTTCTGAGTGAAAATTACAAACGGATCTTTTTGTTAAAATAACTTGAATAGCAAGACTGATTACGACCGACAAAGATTGACTTTCGATAAAGAAATATAACAGATACTTTGTTTTAATCAAACCTACCTTAACAAATGCATGATAATTAAGGGAGCAACAGCCTCCTTTGTTTTTGGTACTCAATGGGCAATGGGTTTGACTCAAAATTCACAAACAGATTAACAAATAAATAATGAAAATATTTGTGTTGCAAAGATAGTCCACTAGTGTTATCCGCGGGGGGTGTTTGTAGCAACAGGGAGAGTTTAAAAATTTTGACCAAACCTTCAACTTTGTTGTGAAAAATTAGCACTAAAACGAACCGTTGGAAAACATTTGTAAACAAAAAGATTGACCATACGTTTCAGCCACCTTGATTAGAACCCTTTCATGCCGGACTTATCGTACAAAATCACACCCCATAAGCACTGCATACTTTGCCACTCAGACACACATGCACACACATGCCCGTACACTTCACAGAACTAGAGAGGGAATGAGACTCGATCGTGATAAAATAGCATTATTTTGTCATAAGCACCTCTTTTCAACGGCAATATGGCACTATGTTGCCTAATTATCCGCAGTCCGTTTTAAGTTCTTTTTAAGGGTGAGCCAGGGCTGGAAGAAGGTTTTGGTTTGAGTATATGGCAACCCCTATTTTGCTGTTAGCTCTCCCTCCACTGAAACGGAGCACATTTGCAACACACTTTCATGCAGGTTGCGCTACGTTCCGGTTCATTTGGAAGCACCTGAGATAAAAGGATACAGTGCGGGGAACGGTTGGATGAAAAAACCAAACCAGGGAACCCTCATAACGTTGCAAAACGCCTTAGAATGTGGGACGGACCCGAACAGGACCCGAGCTGTAAGGTTCGTTTATCTTTAGGCTAAGCAATAACACCGAAACTTTAACTCCGTTGGCGTAGACTGTACAGCTCTTCGAATGAAAGAAGCCATTGGGAGGTTGCGAGGGTTAGTTGCTTCGTGGAAAGAAAACATTTGAATTAATTTCCCATAACAAACCGGTCTGTGTCGAATCGATGAGTGTTGGCGATGAGTTAGCGCATGCAGCTATTAATATACACAAGAACCTTGTTTATGGAGTTTTTGAAAGCAAATGAAAGTCTAAGGACGTTACAACAGAGCAGTTCCAGAAGATGGCTGTGTGAGAAGCATTTCATTTCATTTTGTAATTTATTATCAATGGTTTTTTGAGTCGTAAATTTTATTTACACAACAAAAGTTAGTTTCATGTTTGGTTGGACAAAATATAATTAAACTGAGATGCAAAAAAATATCATAATTGTTCGGATAACCGATTATGCTCTGGCCCGTGTCAATCACGATGGTTGAGCTTTATTTTATTTTCGAGCTATTGCTACGGGTGACTGCTCCGTTTTGTACAGTTCTAAACGATTTGCAACGTAGCAAATCTACGTTCTCTGCCCACCCAATTAACAAATTTAGAAATACACGTTCTAAACCCAACAATGATAGTATTACAACGTCGAGGTTTAACAGCTTTTCGTCAAATACACAAATCAAATCTTATCTGTATTTTTAAACTTCCAATTAACTTGATACGTGACTAAATATACAACCACAAGGTTAAAATAGCATGAAACCCCTTTGAGGTTGTCTTAATTCGCGACGCTGGCTTAAGTTGTATGTTGACCCTAATTGACCCTATTACGGTCCATGGCTGTTGTTTTTTGCTCCTACATCTCACTGTAAGCAAATTACAGTGCTTTTACTTTCGTTCGCTGCGCTCTCCTAAGGCACCCTTCTATTTTTTCCTCATTATGTGTTGGGCTTACATCGGTGGTGTTGTTCGCTTCCCTTCTCTATGTTTATGCAAAATCACTCGCTTCCTTGCCTCCGGGCGAGAGGGATTGTTTTTCGTTTTGGGGCTTGATGATGACCCACCATTTAGGAAAATCCACTCTTTCGGACAGGAAGGGGAAGAATCTGCCGCATCTGTATCATTATTTCATCGAGCAAACGCTGGCGCAAAACCAATTGGAGAATTGATGGACTTTTCATGAGGTTAATTTACCTTGCGAGATTGGGCGGCAAGAGCGTGACGCAAAAAGGGACCGTGCTCATGTGTAGGTGCGATGCTGTGTTTTTTTATTGGACTTGTAGAAAGTATGAAACAACGATACGATGCTTATTTCTCCTCCGGACAAAAAAGGGTCAAAAGAGGATGGTAACATTGAAGCGATTCATCATGTTAAGAGATGAAGAACAAAAATGTACAAACACAACTCAAGCAGGACAGGTAATGTTTTACCTCAATGTTTGTGTAAGGCCAAAAACAAGCACTTTGAACACAAATTACATTGCCCTCATTCGGTTGACAAGGGTCCGTTCACGATCTGTTTTTGGAGTATGATTTTTGCTCAGTCCAGTCCACGTGTGTCAAGCATAATTTTGATTTAGACGGGGCGTCGAGTGGTTGATGTTTGAAGAATGGGGTGAATATGGCTATTTTTGCTAGATATAGTGTGTCTGTTTTTAGTGATATTACACATGATACTGTAAAATTGTTGTTGCTCAAAGTTGGGTACGTTTTACGTTTTACTTCTACTTAAAGCTAACTGTGGGTATCATCAAAGTAGTAAAATTTAAGCATAATTGCCCGGAGTGCATAAACTGCTTCCACAAGCCGAACCAAACACGAACAATTACACCGAACGTCACTCATAAATCATTTCAAAAGCATTTTTCTTTCATCCCTTTCACTATCGCTTTTCGTCTATCGAAAAGAACACGCGGACAGAGTCATAAATTTTATCTTCCACGCAGGAACGGTTGTGTAAACCGGGCTTCTACCAGATCCTGGTGCAGGTTTCTGTGAGGTGCTTACCGACGTCCGAGATATAACGTCAGACCAAAACCAACATCAGCAGTGAAGGTGGACAATGAATAACGATGACATATTACCATGGTGTAGAGCAATGGCGCTTTTGTTGTGTAGCGTGGTGTGAGTGCTGCTGTGCGGCAGAAGATTTGAGCTTTCTTCCAACACTCCATGTGAATCCAGGGTACGAAACGCTGTGGCCCGCATGCTGTGGCAACCTTCGTCGAACTAAGCTCGACCTCGAGCACCTGCTGTCAACCTGTGTTGGTGGGGTGCCATTATTAAACGGGATAAAAAATAAGTTTGCTCACTCCACTAATGATACAATCTATCTGATAGCGTTTGATGAGGTAAAAGGATCCTATATTGAATGTTATGATTAAACAAAAATGATACAGTCCTTTTGCCTGCTGGTAACAAGTGTAAAGAGTGATAAAATTATGCTGGATTGAAATATATTCTAAACAACATAGCACGACGTAAGTTTGATGCTATAAGATCGCAAATCCCTTTGAACCGTAGATATGCAAATAAGCCTACCTTATCACCTGACACCGAACACATTCCCAGTCACGCTAAATAACTTAACTAGGAAGTTTATAAGCTCAAAGGTTGTGATGCCAAACGAAAAGTCCGCAACACAAAAAATACGCCCGATTATCTGGCAAGCAAGAAGGACAAGTTTTAAACAACTTCCTCTGCCATACACCGCTGCTGTTGGCGCTTCATGACCGGTAGCACGGTTGTGGTTGACGGATAATAATTGCTTTTCATCAGCCTTAACTCGATGCAAACAACACAACGGTTAGAGCAGGAGGGGTGGTGCGAAAGAAATGGCAGGGCGTTAATTTCATCAAATTTAGTTTTGAAGTTTCGATAGCGTTGAGAGGATGATAAATTAAGGCTGATGATTAGAGTTGACTCAGATGAAAGCGATTAAAGGGGTGGTTCTCTGGTGGAAGTCTTGTTACAACGGAATACAAAAATGAGCGTGAAGTCAAAAATGAAAATAGTAAAACTAGGAATATTATTAAAAACTCATTAACAAATCTCAGCTTAATTTGTCGCAAATGCCTTGCGCAATCAAGGCAGGCACGTTTAGCGATCCAGTAGTTATCTAATTACACGAATTGATTATGTTTCATTAGTTTGTGATGGAAAACTTTCCGCCTCAAAAAGTTTGCATGTCGTGAGTAATGCAGAGAAGGTGAAAAACTACATCTGTGGGAAATCCATTTTCCAGTCAGGGAAATACGGTTTGAGGCTGATTTACCCAAGCACGAGCGAGAACGAACCAAATGCTGCAAACGAATGATCGAAAAACGCAGCACGCTAATAATTCAGGTTGCGTGTTTGTGATTTATTTTCGGACCCACCGAATTACATCCACCGTGGGACATGGGACATGAAGGTGCTGTGGCGACAAAACGGCCTCAACCCTCCCAAGCCCCAGCAAGAGCGCCAACATAGGGCGCCAGGTGTTGTCGCCGGTTTTGTTTGTCTGGGGATTTGTAGCGGTTGTGTAGCCGCCCATCCCAGAAGCCAATGGAGCTTTTGGTTGTGGTGGTGATTTTCACTCCCTTTTAAAGTCACTGCATAACGGTGGTCAGCCAAATGGCCATCATCATCCATTGATGGTTGAGCCATTCTATGGGTTCTGCTCGCTATTCCCCGTAAAGGTGAAAGACTGTGTATGATGGCCCATCAAATGGGAGATTTCTTTTCACACGATATCCACTAGGACTGACTGCCCCCACAGCACAAAGGCCCCGAAGAATGTGGCTTGAATTGTTCGGACGAACCGTGAATAAACACGGAGCACAATCAATATCCTGAACTCCGGAGAGCCGACTCATTCCGATGCCCCATGATGTGGTCATGATTCGACGGTTGCTCTAAGGTTGCTTGCTAACACGAAAAGTCATCAGATAATCGTGAAGCAAGATTACATTCCCATTACATCTTTATGATACACTTTTATGCAAATGGCTTATCAGCAGCGATTGTTTTCCCGCGTTGTTTTGATTAGCTTGAAGGTTTTGAGCTACACAAATGAAGGTCAATGGCGAAGAAATGGAAAACAATTGGATGATATTTAGCATCTCATGCTTTAATGGGACATTGAAACTGCAATTAATAATCAACAAAACGAATTTCAACACCTCAATAGACTACGATCCGCTACAGGAGAAAGAGCATCGAGATCCTGGAGCTTGTTTCTGCATATCGGGCGAAAACAAATAGATTCACATTCATCTTCCCATCACTCCATCGCAAGTACTCTTCATCACACCAGCACGAACAATGTCATCCTCCGTGTGCTGTCTTAAGCTCACTTGTACGTTTGCCACGATATCCATCACACAACAACAATGGAGGGCCACCTGCTTCTTGCCTTATTCGCCTCACAGGAAGGAAATCTTAAATCAGCCTCCTTTGCGATCCTCCTTAAGGCTTATCCGCATTTCGGCGGTGTCTGAGGCTTTATTCATCGAGCACACGTACGGAGAGGGAAGGAATATTGGAGCACATCGAAGGTTTCGCATCTTGAGGCACTGTTCATATTTCATTTTGCATGAACGTTTCCCTCCATCGCACGTTCACGGTAGTGCAGACAAGATAGTCTATCGAGTGTGTGGGGCAAACCATCACTTTTACCGGAACACTAACTAAGCCTCGATGTAATGCCTTCTTTCAACAAATAGTGCACATGGTGTTCGGTGTTACTTCAACCCAGTTTTCCCTTCCAATCCGTAATATCCGTCATGCCTCCGGATGTCATTTTACCCACATAGTGTTGCATGGAGTTGCAATCGCCCACGGACACCTACTCGCCGTTGTTAACGAACGTGTTTACAAAGCTGTTGATCGAATGAATACATCCTGACGATATGAATGCCGACAGGGAAGGAGCGTAAGAGCCCTCTAGGAATGCGTCCAATAAAAAAGATGGTCCTCAGAAAAATGACGCCAACCACAAGACACCAAGAGCGATAAAATGCACACACTGGATGAGTTCCCCATTCAGGGCGCTCCATTGACGCAAACGTCAGGTAGCTCGTTCAATTTGTCTCCGTTGACAGTCTTGCCATGGTCCTTACCGCAGCAGCACATGGCTGAGAGGTGGTTATTTGCGTAAAATCTCGCATGAATGAGCAGTACAGTACATGGAATTCCCCCAACGCCTTATATGCACTGAAGGGTATTAAAAATAGAGTGTGGGATACGTTGTGTGTCGAGACCCGATCACGATAGGCACAGTTGTTTTAAGGTCTTCGTGTTGTGCGAAGGCTGACGCAGAAGGCATCAGTGCATTGAATCATTCAGCAGGTGTCAATTCAAAGAGTGTCTTAATGAAAATTCCCTGGTGACGGATTAAGAAACTAACATGAAGGATATGCAGTTGGTGTCCTTTAAGGTAGAAACATGATTTGAACGCTTCCAATATTATTAGTGGTGCAAGGAAATTATTTTGAATTAGTCAAATGTTTCTGTTCTCATTTGGGTTTTTATTCTGGTTATTATATCACTATAAAGTATATTACCTACCTAAAGCTACCTAAACACTTTTCCTACCAAGCAACGGTGAGTGGCGAGTCTCCTTCTTTTTGAGGTTTTCTGCAATGTATACGTTCCGGTTTCGAACAGTCTGAACACTGCCACGAATAAAAACATTTCCCAACATGCTTTCTCGTATTACTTGCTGTTTATCTTTGTCTTTTCCACCAGCCACGAGAACTGGCTACCGAACGGAAAGAATAACAACCTGAGGTGGAAGTCGAAGCAAAAACAACTCCTCGCGCTAGATGTAGACTTATTTCCTTGCGAGTTTTGTTGGATTATTTTGTGTTGTTACAGTGTTCTCTTGGCTAACAACTCCTTTCCAACGGAAGGGAATAACGCAACATAATAGCTGTGGGGGAAATAAGGACCTTTCCTTCATGAAGTATGATGCCATCGGATCCACATCTGTCGTTACTCGTTTCTGTCCTTAACCTTGCCAGTGTGATTACAGAATCGTTAGCAAGGAGCTGTGGTTGAGTTGGATGTGACGAGACCAAAGACACAGGTTGCGCAGGTTGACGTGATTAGAGGGAATTGCAGTGAAGTTTCCCAGAAACCGTAGGAGTTTGTCGTTTACCTGCAGGTATTGTTTTATTTTTAAATACAAAGACAAAGTACAATAATATAATATGAGCAATATTGATTACTGTGGAGAAAAACATCAACAATCAGCTGTAAGAGTGGCACTCAGTTGATATAAAGGCATGTTTGTCATGTCTGTTTTGTGAACCAGGAAAACATATTGTAAAGGAACGATACGTGTAAGCACAAGGTTGGAGCAGAAGGAATACTTTTTGGAAGCTACCGTCATTCATCACTAGGATCCTCACTTAGGAGTCAACACTTAGAGCTCATCGTCGGAATTTACTTTCAACGAATGTGTTTTCCTATTGCAAAAGCCTCAATGCTAAGGCTCACGAAAATTGCGTTCGATTAATCGATTGTAATTTTGAACGACATCCTTGCTAGCGCCATTAGCGCCTAATGTTTGCCGTTGATTACATTTGCATAAACATACGCTCGGGTGGTTTACTTTGAATTCATGCGGAAGCTTAAATGGCTTTTTCGATTGACGCTACGATTCACAAGCGCTCACCAGGCTTGGATGTTAGGATGAGAATTTTATCGTGCTTGCTAAATTTGTTGAACCCAGGCGTGATGGATTATATTGCGTTAGTCGTTAGCGAAGCATAAATATTGTATATTACGGCCTGTTATCTGGTTAGTCGTTATTGTGCAATCTTTTTGCTCTCTTAATTTGTTTGAAAAGCGCCCTAATACTTTGTCCTCGTTTTTTTCCTTTTCTTGGGTTTACTCGGTTTCTGCGGTGATAGACAGTCCAATAAACCATTCGGTGAGATCCAAGAAATCTGTCTGCTGGTGCTTTTGCCGCTGGTGTTAACTTTTAGGCACAATTATTGGGAAAGAACAATAAAACAACTGCTTCAGACGAGTAAAAACATGACCAGACAACGGACTTACCAAAACAAACTTCTTTGAACAATTTGCTACAGTCTGCATGCGATGAGAGATATTCTGGATTTAAAGGTCAAATGTACCTCAGTATAATCGATCATTCTTGTTAAAAACGAAAGATCCGAAAAGGCTGACGTAAGCACAAATTATTGCGTAATGTACAACATAAACTTTTCTTTGATCAATACTCGGAAACGAAACTGAAAACGAAAGCCTGTCAGTGTGGCAGAATTTGGTGCATAAATTTTAATGCAGCAAAAGCCAGCGCGTGTGTTTGAAGACGATAATCTTAAAGCGAACGTTTACCCATTCTAGCCCAAACAATCCTTTTTCAGTCTTTTCGCGTCGCACACTCGAGTGGTAAAAGCTCGTGATGCTTTGATCGTAAAATAATATAGCACACCGGAAACGTGTTCGCACGCTACGGTGGCCTATGGTTGGCAAGTAATTTATGTGCCTGTGTTCGTGCGAACAACCCTTCAGCTTGGCACAAACACACATTCATTCTTACGTGGTGTTTGGGGGCAATCTGTTTGGGTAGTGATAGCATGTAGATTTTACAGTTTTCTATAAATATTTTATGATAATGATGGATTGGAACGGATGCTGAAAGGTAGCGTACGCAGCAGCAACGATTTAGCATACTTGTTGTTTGCTGATGTAGATCGTAATAATGTTATCTCGAGTATCGATTTTTTGTTAGCAATCACTATTTTCCTACTCAAATACTGATGCGTGTAAATCAAGCTTACAAAATATAACCGAAAACAGGAGGAACACATGAGCAGAGATTTAAAAATTTTTAATCTTAAAAGAATGACTTCCTGAGCGGGAAAAAATTGTTTCAAATTAGCAGGGCAACAACCCTGCACTCCTCGGGAACAAACTTATGAAATCTAATTAAACTCTCATTAATTTACCACACTCAGTGATTATGCAATGAACGGTGGCCGTAGTTTGGGCATCGTTGTGTTACGTCGTGCTTACGTTAATGTACATCACACACACCGGTGTTACCAAGCACGTTTGAAAGTCTGTTTGTGTTTTTACCGAGGAAATAACCATTCAACCCCACCTAGCACATTGCTTTATAATGACTTTTTGTTTTAGCACACATGGTTCATGGGGAGTGGGAGTCGATGATTGCATTGTGAACTGAAGGTGGTAACTCGTTATGCCACTACATGGAACATCAAAACTTGAAGTTTCATTCCAGAACGTATACAAGTGTGTCACTTTAAAATGATTCGTATCCATAAATTCAATAAATAATTTAGATGTGAAATGTTTAAGTAAACGCCCAAAATATATCAAACTTTTATTATCCTTGATTCAGTAATTATGATTGAAAGAGTAAATTATTGTATTAGTGGTATGGTTAAGGTTTTTTGAGAAGAGTCATTCGTTTAGAAATAAAATTTTAAAGATTCTTGCAAAGTACAATTTCATGTAAGCAATTGATGTTTCCCTTATACTTTACAGCATATTCCGTTGGTTGATTATACCGAATAACTAATGACATCATCTGAATGCTTCGTTTGTCGTTTTTAGGTATTGTTGAAAACAGCAAATGAATTATTGTAAGAATAACGCATTAAAATGAATTTGTTTGTTCGCGCTAGACATATTCCCCATAAAATGTTTTCTTATGATCCTCGCGGGGACAAAAACCGGGAGCAAACATCGCGATGATATTATAACAAGCTTCCCCAGGCTAAACAGACGCTCCAGGAATTGATGGCAGTGCGTTGGATTCCACCATTTTGTGTACGTTCACTCAAGCGAAACGTGTACCCGTAAAAAAGGCTGAAGACAAAATTTGCCCTAAGCTCTACTTTTTGTGGTACGCAGCGTGCTTTCGGTTGGCTTTCTTTGCATGTTGTCCCAGGACGATCTGTGATTCCGCCACATATCGTACCAACGCACCACATCCGCTTAGCGTCCATAGGATCCCCTTAGTTGTGATAGGATTCATGCAGGATATTTTAAGGTACGGGAAGGTGTTTTACGTTGCACAGTGTGGTTTTTTTTTACTCGAGATTTAGTATTCCATTCCTCAGTAGGGAGCATCGTACTGGTAGTCTACGATGGCACTCTGATCATTTCCTGTACTTGACAGATGAAAGACATTCCGGTCGGTGACTTATGAGAAGCTATGAGCTTTTGGGGGTGTGTTTGTTTTGGTACGAGGGAAGTTTCATTCGTGGTACTTTGCGGTTTGCTGCGAGTGTGGAATATTTTTGCTTGTGGAAGATTTTAATGTCAGCGATATGTCCAATTGCCTGCGAGTTAGAGTTACTCACACAAACTTTTTCAAGAAAGATTTATTAACATATTCCAGATTTGTATCACTGTTTGATGAGAATTGATGTGATGTTTCATAGGTGGTTTAAGCAAATCATGTCCATGAGCTTGGTTTGTTTTTTTATTTTTGACTTCGAGAGTCATTTAATCGTTTTTTATTTGCAGAAGAATATTAAACTTAGATGTTTGAAAGCTGAAAATTCAGCAGCAATTCGAGTGAGCATTTAAAGTAATGTAGCGATTCAACCTAACTTCATGCAATTCATTGACTTCATGCACTTCATGTTGCAATTGTTATGATCATCATGAAGCGATTGGCAACGTGAAGTTTCTCTCTGCTTTTAAATTCATCTGAGCACGTTTATCAGATGGGTTTATAAAGTCATTTGTACCATTCTATAGCGCCCCACTTAAACGAGTTTTAATTATAATTTATTCAACCTCAGTTCTTGTCGTTTCCCTTCTTCCAGAAATGAAAGCAGTTTTTAAGTTGTGTTTGCTTATAACAGCGATATGAATATATCAATTTTAAATACTATTTAACCTGTTTTGTTCAGCTGAACATCAGACTCAACTAGATAAATGAACTGTGACAATTTACTTAGCTGCACTAAATGGGCAAAAGTAGACAATAACAGTAATGCAAACATTTCTTCGCTCAGCAACTGTACATCGAAATACGTTGGGTTCCGAGATGCATTTTCGAAATGACTTTAGTTTATTACCGCCTCCTAACCGCCAACCATTGCAACAATCTAGTAAACGAACCGTGATTTTCCAGGGCATGGAAGTCAACATAAATGTCAAACCGCACCCAAGCGGAGTCGTTCGCTCGGTCGTTTGGTTGGGCGGTTTTCCGGGTGGTCGGATTGTAGTTCCGTCTCGCTGTAGTTTCGCTCGTCAGCGGATGAGTTATGTTTTTAATAACCATAATTCATGAAGTAAAGCAATGCACCATTCTAGCGTTGTGTCCTTTTTTGGGGCAAGAAGGGGTTGACTGTTTTGACGCAATGTGAGGCGTGAATAAGTTGGAAAAATGAGAAACGACCAATAGTGACCGTTTGAATGATAGCCGGTAAGAAGCGGTTACAGTGTAAACATTTAATAAAAAACCATGATAATCCCCATAATGAAGTGATGGAATTATGTCGACCGTAATATTAGTTCAGATTGCACCTTACTGGCGTTATACTCTTTATCATGGTATGGTCATCTTTTTCTGTCGAAACAGTTATATTTAATTTAATTTGTTTTAATCAAAAGCCACCTCATAATGATCATTCCCTTACTTGCCCTCATTTTCCTGCCACTCATATCACAACACTTTGCTCTTGCTTCCATCTTGTTTCCGGTATATTATCGTATTGTTTAAACAATGCTTCTGCATTAAGCGTGATTCATGTTTGCGAAAGTCATGCTGGCAAAAACGAAGGAAATGCCAAATGGAGTACGAACGTGCAAAGTGGTTGGAGGTACAGTTTACTCTTCTCGTTATAGCTTGCGCATGAAGTATGGTACGTTTATTTCCGTTTGTTTCAAGTGTATTGAATAGTGCAGTTGGGGGAAAATGATGGTTTGATTAATGAAATGAAGTGGTGCGTAGAGTTCGTGAAAAATATAATTGCTGAGTAAATTTACAGTCAGTTTATGAAACTAGTAGTTTACTTAATTCGTTTTGCTTAATTCCTGTCATTCCTGTTGTGCAAACGTTATCGAATTGTTTGAAATTTGTTGGATAAATCTTCTGAAACTAATCAAAGTGACAGTGATGATTAGCAAAATATTACGTACAATTCGTTAAATCAGATACGTGTTACGTGTTACGTGATATTGATCAGCCTATTAGTAACACAGAAGAGTGTTGTAACATTTATAAGTACTGCCGGAAAGCTACACTAATTAACCGACGTTTTAGCCACAAGACATCCTGGGTTCTGTCTGTTACAACCGCAACCCAAACAACATTGCCCAGATACGTTACATCGGTGTACTTTGGAAGTTTGTTTTTGCAATTTTCCGGAAGCTAAAACAAGATCCGTTGTAAGGAAGGGTAAACCGGTGCGAGAATAATATTAGCTAAGGCTGGAAAGGGCTGAATGTCAGAAGAAACTAATGGTGTTGGTAGTTCTAGGTGAATAGACATTGTGCTGAGCACGTACTACACCGGCCGTCTCCGGACCGTCCTTTGCAGCACTCTCGTAATATGTATGTATCTCGTGCAGTGAATCCCGTGTACAGAGCATCTACTGCACATGTAAACCAACCGCATCGTCCAAACAGTTGGTTTGTAGCGTAGCATGTTTGATTTTGACCAACGGCTACGCTGTAATGTGGAAGGTATGCTACAACCAGGATTTTCCACGTTTCGCCAACAGGTACTCCCCACGGGTATCACACACCACATTGCGTACAGCTCACATCGTAAAAAGAATCGCCACACAGATACATTTACCCGTTTGATAAAACTATGCACACGTTGAAAACACGAGTTTGCCTCGGGAGATGAGGAAGAATGAAACATGTTTGTTGACAAAATAGGTAAAGCACTCGCCTGCAGGTGTCACGTGACTATACTGTGAAGCTGTCAACAATAAATGCAACGAGTAACGGCATTGCATGTGCGATTGCAATTCTTATCTTTCTGTCAGATGCATCGGAGAGTCTCGGGAAGTTAATGCTATGACTTGTGAAGCTAGGTAACATACGGATAGTATGTAGCAACTGAGACCTGCTGGTGAGTAAAGTATCGATTTCCGTTATCAATTCTTCTCGCCTTCATTTCATCTCACAAAGCACATATCTGCGTACTGGTAGGAATTTCACTCATCCTATCCAGGGTCCACTACACCACTCAGCACTAGCTGTCAGTTGAAGTAGAGTATGTAAACATGTTTGATTGAAACATTTTTCCAACAGGCAATCGCGGAACACTTTTGGCGGCGTCGAGGCATGTATCGTTCACGTTCATGCTTGTGATTGAGTTCGTCGACGGAAATTGAAAATGTAGCCACATTTCGATAAAGGAAAGTTTGGCCATGGCGAAAAGCATTCAGAACCGACAGGAAGGCAGAGGTGTCATGAATATGAAGGGAGCAATTCCATACGGTGGTAAAACATTCCGATGGATGCACCATTGCCAAATCTGTTCCCAGGACAGATCGGTGATGTCGATTCGGAATGATTGATCGAACGAATAGGCGTCGGCATGTGGAGCACAAGCATTCGGTAGTGTTTGCCAAAACCGTTTTTACCCGACGACAGGTGAGATCTCGAATCATAGCACAGTGGCAAGAAATGAATGCAATGTTGGTGATTGCATCGATAGTGAAAATGGAAATTCAAAGTTTTATAGTGGAAAGTTTTATGTGCATATTTGGGTATACTTTTTCCGTTAGAATTATTCTTTTCAACACCAAAGTTACGGCGCATCAATAGTAGTAGGTCTTTGGTTAAAGGATACTCTGTTGCTTTAAATATAACTGATAATTTACTCATTTGAAATAGAGGAATACTACGAACCACATTTTCGTGTATATTACAGTATTTTATATCTACTTATTGGACGTAAAAAGCTCAGAATATTATCATACGTGGATATTGGCTGAGCTTCGTGTGCAAATGATTAAAAAAATTATGACAAAGTCCAAAAGTTCGTAATGCTTAGTGGATAGCTTAGAAAAATCAACGAAATACAGGCAAAGAACGATAAAGTTTTCCAAAGCGCGAGAAAGCGAAGTCCTGAAAATGTCTCAGAAGAAGAATCTTTTGTCCCCGGATTATTGCACTTATGAGAGTTTAGTTAAAGACCACTTTTAGTTGAAGTAAAGTTGCTAGAAAAAAACGTATATGTATGCTTCGTGCAGTATTATATTTGGCTATAGTAAGTGTAATTAAAAAATTCTTTAATTTGCAAAAGCCATTGTCTCGTTTTGTTTTGTGAAAAACTTTTGATTTACTTGTATCCTATCATTCCATTTATTTGCTGCTTTAATGTGAACATCAATTCTGCTCTACGTTAGCATCAATCTTACATCCTTAATAACCAAACGAAGCATGAGTCATGATCCTGCATATGGCACATAAATCAAAGATAATCTCAGTCTACGACAAGGAAATTGAATGTGCACCGGCACAGTTCGGTAGATTAATCTGCTTCACAATCACAATCTGCAAACGTACGGTGCGAGTGAAATGAATTATGAGCGAGAAAGGTTATGTGGGATGCGATCTCATGTTGCTGGTCAGAATTTCAAGTTACGTACATTGCCTAGTGTGTCAGCATGAGGCCGATGAGATGCTAAAGACAGTTACCAAAGGTTAGGAGATAGATTTGTCTTCAGAGAGATATGAATTAAATGTAGCATTAGTTGCAGTTCTAGAAAGGACAAATGGGAGTTGCCGTACGATGCTTACCATGCATAGCAGACAGGTGTCAGGTGTGGACAGATGAGAAGTTATGTGTACCGATTGGTGGTACGAGATACGTTTGCTGCTGTACAAAACCGAATTAATTTCAGTTGATGAGACACATTGTTGTTCATATCTTGTTGTCCAAGCGAAGTTCGAAGCTGATGCTGTTTAGAACTACTGATGTTTTTTTTTAATTAGATGATTATGGAACGACTGATTTTTGCAAAATGTTGTCAAACTGAAATTTTGGAAGCTGGCAAGAATTAAATACTATTGACATTGAAATAAGCGTTCTGTCTGAAATTTTTTGGAAGAGTTTATATTACACAAATTTCGTCTAAACGGCTAGACTTATGAGACATAATCTACTGAACAGCGATATTTAGTAAAGTAGCTTAGCAGTAGGTAAGAGATAAGGTAAGTAAAGTGACACTAAATAAGGTATGGTGATGCAAATTTTAACAGTCTTGGGAAAAAAATAAACTATACAACTAGATGAATACAGTTGAGAAATTGTCTCTCGATTTGTACAACAACTTATCTGTGCTGAAACTTATCTTTCACCAGTACGAAATCAGGCCGAAAGAATAATTTATGACACATTCTGGAACACATTATTCTCGCTTCACAAATGTCACAACCGTCGTTATTCAACGATAAATATTATTTTTATCCTTCCGGCAGCTTTTAAACTGTCACCGATGCTGCCCGCTCACAATAGTACGACGCGAATGATTAATCGCCCAACTGGTTCGTGAGAAAATTGACAAAGTTTAGATGTTAAATGGCAACATCCACGACATGTCTGTTAGCGGCTTTGCTGAAAAGCATTGGAACCATTATGTTTGTGATTAACACGATGAAAATGAGACGAAAGTTTGCACATAATTCATTCGTTAAATGAAATTCTTTTCATTTGCGAATGTTTCTGGCTTCAACATAAATTAAAAGCCTTGTGTTAATTAATGAGATCTTCAAACGTTTGCGAACTATGCTTATAAACACCCAATGCAAGGTTGTGTTAGGAAGTATTAAAAAAAGAGAGAAAACTATTTCATTGGGTTGGTTTTTATGGCAAAAAGTGCTGTTATTTGTGCATTTTCTGTAAATATTAATTCCCTATCAATATTATTATAACGCATACATAGTACCAGAAACTGCCAGTCCTTTCGAGAAATAATTAATTAGCTGCGAGAAAAACCATTGGATAATTTAGTACTTATAATACACTAATTTGATATTTATTCGTTTAGTATAAAAACCATTTAAGCTTCCTGGTTGTTGGTAAGATCCATTATTAATCTTGAAGCATCCTTTAGTTATGCAAAAGATCATTTGAATGCTATTGGAAAAATATAATTACTTTTATTCCCAAAGTTCAATTTACGTATATTTGAAATGCCTACGATTCGAATAAAAAAATTCCAACCGTAATACACCACGCATCGATTTGCTCTGCCAAATTCAACATCTCTACAGTTTAATTCGAAACATCGAACACCTTGAAGCTATCGGCAATACCTGGTTGTAACACTAAACCCCCTGTAAACACACGCCCATAATCGAGCTCAGGCAAAAGTCACGTGCTGGTAACGTTTCGCACACGTATCATCATGGCAAATCAACTCGCTGTGAGAAGGTCAATGGTCAATAACAATTTTCAAATATTGGTGTTAATGTCAATCGGATGAAAGGGTATGAGAGAGTTGAAGGGGTCGATTTCGTAATGCTCGATAGCAATGATCGTTGACGTTTTGTTCGGTCGAAGTGTGTTACGAGGTGGAATAGAACAATGTGAGGGAAATTGCTTTATTGTCTGCCAGCATAATCATAACGTTGAATGCGATCATGATCCGATGCAATGTTATCATAACATTATATGTCGAGCAATATGCTTAATATTATAATATATTCCGTATATATTATTCCATTATCCATAAATATAATAAGGATATTGTATTAATAATAATATTTAATATTAATAATATTTTTATGTGTTTTTGAATGCTAGAAAAGTAGATTAAAGCTTGTTTGATTTACACAACCTACATACAACGATTTTGCCAGGGTGCTTCTAGCTAATTGTGATTGTATTGCCGCTAGAAATTTTGAAGAACAAGCATTAAAATATGGAAGCTGAAGCAAATATAAAAAAAGCTTCTTTTATGCAAACAGAAACGTTTCCAGATTACGATACTTTACATTACAAAAGGCACGCTCCTAGGCGTAATCGGTCTTTTGCTCTGCTTTTCCTCATTGTGAAAAAGCACTCATTTCCACCCAATTCACTGTTTACTTCGCATCCAAATGGGTTCCGGTCTTGTTCGGTGACGACGATATTGGTTTCAGCGGAAGTTCCCCGGGGAATTATATTTCTGCGCCCTTCTTTTTCCCGGAACGTCTCCATCGGTTGGCATAAAGCTAGCGAATGGAATCACCCCGGGTGTATGATGAAAAACCGGAAACGACCTCCATTTCCCTGCACTTTTGATTGTAAGGCACTTTGGCAAGGTAACGGTGGAGACGCCTGGTGCCGCGTGAAAAGCGAAAGATTTATTAAGTGCGAGGGCGTGTGCCGTGCAGTAGCAGCGTAGGAGAAAATATCTCGATTTGTTGTTTTGATTGGTTTTCCTCGGTGCTTTATCGATGGGTATCGGTTTACTGTTACATCCGTGGTGTAACGTTTTGTCAGAAATAACGGATAATTGATTGCATCAGTGGTATCTTAACTGGCGTTGTGATTCTATTGCTCTATGATTCGTTATTCTTAGCATCATTTTTTAGCTTCACATTTGCTGTGTTTTTCTTTAAAGCATCATCAATTATGTTTTGTAAAGCATCGGATTGAGCGTTTGGTAATTATTTAATTTTTATGATTTGACTTGAGTTCTTAGATGTTTAAAAGAACTTTATATTTTTAAAATAGTTTCGTTATTCGTAACGCGTATGCGAATTAATCGTATAACAAAACATCACAAACCGATGACTATTTGCGAAATAAAACTGTACACCAAAATAGGATTCCACCGTTCGTGTTACCATGACGACCCGCAGTTCTCCTTCGCTCATATCCCGGGTAATCATATCTCTTGCTGGTAATTAAAGTCAAGCTTCACCATTCATCATCTACGTCCCACCCAAGGATCGGATCCCATTCGCTCGTGTGTTTGCTATTAAGATATGAACAGCGATGTAACAGCACCAAACCGGAAGGTGACTGGTTTTGATCTGCACTGTCGCCTTGCGATGAGTCTCGCTAACTTGGGAACTCGCTGTGGCTGCGGTAAATGTCATTAAGAGATAATGCGCGCCCATCTACAGACGGAATAATTAATCTCTTTCATGTGTGACGGGGAATATATTCGTTTATGCGATTACATTTCAACCGAAAGCAAAACAACAAAAAGCAGCTTTTGGGAACGGCGAGCGGTGTGGCGTTTGATCATGAACCAGATAGGTCGGTTGCTCGGAATCGGGGTTTATCTCGTTGGCAGGGACGCCTGTGCACGTGCTCCGAACCGGAATGAGTGACTATACGTGCAGGCCGATAGATGGATAAGGCGCTCCCTTTCAAAAGCTCTCATCTTTTTCGCACCACCGTCTGCTCAACATTCAAACTAGCGGCCGGTGTCAAACATAGTTGGTCGGCCGCGGAATGATGTACCACAGCTAATCAAAAGCGTCATGCTTCGATGCATTTCGCAACGCCGTGCATGGGTGTTTCACCCATTGCCAACATGGAAGAAGTTATCAGATTCGAGTGACCTCGATGCGTGTGAAAGCTCAGCAGATTGACTTCATTATGTATTTATATCGGGCGCCTCGACTTTCAATGTGTTGCTGGATCGGTCCGGAACCGAGGATGGCATAATCAAGGTGTTTCGAGTGCGCCTGTGAATGCTATGGAACTGGAACACCCATGACGTCACGCGGCAGGTGTTGTACATTAAGCATACATCATGCATTAATCATTGCATGTGCTGATTTCGCGCCACGTACGTTTTCGTGGGTCCGTTTTGGAGCGCTAGTTCATTCATCATAGAAATAAAGCAGTACAACACGTTGCTGGACGTGAAAGAGATCGTAAAGGTGTTCTTGTTCGTGAGAGAACTTATGATAAGCATAATATTAAATGAAGGGTGTAGAAATTGTATAATTTAGTAACAAATGTAATAACAATAAAGTTATAAAATAACTCCGAGCACATCTAATTGGTGGATTAGATCCAGGATTTATGTTAATTGCTTCAAAAAGTTCATCGCTTACTCACGCTTAGCTCTATCTGGTATGCGCAGACACGGTAAGGTGACGAAAAGTATCCCCCGGTAAGCATCCATCTGTTTTTGCTGTTATAAAGTTCGAAAACTTCCATCGTGGTGGCAATTCAAGGTAAGGACAAGTTTTTCTTTCAGCAAACTTTTCACGGCCATCTCATTCACGCGGTCACTCAACTGTATAATTTCTTTGGATGCTATCAAGGTTAGCAACAGCTCCAAATATGGTGCACAAAAGGAAAGAATCAATTGCAGGTTGAATAGCGATGAGGGAGCTTGTTGCTCGTGAAGAGTAAAAAGAAAATGTCTTATTTTCGTTAGGTATCGATTATGTTGATGGAATAATGGTATGGCGTTTGATTGAAATTATGTTCTAAAGAAATGAGCGATTGAGTTTGTGATGATTTGCATAACCAAAATCGTATTCGAAAAAAGCACCGGTTTATCCAAGACATATCAAATCAATTGTCTGTTGTCGAAATCACTAATATCTGACTGCTCTCCAAACATCTCGAGGTTGTCATTAAGGTATGTTTTTCTTGTGCTCTTAAAAGCAGCTTATTCCTTATCCTGTTGCACCAAACATTCGACGTCCCATAGTGTTGTTTATTTGATGAATAGTGAGAAGTATGGCTTCCGAGCATTTACCAAAGCAAAGCTCATCATGCTAGACGCTATGATTCGGGGCAAAGCTATTCCTTTCTTCGTTTTTTTATACGAAGGTGAAAGAAATAAACACCCATCCGTCCACCCACTCACATCCGGCTGGATCATTGATTTTCCTCACCCTCAGCTGGTGCTTAAGGCGATACCAAAACGTTAGCCAAAAAAGGCATGTTGAATTAAATGCAGGGGGCAGATGCGGTGGACAGGCTTAGGAGATTGTTTGCAGCAGGGTCCGATCCCGATAGAACGAACGGCCAGCCAAATATTTGCCCATCGTTCGCCCACAGGACATTTTGGTTGGCAGGATGTGAATATGACTGGGCTGCTTCCGGGATAGTGTTGGAGAGTTTCCATTTTGTGGGCCGGTTTATTTTTTTCTCTCATCACCAACAACACTTGTGTACATCCCACAACATTTGCCATGCGTTGTGTAGGGCTAAGATGGAACCATCGATATGGTAATAGTGGCACGATGAAGCAGAACATTATAGCGCCTTTTTGGTCACTATTTACACTCCTCCCCAGTTTCACTTTCCGGGCGGTGTTCTTATGCGGCGATTCCATGCTCGAGGGTGTTTTGTGTGTAGAAGCCAGTTGGGATGGTGAGATATTTAAGCGGAATAAAGCCTGCAACGCGATATGAGTTCCAAATACGGAATATATTCCTTATTGAATATCCTTTCAGTTTACTAATTGATTTTGTTATATAGAAATTAAGTTGTTGCTAGAATAAATCGAGAATGTATTGGAGTTTTTGATGAATTTGTAATCGAAGTCTTTAAATAATGAGTTTTCAAATAATAGTAAACTATTATCTATCAAGTTTGAAATAACACTTATGACGGCTACTAAATTATATCTAATCATTCAGAAAGTGTCCTTGAAAGTGGGTCGCTTTTATCTCATCGTTACGAGATGATTTATGTAATTGAGGACCCACCGTTCGGTACCATCTTCGGCTCATCTTATTTAGCAATAAATGTAAGACAGCAGAATTGTTTGCAGATCGAATGATGGCTTTGTAGAGCAAAATGAAACAAATAACCCTTAACCTGATCCAACGCATCCCATAATACCCTTTTCGGGCTTTTTCACGCTTGCACAATCAACAGGTCCAGGTAAGATGAGCAGGGTGTACTTTCTATCTCGAATGTGTCCAACACCGGTTTTTTTGTTGTTGTTTGAGGTTACGAAGCAGCCGGCGACCACTTTGTAGAACAAGGCGGAAGGCAGAAATTGGAAAAAGGGACCGAAAGTGAATTGAAGAAAGTGATTCCACCCTTCTCCCCTTTCGGTCTATTCCGGTGGCCGGAAGAGATGATTGGGTAAAAACAGGGTTCACATTTAGAAACTTTCCGGGCGTTTGAACTTTTGGAAAAGATCGGAAGGATTGCCATTTGGGAGTGTCGTGATGATTTTTTTTTGTTTGCACTTTGTTGGAACACTTTCTACGAGCTGGTGGATCGATAATTTATGGCTTGTGTTTTATGCATGATTTGGTTCACGTCGAATTTAGGTGTCTTTTTTCTCATTAGTATGATGCTTTATAAAATGTGTTTTTTTTAGAATGTTAAGCCAATGTACAACATGTTTTATTATTTATGTTCAAACATATGATGAAATGTCATTGGTAATGAAACGAACTTTTGAAATGAAATGAAGAAATAAAATTATTAATCTTATCCAGATATTGGTAAAAAAGAAACACTGTAGAAGAAAGTAAACATATTGCGCCATTTTATTGAAAAATTCTTTTATTATACAAACAATGCCATTTTCCGTTTCCGTTTATTACAATAATAGTTAGAATATGACCAATAAAAGTAAACATAATGAATCAATAATAAGAGTTCATTCACCTAGCAGCGGTACACTTACAACATCCTTATCCGATTAACGTTCGATCCTAGTTAGGTACACGTCCATATTGAATAGAGCAGGATGTTTCCACTTCTTGAGTAATTTAGCGAGAATATTACTACTACATCCTTTTGCATACCCACACCATTTGCATTAGTGGGCAGATTCCGCGCTCCAAAACATAAAAAGGTTCCATTCGTTGCGCCAATCACACACGGTTCCGCTTGTGATACTTTCTTGTTTAGCCGAATGTTTCTTACTTTAAATACATTTTTGGTTTGCTTGTTTTTGCTTTTTTATACATTGAAAGGGACCAAGATTAAGTATTATGTATCCGTTATTGAGCTGAACATTCCGAGCTCCTACTTAAAGTTGTAAATTTAAGCTTTAAATTGGAACATTATTCCTTGCCGGCCCGTTTTAAAACAGCTTCGTATTTTTCCAATTTGTACAGAGCTTTAAAATTAGGAAGCAATTTACTCCAGCAACGATTCGATTTGTTTAAATTTTATATTTTTACCTCCATTTCCACAAAAAAAAACAAACAAAAAACACCTTTGAAACGTGCTTTTACTTTGTGCGCCCTTCAAACTCAATCTTTCCCGAAGAGAATAAGTAGAGCAGGAAAAAACAACTTTCTGATTTAATGCACCATCAGTTGGCCAGAAGTTACTTCGAAAACTTTTGCTTTTAGGTTCCACACAAAACAACAAACTCGAGTGAACGATTCGAACGAATTCTCACAAAAATAAAATGGTACGAATGATAGACAGCACAAATTGAATCACTCCAATCCGATCGTCGACAAAGTCGACACAGTCGGCAGTGAACGGGGCCTTCGGCGCGCTTGGTGCTCGATTGTTCTTTTCGTTTTGTGCCTGCCGTGCGCTGACCATCTGAGCAAGGAAGGGTAAGCAGCACCGGTATCGGTTTGCGAAGGATAGATATCACACACAGCTTTCCGGCACTCGGTTTGTCATTAGGAAGTCTTCAATTCCTTTCAGGTTGATTTCCGCCTCGGAGATCTCCTCGTCCCGGTAGGTGGTGCTTGATATGATGGGCTGATGGTGATGGTGGTTTGCCTGATGGTAAAACCGATCCTGACCCTTATCCCTGTCCACCTTGTCCGGTTCTAGCTCCTGGGGCGAATGGGTGATGTGCTGCTTGATAGCAAATGCGGAACCGGTCGAGTTAATCGGAATCAGCTCTTCCTGGTGGATGTCCGTCAGTCGGGGATACTGGCACGGCAGTCGAGAATGTGGAAGAAAGGGCAAAAACATCACATGCATGTTGTCGGTGAAAAAGTTGATCATTGAAATGAACAATGCCAACGGGAGAGAAAGGCAAATGTAGAACAAGCTTTGAGAAAAAGCTCCTGTCAAACGGATCTAGTAGCCGCGGGCTTGACAGTTTACGAAAGCCTCAACAATGGGGCAACTTTGCACCGGGCAAGAAGCTTACCGGTATCAGATCGGGATCCTGCTCGTCGTCAATAGTTTCTACTTTGGTTTTCGTTTTAATGCTGCTGCCGACGTTGTTCATCCATTTGGTGGTTTTCGTGGGTTTGTCCTTCTGAAATTGGGAGGCAGATGCAGCACAAGAAACTCATTACTCCCAACTCATCCATCGATCGGATCTGTCCGACAGTACCTTCGATATGTCGACCAGCAGAAGCGTATTTTTCGACTCCTCCGTGTATCGCTTTTCTTTATTAATATTTTGTTTAAGTCTTTTCGATTTCAGATAAATTCTAACAATAATGATGATAATGATCAGTACGATGGTTAGGAACAGCCCGATCAGGATGGGTGTCAGCAGGGTTGATTTGGGGTCTTGGCTCGGTGCGGGATCGTCGAGTGCGCCCGGTATGAAGAGATCCGCAATAAAGATGCGCGGACTGTGACCTTTATGGTTGACCGAGTAGACGTACAGCTTGAGCGAGTCCGGCTGGCGATGTCCTCCGGCGGGCAGCTGCTGTCGGAGCAGGTCGAAGGATGTGATGCTGAAGATGGGTTCCTCGGTGTTGGTGAGATTGATGCTACGAATGGAACCGAAACCGGTTTTCATCTTGTTGGTCTAGAATTTGGGAGAATATTTCGATCGTCTCTTACCTGTGTCCCGGGTAACGGCTAGAAAGCATCTCCAGCACGAATGATTGCTTCAGTCCACCATCATATCCCTGGTGACAGTTCACCTCGAATGCGTTGGTGAAGTTGCGCCACGAGCAATTGATAACCGAGGTGGGCAAACCTGTGACGGAATGATCCAACATCCCGCCGGTACATGTGAGCATGGAACAGTAGGAGAATTATCATGCAATTTGCATGATGGAAAAAACATAAATTTATCGTATTTCATTTTACTATTGTCTTCTTTTCCAGGAAAATGAGGCCAATCAAGCTCGTATCACTAGTTATGGTAAAGCGAGAGAGCAAAAAGAAAAAAATACGGACCAAAAAACAGTACCAACAAACACAAGCATCAATTTTCCTTCATTATTTATGCGATGCGAACGGTTGCTGCTGTTGCTGGTAAAACCGTTACCGCCAGCATGCACTGGCAATCGAACAAAAGCGAAAAAGCGGGAGGGAAAAAAAGGAAAACCAAAAGCAGACAAACAGCCAGCAAAATAAGTGCTTGCATCCGTACCGGCTGCAATCAGGTGGAAAATGCACGGTTCCGCCATTGTTCCGATCTCGTTCGTACCCCAGCAGGACAGCGTACCGTACTCCTGTTCGCTGGTCGGTGTGTAGTGCAGCTGGCTCGTCGAACCATTGCTGGAAAATCGATGCTGCTCAATCTCCAGTACCTCTTCCGAGTTTTCGAAACGCCAGTAAAACTTGCTAATGAGAGGAGAAAACCCCGAACAGTAAAGTGAAGTCCGCACAGTCCATTTAAAACGTTTACAATTACTCGAGGGTGTGTGTGTTTGTTGGAGGAGTTGGAGCAGTCTACTCTTACCTTGCCAATGGGTGCGTTATTATATCACAACTAACGGTGATTGTTTCGTCCAGCGAGACACCGATGCTTATAATCTTGTCCGTTGCGCAAAGAGGAACATCTTTTGGGAGGCGAAAACAATACAGAGAATAATTAGTAATTTTTGTGTATTTTTTTGAGTTTAGGAGAACAATAAACCAATCATCTCGTATCATAACAAATTTACAATAGTTTATACGGAAGGAAAAATTGAGTTTGTAAGTTCTATGAACATCATTCATTAACATTGGATGTAATAAAGTACAATTACATCCAATTTTAAGATGAAACACCAAACTAGAAGCACTTAAAGACATGCCAAACATGACCAGTCAAGTGGAAACTCGACGCTACCCCTTAATTAAGCAACTTACATTTGATGTTGAGTATGATCTCATTGCTAAGCGTTTCGCCCTCGGAATTGAGTGCTCCGCACTGGTACGAACCGCTCGAGTAACGTGTCACCTTCTGTATGACCAGACTCTGGTTCGAGCGAACGATTTTCGTTGACGACGAGTTCTGAGGTAGTTGCACTCCCTGGTGGAGAAATTGATTAAACAGAAACGTTGACTCGTAATGACAGCGATGGCGATGATGATGATGATGATGATTGGGAGTATCATCAATAAGCATCGAATCGCATGTATCGACAAACAGCGTGGATGAGTTTTGGGAATGAAACTATATCGCAGCAAATTAGTCAACTCAGGCTCTGGCAAATGCACTGCACTTCAGCAGCGGTCTAATTGAGACCGTTGGCTCGTAAAACCCCGAGCGTATTAGACGGGGAAAGCAACCTCTGGTACAAATCACCATCCATCCATACACTCGAAGGGTTTGTGGTTAGCAATAGCTGTATCATTTAGTGTACTAGACCGAACTGTTTCGCCAATAAATTTATGCAAATTTGATGTAATTGAGGTTGTTGCACAGTTGTAGCACAGTGGTTGCGACCGTTTTTGTTTCTCGGAAAATGGGTATTCTTTTCGATGATGATGCCGGGCACTAGAGAGATCGTGATGGTGCGATGCTCGTTCCCGAAAGGAACAGTAGTGCTGGAATTTGTTGGATATTTGGAAAGGAATTTTCCTTCCGACATCCGCTGGCCGATGGCGTGGAGTATTGGAACGCAAAATAATGTGGCGTACGTGATCGAACAGAATAATGCCCATAATTTCAGCGCGTTCAAGAGTGAGTGCTTTGGGTGCGGTAGTATCACCGTTAAGGAACAGGGTAATGGAAGGGTTGTAAAAGGAATTCACGGTTTGTCGTTAAACATGGGTGCAGTATTTGCGGAACATTTGGAATGCCCGTACGAAGACGCATTCCAACAGCCAGCAGACAACAGATCTGTACTTACATTGTGTAACCAGGTTAACCTTCGCCATGACGGATTGGATTGTATCTTGCACTCGAAGTAGATGTCGTCACCCTCCTTGATATCGTCCATCGCGAGTGTGGAACCAAGCTGAAGCACAACTACCGGCGGATCTGGCAGGATTCATCAAAGAAACAAACCGACCCCCAATCAAGGACATGGACTCAGCAGAAGAGGCACACGAGTACTCACAGTGCACGCTGATGTTTTGGAAGTGTTCCAGGAACAGGCCGGCCACCTTCGGGTTCTGGGCCCGGCAACCCAACAACCGTCCGTCATCCTCCACCGTTGGCACGAACGTCAGTACGGAGTAGGTAGTGTTGCGGATCGAGTGCTCCTTGATGCGTTTGAGCGTCTTTTTGCCCTTGGTCCACTGGATGACCGCATTCGGACGCGCACCAGTAGACTGACAGACGATCTGGTACTCCTTGTGGGCGGCAAGCGATTCGGTTGCGTTCAGAATGTTCACCACCAACGGTTTTACTGAGGTGTGCGGTATAAAACGGAAGGAAATGCGGTTATGGCAGTTTATTCGTTTAGCAAACGCTTGTGCAGGGCCATGATAAGGGTCTTCGGTTTTGTAATGTTTGCGTTGGGAAAACGGGTTTGTCTGTTTAGTTTGCTAATATCAATGGGAGTGTTGCCTTGGTAAATCATCTCCTGAACGGCATCAAATGAATAATATTTTGTGATTTGCAAAATATGTTTCAGAACAGATAACCAAAACAGGTGTTTAAAATGGTTTAAAGTTAGGGTAGAGAAATCTTCAAATGTTTGAAAATATCTTCAAAAAAATGAGTTACATAAATCTGGAATTAATGATGGAAATGATCAACAAAAATTAGCTTAACTGCATGCATTCTATTTCCTAGCAAATTATGTATGGATCTGTGTCTGAAAACAACATTGATATCGACAAAGGACACTTGTACTTTCTGTATTCCTTCTAGCAAATGAACATGCTCTCGGACACATTCAATCAAGCGTGCAAGATTGTACCAAACGTGATCAGTTTCCTGTACCATCCATCCGTATCATTTTGGCCACCCTCGAAGCAAGCATCCCCTTTCATTCCCCTGTCTTGCTGTCGTCCGAAAGCATGTCCGGTAATGGCGATGGTGAAAATTGACGCTTTCAAACACTTACGGTACATATCGAGCACAAACTTGCTCGTACGGGGTTCCATCAGCTTCGTGTTGGACGCCTGGCACGTGAAGACCGAATGCAGCTGGTGACGCTGGACGGATGTCCACAGCAGACGATTTTCGATAATGTTTCCGGTGTTCTGTTCGATCTGATTATCCACCAGATTATCGTTGATGAACCAGAGCACATCGGGCTGCGGTCTGCCTGAAGCGATCGATAGTGGGGAGTTTTGTAAGGAATGGGGTGAGACACAGATTAAAGGAAGGAGATACACAACTCGTAGCAAATGACATTGCATACAAAAATAAGGAAAATTGTTCTTTCTCAACAACAATGTACAGAATGGAAGGATGAGAATACGGAATAGAGATTAATTAAAACGAAAATACGTTGAAAGAAGAGCATTAATGAAGATGGATATTGGAAGTGGTTCTTGTCTTGGGTAAATTTGCTAGTAATTTCGATTCGATCATTTTAATAGCAGTTGTTTTTATTGAACAAGATTTTCAAAGTTTCAATTCAAAGTTTTTTCTTTGAGAAACCTGTCCCGATTCAATATACTTTCAAGTGAACAAATCTTTCTCCTTGCTAACAGGAACTCTTGTGAGCAGATAAAAGAGAGGAAATGCTCTTCCGTAGATTCCGTTTCCACTTTGGGTAAACTCGATTCCTTTCTCTTTTTTGTTGCTGTTCTGCCATACTATTCTGCACTCCGTTTGCCATTCAATCAATGTTGAATTTGTATGCAAATCCATTGCACCGTTTAAATTCACATTTCCTTGCCCAGAACATACACCGCCCGGATGAAACGGGTTTATCCGTGGAAAGATGCAAAGGTTTGCTTTTCAATAGAATTATAAAATCGTTAGCAAGGGGTTTTTGTATGAGCAGAATTGCTTCTGGCTCCACATCGTTCGCCTTGTGCTTGCACTATTCGATTTGAGAAACTTTCACACTGCTGGGCTACGTGAGTACTGGTCCGGCTTTGTGGAAGATTTGTAACATTTTAAGTCATTTAAAGTTATGATCCCTCTCGTGTACTTGGGATCCAATTGCATTTTTTGCACTCCCACACTTATGTATGAGTGTAAAATAAACGAAAACCTACACTGTTCAAAGAGGTATTGCAAACCCCAACATCAAAACTCAATTGGCAAACTGGAAAGTGTGTGCTTTAGCTTGCGTTGCTAGTGAACTTTTTCCCTTCCGGTCGCTTCCAATGGTCGACTCGCGCGCTAGGCAAGGCACACATTTTTCTCACCATTGCCGGGCGGCTGAAATAATAGTCAAACAAATATCAGCCAAAGCTTGCCAGACCGTGAAACATCTGCAGTCGACTTTAAACTTTTAAGTACGCTCGAATGAGTAGTGAAACCCCTTAGGGGCTTCGGGAGCTGGATTCGAGCACTGGTGCCAGATCAACTTTTCGTTTCGTTTCACGGTTGGTTTTTTTTATTCTTTTTTTATACACAATTTTTATGTTTGCTTTTCAAGGGGAGAGAAGGTGGCCAGGAGACAGACAGGGTTGAACAAAAAAAAAAAGGAAAAAAGCAGATTCGCCTTTCAACGCTACGGAGTGTTTTGACATCTCGCGGTTCTTTTGGACTCAATTAAAGTTCATCGTCTGCGTTGCTTTCGCTGTCTGGTTGGTTTATGGATGGGGTTTGTGTACTCCGGAAAAATAGATTAACATTAATATTTCATATAGGGCAGTAGGGAGGTTAGTGAATCATAATAAAAATATAACAATAACTGGTTGGTGTATGACTTAACTAATGGGAAAAGCATAAAGACACGACACAAAGGAACAATACAATATGCATGTCTAAAGTTGTCACGTTTCTTTTTAAATGAACTTTTCAAGGCAGAGAAACTTTACATAAATTACCTCCAACCACACGGCACGTCAGCAGTATATCATCTCCTTCCTCCTTTGGTCCTATTATTGTACTATTTATGACACGTCCCCAGCGATCTAGAACTACGGGTTGCGATGGCGGTACTGTAGAGTTGTTTTTTATTTTTGGTAAAAAGAATATATGGAACGGATGTAAGTGAGAATGGCAGTGGAACGCATAGAACGAACCGTTTGCGAAATGGTTCAGTCATTTTGTATGATTTAGATTTGGATATCATTGTAAACAAAAAAACACTTCTAACTTACTAATCACGGTGAGATTGAAGCGGAAGCTTTGCGTTTGGCTATTTTGGAAGTCAACCCGGCAACGATAAATTCCCTGATCGTGACGTTTAATTTCCTGCCCAAGGGGAAAAAAAGGAACGTATTACGCACGGAATGGTTGCACAATCGAACTGAGTGTTCGTCATATTTACACAACAAAAGCAACAGGGATGCGAAATCAAATCGAAATGGGTGACGTTAACAACTTACGTTCAATTCCAAATATGCTGGATCACTTTCGATCACGTAACGGGCACGTGGACCAAACACCTGCGGCGCGGACCAATGTTGAGCATCGTTGAGCGATTTTCCCCGTACATCGAGACTGTTGCGGGTATGGAAAAATGCAAGAGGAGCAAACAAAATCCATAATCAAGGTGTTATAAGTAGTTCTTAGTTTAAAAATTGACTATTTTTACTTAAAAAAAAGTAGTTGCCGCTATTTTTTTCTCGAAGACATAAATTTTTGAATGTGTTCTTTTTTTTTAATTTCAGTGTAATTTTTTTAACTGCATCGATATTAGAAACTGTACAAATTATGTTAAATTTTTTTCTCATCTTATAAATTTTCAACACTTGGAATGATATTTTAATTGAAATGTAAAATTAGATCTTATCAGACAAAAATTGATGCGTTCTTTGACAGTGTGAAAGTGGTGATTTCGTAACAAAAATGCATGCGCTAGAGAGAGAAATTTAGTGGCAACGACTGTAACCTAAACCATTATCCTTTTCACCTAAAACTCACTATTGCTTGAGCACAAGTTTATCTCTACTGAAGATTTTCATCACTGCCAGACGATAATTACCTCCAAAAGGGGATATTTTTTCTGTCCGGTCTCTACTTTATTCTACCAAGTGGGACCCTTTTGCAACGATTCGCTTTTCTATGTTTATGACCTCAATATCGTTTGTTTTGATATGAGTGAGCCAATGGAATCTTGCAGCAGCTTAGCGTTTGTGCGCTACTCACATTGCAGATCGTTTTGAAACTACAAAAAAGCCACCAAATCTAGATATCGAGCTCCGGAGCAATCCGCTTCATTGTCGTATCATAGAGCTCCTTTTTCCATGTGAGTGTGTGTACGTTTGTGTTTAGAAGGGAAGCTGTTCCATAAAGCGAAGAGATTTACCCAACGCCAAACAATGGAAGTTCGAGTAAACGAAAAAATAAACTTTCCGAACCGTCCACCACCCCGTATCACTCAATGCCAGGATATCCCGTGATAAACCCGGTGATGGCTTCTGAACAATGAAATAATCCGTACCAGTTGATAGAGAAAAATCTTGTCTCGCATTGCAGCACTTTAGCCTTGCCTCGACGAATGTGTCCGCTTCAAAAACCCCTTATTGTCACACAGTAATCTCCGCTCCGGTAAGTGACCCACAACTGCTGTAACTACGGAGTGTCAGTAATGGGTTGCTGACCAACCCAGTACACTACAGCACCCAACCTGGCAACTCTGACTCCTCTTCGTTTGCAGCCATCTGCAGATTGCTCAGCATCGCACCCGAAAAACCATGATCCACAAATTTTGCCTTCACATGACCATTTATCCAATCGAGATGCTTACGGAAGGGCTATTCCAAACCATGGAAGTGAATGTGTGTGTGTCCATCGCTGTAATGGTGTGGTACGGTGAAAGAGTGGTGTGAAAGCAATGGAAAGGAGCGAGGGGAAAGAGGGAATCATTTCTATTCCACTGACCAACAACCGTCCTGTAATGTGTTATCTAGGATGATTCGCTTTTGGAATCGCTTTTCCTTTGGCAGGAAATCCGAGCGGGAAATTGTTCCTGGCCAAGTGATTTTATATAAATTGTTATCTTTTTTATTGTCATTTCCGCTTATGGTTGCTGCTCTTTCTTCTCTGCTGCTTATCAGAGCGTAAGGAGTGGGAAGAATTGGTAATAGAGAGGGGAATGAGTTAAAGCGTTAATCGTTAACCCCTAAGGTAGTGTAGATTTAGCCTTTCTTTCAGCACCTGGGATCAGCGTGGTAGAATGGTGGAAAGTATTCGTAAAATTTTACTTAAGAGATCAATTCATTGATTTTATTCACTGCGAATAAAAGGATTTTTAGCCCAAAAACTATGTCTCTTTGAATAATACAGACGTTTTGCCTAAATTGCTGAATTTGACAACTTCTCTTGAGGTTTCCAGTAAGGATTTGTCGTCGATTTGTTCGCTAGAAGCATTACAAACTGCATATTCAAGTATGGCTTATAGCCATCAATTTCCCATCTTTACCGTATTGCATCGACAGTGTAACCGGCAAAACGTACGAAAAATGTCATGTAACCGGAACCGAAACCTGGGAAAAATCAAGCAAAACTTTCCAGCCTTAAGGGATGTACCTGATCCTGATGCATTCAGGAACTGCATTGCTGCACCGTTCATCCGGAAAAGAAGGCAAATGAAACCATACTCCACCGAGGGAATATTTATGTTCCATACACCGGGCTCCACTACTTGGACTGTGCTAGAATATCGGGTTAAGCCCGGTATTTCCTATACCAGGGCACAACGAAAACAGCGGAAAAGAGGGACCTGGGACGGGATTTTGGCCACCACGAACACTTTTCCACCCTGGATGGAAGAGGATCTCAGTTTTATATTTCATGAAGTGTAAAATGAGGTTCGTTCGGCGCATAATAAAAGGAGCAAACATAAAACCCGAAGCCGAGTGAAGGATTAGTGAAGGCTGCTGCATCGAAGGGCAATTTCTCGATTGATTTTCCCCTTTCCCGTTCGTATGGGGTATGCGGCGTTACTGCAGTGTCAAGTGGGTCTTTGCAGGGTCTGGCGAGTGTGGCACAAAGAACAAACTGGAGCGACTATGGAGCTGGACGATATGGGAAACATATTTTTCAACCCATGCAACAAACTGGCAACTTTCACATTGGACTACTTTGATCGATGCAATGCTATGCAGCGAAACACGACCTTCTTTTCTGGCGCTTAGAGAGAAGCTGCCATTGAGGTGCCCTGCACTGGAACTGGATCGGAACTTAAATAGCTGGATGTGAAAATGTGAGAAGGCGAACGGATATCACTTACCTGTACAAAGGAATTCCAGCGTTGTCGCGAAACCACAGCACCATATTGATTTTGTCGCGGTTCGATGCTAGAAGCGGACAGTAAAGAGTGGCCTGCTGGTCTTCGATTGCTTCCACGTCAGTGGTTTTAACTGCCAACGTGTTGTTGAGTTTAGAGCATATTGGATAGAGATGGAATGTTAAGAGCGCTGCTTTCATTTACCAAGAAATAATTTAATTTGAATATTCCAATTCCCATACAACATGAAGGATAAACTTTCCCAATGTTTTGTCGATATTAAGCGTTAATTACTGTCTAAATAAACTTTCTCCAACACTCAAACTTACTTAGCAGGGTATGATTTAGAATGCAAATATTCATCGCCGATTTTAGGCAATAAATTTTATACCAGCACAATAAACCATTTTCGGCTCCTTCCGAAACCACATCCCAGCCAGTTTTGTTTGAGTGGTAAATAAGTGCAAGACGGTGTATGTTTAAGGGATAGCACCACGTCGTTCCAACGCATCCCAAGTGAAACTAAAAATCAGACGAAAGAGAAGAGCCAAAAGCAACATCCACTGTGGGCATCGCTTTAGTGCGAGTGGGCTGATCTTAATGGGTCCGCTAGGAGTTCCAAGCGCCTGTAACTGTTACTGCTGCTCAGTTCTTCAGAACCGTTTACTACTGGTTGGTTTGATGCTTCGAAGCTTCGCAAGAAAAAATACATCTTCACCGGGTGGATTGACTTTAACAGCGGCAATAGTAATCTTCCCACCAGTTACATCGGTCGTCAAGTATTTGTGTGTGATTTCTGCTCTTCTTTTTGAGCTCTTTGGAGTGGTTTCACGTGGGAGGCGAACATGCAAACAGCGAAATATAGAAATATCACAATTTTATAGCCACATTTTAGTGTTGCTTCCCCATGTCCCGGACGGGTGGGCAAGGTCAGTGGACTGGATGGTGTACGTTTTTATGGGGCTACATTTGCTTCCCGTTAGCCCAGCTCTGTCGTGAGGTTTCGGCCAAATCCCTGAATGGGTGTTGGAGCATGATTTTTCAATTTAATAGACTCGTCGGTGGGAAAGTTTTTTTTACGACTTTGTACCGTTTACTTGCACACTGAAGCTGATGTTAAAATTTATGTGACATGTCACGTTTATGGTGGAAATGAACGCTTTTCCCAGTGGTGGGGCGGTACATGTTGGTTGTTTAGGATTTTTGGGTCTTTTTTACAAACATTTTGCTATGTCACCAAAGAGGACTCATTGAAACTCCATTTATTTACTGTTAAAATTCAATTCATTTGCTTCGTTGTGTCCTTTTTTGTGTCTTCTGGGTAGTTTCTTTCACTTTGCAAAAGGAAAACTGTCACAAACAGACGCCTTCGCCTGTGAAATGCAATTTAATTTGCTCCCATTATTATCCACGTCTCCCGGATACGCCAAATTGTTGCAATTGTTCGTTTAATTTGTGGACCGTGAGAAAGGGCGAGAAAATCCATTCCAGCCATTCCCGGTTCGTGGTAGTGGCGAGGATAGTACCTTCGAGCGGTTTTGCTGTAGCAGAAAGCACCGGCTTCGGCAACATTTGCCGAACCGGCTTCGGTGGAAACATTTTAGGCTTGTGGCCGCTCCATCCACTCCATAGCCGGGCTGGGGTTTACGGTTGGTTTTAATTTAATTTTTTCCACAAATTCTTCTATGCCGCATCCTGCGGCTATCGGTAACGATGCGAGACGGCACACCGTCGGCGGTGCCCGTAGTTCGGCTAAAACCATGAAACTTGAAACTCGCTTCTTGCGCTGGGATGATCACCCCTCGGGGTAGCGGTCTGTCTTTAGCTGTGCCGCCATTTGCAGAATGGTTACTTAAAAGTTGCACGCGAATCGGTCGTTCGCGGTTCGATTCGTTAGATGTGGCTTTTAACGGTGTAGACGTGCTACCTTCCGAAATCTAAGCAGAACTTGGAATAAATCGTTGCGTAACTATACGGCATAATTGAAACCACGAAAACCATCATCCTGTTGTGTGGCGAATGAATGTTTGAACATTGTTACGTTTGATTTTTATTGATTAAAACAACTACGGTTGAGGTTGGTGTTTTTTTTTTGTTAATTAAATGTCTTCACATCAAACAAAATGGAGGAAGATTAAAATACGTGAAATTGCTTTACACGCTAAGCATGAGCAGTTTAGGAAAGCTCTTATTTTAGGGTAACAATGCGAAAGGAATATGGCAAGAAAAGCACGAACAACTTTCATTACTTTTCGCGATGATGGATGCACGGTCTCGCGCAGGTCTTGCACACAGTTTAAATTAAAATTCTCGAAGCAAAAGGTCCACCGTGCGGGTTTTCCCAGTTACATCATGCACGGATACATTGTGTAATCAACAATTACAAAGGAACAATTTAATTAAACCTGATCATCACTGTCGACTGCGTTTGATGTTTACTGATGTAACTTTTCAAAAGAAAAAATAAAAATAAAGCAGAGTAGAAACACATGTGGGATAAGACACAGTCTCGTCGTTTGTCGAATTAAGCTCACAGTAAATGAGAAAATGATTTACAAAATGATTTAGCAAACCATTCGCGAATTCTCTTTTACATCCATGCTGGTTTTCTTGTTAAAATTATTTTTAATTACTTAAGTCTTATTAGCAACGCTGCTTTATCCTGTGCAATCATGTCAAGCGAAACAATTGAAGTAAATTTGTGGAGGACATTAGAAGAAGCTTGAAATTGGTGGAGCTACCGCAACGTAAGCGATTATGGCAACCTCAACGACAAGTGGCACCAGAGAAATAAAAACGCATCCACAGTAAACTAGCAAAATGCACAACACAAAAAAGAGCTTCATCATCAAAGTCCTTTGAAGTGTTGCGACATAAAACACTATGTACGGCGTTATATGTGCGTGTGTGCTTGTTGCCATTTTCTGTCCACGTTCTCTCGAATTGCTTTTTTTCGCATCTGCCATGACTCGATTTCCGAGCACGCGAAGCAGAAGACGTAGCAAGAATGTTGTTTGGTTGTAATTACACCGCTCGTACATGAAGTCTCACAGTGAAGGATTTCTACCGGCGAGGACTGATGCTGATGGAACATTGTACGCCACCCATCAGTGCGAGGATAACACACAGAACGAGCAGATAAAAAGAAAACGGATGGAAACCTTATCCACTCGGAGTCATTCGGAGGACTTTATTAGATTGAAGTTCATTACCATGGTTGCTAATTCTTATTAAATCATTTTTCTCGTTCACAACTCATTTCCAGCTTTACATCATACGGGGGTACTGTTACCACTGGTACTGGATCGTAACGGAGTGTAACTGAATGCGTAACCGTGAAATTGTTTCCTCTTCGCTGTTCGGAACACAGTGGATGAGCATAAGATTGTTGAGCATGCTGGTCGTAAGTCATTTGTTTGCAATTGCGATGATTACTGATTGTTCATTAATGTTAATGTTATCTGCGAACAAATTATTTTCAAGAATTGTTTTACATTTCGCTACTGCTTGACTCCTCAAATATTTGCGTAATTTAGTTTCGATATGCTATAAAATATTCAAATATTTGTGATAGATCTTAATTAAACACCGAAGTGTTTCAGACGTTTATAAATTAAATTGTTTTATATTAGGTAATCAGCTAAGCTACATCACTTCATATGCAATCAGAGAAGCTACCATGACACGTTCATAGTAATGGCCTTCCAAGAGTGGAATAGACTTTTATTAAACATAATTTGTATCGAAAAAATATCATTGAGTTTTTTTTAAGAATCGTCTGTTGTGGATCAAAACCAATTTTTCAGAACTTAAAATCTAACACAGGTCAGTAAAGACAAACAAGACCATTACACTTTGCCATTTTCTTTGCAGACGGGAAAAAAAGTAGCGCTAGCGCTGCTGGACCACTGCGAAAGTACCCCGGTCAAAGCATTTCTGAAGTCATTAGCGTTATCTTTCATCACAAGCGCTCGCTGCTGCACCTTATCCACCATCTGTAATGACCGTTATGAAATCACAATTACTTACCAAAGTTTTCCTTCTCATTGCGTGGATGCGACCAAACCGACCCGGCAAGCGCAAACAGATGCAGCAGCAGAAAAAGCAGAAAAGCAAACGACAAAGGACGGTACCGGTGCGAGAAAAATGCGCCCGTCGCTGGTAAGTGCAACCGGAACGGGTAGCTTCCGGCTCGGGTCGTGTCGTCGTCGACGTCGTTCACTGTTGGTACCGTTGCAGGATGTTGCTGAACATCGTACGCCGGTCGATTAATGGTCATTGTTGGCGCGCTCGGTCATGTTTGATTTCGTCCTGCAGTCGGTTCAGCATACATTCCGTAGGCTTTGTGGACGAATACGGTGCTGCGGCGTGTGCGATTTGGTTTTGCTGCCGTTCCCAGGTAAGGAACGTGGATCAAGGTGCATTTTATTACTGTACCCTATGTATGGGATCGGGCTGATGAGCTGAATTGAACGCTATCTACGAGTGGTGAAACTTTAGCTAAACACGATCACTGCTTGATGCTGGCCTATTTCGAAGTTGTTTTTAACTATTCCACACATTCACTGCACTTTCGGGCGGGTTTCTTTGCACTGGTCTAATGTAAGTAACATGATAACATTTATAACATCACTCTAATGCTGTATTTTAGCACTGAACACTGTTAAGATAATGAATAATTATAACATTTTTATAAAATACACTATAGAACCTCAAAGCACACAATACTGAATGCAACTAACTTGTTAGAAAAACCAACACTGCTTTTAAAACGCTTTAGATGGAACATTTTTGCACTCATGAAGAATAAAACTTTCATCAGTTTAGTCCTTCATGTCGGATGCTGCCTGAAGGGCCGACTGGCGTCCGTTTGCTTTATTTTGGAGAGTTCACGTTTACGGAAGCTTTCACTCTAGAGTTGGAACAGTGTTTTGCTAATATTGCAAAAAACTGTGCTGAAACTCAACAACCACCATGAGAAAAATCAGCAACAGACTTTTTTCTAGGTAGGGGATGCATATTTTATTTGGTTTCGTTCTGAAACGAGAAAGAAAACATGGAGAAAAAAACATTAATTCCATTACAGTATTTCGAAACCATAAGAGCAATTTTCAGGTGGATAAAGCGGGATATGGATTGTTGACATGTTTTAAAGTAGAATTTGGAGAGTAGTTCAATTCACAATGAAACATTTGATTTTTAGTAAAAGAAGTTTTAAAAATCAAGGAAACTAATAATATTCCAACATCCAAGTAGGAGTGTTTTCCGTTCGGTTTCAATGTACCCCCATTAGAGTGCACGTTGGTCTCTTCCCATCCAACTCAACCACAGCTCCTTGCTAACGATTCTGTAATCACACTGGCAAGGTTAAGGACAGAAACGAGTAACGACAGAAGTGGATCCGATGGCATCATACTTCATGAAGAAAAGGTCCTTATTTCCCCCACAGCTATTATGTTGCGTTATTCCCTTCCGTTGGAAAGGAGTTGTTAGCCAAGAGAACACTGTAACAACACAAAATAATCCAACAAAACCCGCAAGGAAATAAGTCTACATCTAGCGCGAGGAGTTGTTTTTGCATCGACTTCCACCTCGGGTTGTTATTCTTTTCCGTTCGGTAGCCGGTTCTCGTGTCTGGTGGAAAAGACAAAGATAAACAGCAAGTAATACGAGAAAGCATGTTGGGAAATGTTTTTATTCGTGGCAGTGCTCCGAATGTTCGGAAACGGAACGTATACATTGCAGAAAACCTCAAAAAGAAGGAGACTCGCCACTCACCGTTGCTTGGTAGGAAGAGTGTTTAAGAGATGCGGTAGGTAATATACTTCATAGTGATATAATAACCAGTATAAAAAACCCAAATGAGTACATTCGACTAATTCAAAATAATTTCCTTGCATCAATAATAATATTGGTAGCGTTCAAATCATGTTTCTACCTTAAAGGACACCAACTGCATATCCTTCATGTTAGTTTCTTAATCCGTCACCAGGGAATTTTCATTATGACACTCTTTGAATTGACACCTGCTGAATGATTCAATGCACTGATGCCTTCTGCGTCAGCCTTCGCACAACACGAAGACCTTAAAACAACTGTGCCTATCGTGATCGGGTCTCGACACACAACGTATCCCACACTCTATTTTTAATACCCTTCAGTGCATATAAGGCGTTGGGGGAATTCCATGTACTGTGCTGCTCATTCATGCGAGATTTTACGCAAATAACCTCCTCTCAGCCATGCGCTGCGGTAAGGACCATGGCAAGACTGTCAACGGAGACAAATTGAACGAGCTACCTGACGTTTGCGTCAATGGAGCGCCCTGAATGGGGAACTCATCCAGTGTGTGCATTTTATCGCTCTTGGTGTCTTGTGGTTGGCGTCATTTTTCTGAGGACCCTCTTTTTTATTGGATGCATTCCTAGAGGGCTCTTACGCTCCTTCCCTGTCGGCATTCATATCGTCAGGATGTATTCATTCGATCAACAGCTTTGTAAACACGTTCGTTAACAACGGCGAGTAGGTGTCCGTGGGCGATTGCAACTCCATGCAACACTATGTGGGTAAAATGACATCCGGAGGCATGACGGATATTACGGATTGGAAGGGAAAACTGGGTTGAAGTAACACCGAACACCATGTGCACTATTTGTTGAAAGAAGGCATTACATGGAGGCTTAGTTAGTGTTCCGGTAAAAGTGATGGTTTGCCCCACACACTCGATAGACTATCTTGTCTGCACTACCGTGTACGTGCGATGGAGGGAAACGTTCATGCAAAATGAAATATGAACAGTGCCTCAAGATGCGAAACCTTCGATGTGCTCCGATATTCCTTCCCTCTCCGTACGTGTGCTCGATGAATAAAGCCTCAGACACCGCCGAAATGCGGATAAGCCTTAAGAAGGATCGCAAAGGAGGCTGATTTAAGATTTCCTTCCTGTGAGGCGAATAAGGCAAGAAGCAGGTGGCCCTCCATTGTTGTTGTGTGATGGATATCGTGGCAAACGTACAAGTGAGCTTAAGACAGCACACGGAGGATGACATTGTTTGTGCTGGTGTGATGAAGAGTACTTGCGATGGAGTGATGGGAAGATGAATGTGAATCTATTTGTTTTCGTCCGATATGCAGAAACAAGTTCCAGGATCTCGATGCTCTTTCTACTGTAGTGGGTCGTAGTCTATTGAGGTGTTTAAATTCGTTTTGTTGGTTATTAATTGCAGTATCACCTTCCCATTAAAGCATGAGATGCTAAATATCTTCCAATTGTTTTCCATTTCTTCGCCATTGACCTTCATTCGTGTAGCTCAAAACCTTCAAGCTAATCAAAACAACGCGGGAAAACAATCGCTGCTGATAAGCCATTAGCATAAAAGTGTATCATAAAGATGTAATGGGAATGTAATCTTGCTTCACGATTATCTGATGACTTTTCATGTTAGCAAGCAACCTTAGAGCAACCGTCGAATCATGACCACATCATGGAGCATCGGAATGAGTCGGCTCTCCGGGGTTCAGGATATTGATTGTGCTCCGTGTTTATTCACAGTTCGTCCGAACAATTCAAGCCACATTCTTCGGGGCCTTTGTGCTGTGGGGGCAGTCAGTGTGAAAAGAAATCTCCCATTTGATGGGCCATCATACACAGTCTTTCACCTCTACGGGGAATAGCGAGCAGAACCCATGGAATGGCTCAACCATCAATGGATGATGATGGTCATTTGGCTGACCACCGTTATGCAGTGACTTTAAAAGCGAGTGAAAATCACCACCACAACCAAAAGCTCCATTGGCTTATGGGATGGGCGGCTACACAACCGCTACAAATCCCCAGACAAACAAAACCGGCGACAACACCTGGCGCCCTATGTTGGCGCTCTTGCTTGGGCTTGGGAGGGTTGAGGCCGTTTTGTCGCCACAGCACCTTCATGTCCTATGTCCCACGGTGGATGTAATTCGGTGGGTCCGAAAATAAATCACAAACACGCAACCTGAATTATTAGCGTGCTGCGTTTTTCGATCATTCGTTTGCAGCATTTGGTTCGTTCTCGCTCGTGCTTGGGTAAATCCGCCTCAAACAGTATTTCCCTGACTGGAAAATGGATTTCCCACAGATGTAGTTTTTCACCTTCTCTGCATTACTCACGACATTTGGGCTTTGGGTCGGAAAGTTTTACATCGCAAACTAATGGAACATAACAACTCGTGTAATTTGCATAACTGCTGGATCGTTACACTTGCTTTGCCACTGTTGATTATGAACGTTGGAACTCGGGAGTTGAGGATGATGATGAAGCTTGCCCTGATAGGAGTTATGAATGATGTAGTACGGGTTGGAAGCGTACATAAATTGAAATCGATATTACTTTAAGAAAAATTTCATTTAAACCTCCAACACATGGTTGAAGCATTTTCAAACCATTTCATTGTTTTGCGATGCAAATGATTTATTCATGCTTTGGTTCGCATTTTTGTTAAAAAACATGAATTATGAGGGATAATTTTGGTATATTTACCATGCATATGAAATGAGGAGCATGAAGAGTACAAAGAAGTACAAGTAACAAGAAATAATGTGGTAAGGTCAAACGTTTTCAACGGAAGGAAGACATTTTGGAAGCTTTCATCCATATTGGATTATACGGATTCATTAACTATAATACTACCGAACGTTAAATTGCACCCTGGAAATGGCGTACGTGCATAGGAGGTTAGTTATCGCGGCATGTAGATTTATTGTCTAAATGTCAAATTGCTCCCTGCAGTATATTACAGGCCGTTTGTTGTGTAGGAAGGAGGAACAAAATATATGTTTGTAACTATATGGGAGAAGATTTCTACAGGCACCGGCATTACAAATCAAGCATTACAGACGTAAAAGAATCATGTATTTGAATTAAAATTCGATAATTTAAAATATCTGCATCATTAGTGATTAGGTTCTTCAGTGAAGTTCTTCAAAACAGGATTAGATGAAATAAAAAACGACATCGTGTAATTATTCTAAATATTCATCCTACCAAACCGAATACGTAGTTGAAGCGTTTCCAAACAAAAAAAAAAACTCCACTGAAGCCAAAAAGCACAACATGTGTTCCTCCGTGCATATCCTTTTTCTACCGTTTCTTGTCTAGACCATCCGCCGACCATATAAACAGCATAATTCCACCCCTTAGTGCTCTTCCAAACCGACCTCGCATAATCACTCGTAAAAGCTTTACATGACCTTGCCATCAACGTTAGCCTGCCGTGCTGTACCATCGAACCGTCATATGATGGAATGTTTTTGTTCAAGAGTTGATCGTTTTTGTTGCTATTGGTTGTTGCTTTGCCTACAAACAACATTTTGACACAGCATCATTTTAACCCTTTTTGTACTGTCCATAAATTCGTTGCAAATACACGGTGTTGGGCAGAATGTGTTTTTTTTGCTTCTCCGGCATGATGTTAAACAAAACCATCACGAGCAGATATGCACGAGCATAATGTTCGAGTTTTTTGTAGGCATGGGGGCATGGTTGTTATGGATCGATTTTTTCACGCTGGCAAAAGTTATTACGGTTTGGTATGGAAAATTAACCTCATGAAAACTCAATCAACTTGAAGTTGACTTTTCAGCACGATTTTTTTTTCTGCGCGTGAACCATATACAAGAAGGGGTATAACTTTTATACTTTAAAGTGTCCACATTAAAAGCATCGTGTTACATTGGGAATAACCATTCAGGCGATAGATTTTCGCTCGCAGTTGAGTATTTCTCAAGTCTATACAAGTAGGGTAAATTGTTGCACTTTAGTTAGGCATTCTATGCTGGTGTATCGTTGGACAGAAATTAGTCTCCTCATAGATCTTTAACCACTACCAGCCAATATATGTAAGTTGTGAAAGAAGACATCAGATTCCTACACGAAATGTACATTTGTTGGTTTGGTAAGAACGTCAGTCGTCTACTGTTACGCAAGGGCAATTACTACTCCCACGAAATACTTATTTTCACGCAAAGCGACGGATCGACGAGGCGTTTCAGGTCTCTTTTGAGAAGCGTGTATGGGGTATGTGGGTTGATGAATGCATTTTAGTAGAATAAATCATGTTAATCAACATCTTGGCGGGTTGCGTGGTTTTGTAGAAAAATTTAGCAAATTTGAACCGAGTGTAGTATAGAGAATAAATACAAGATTTAACTTATTCCCCTTATAATATTTGTTCCCCTTCAATCTACTTACACAAGCCTTTTTCTGTAAAATCCTTTTATGCGTATGTCGTTAAAAGTAGCATTTAATTGTTTTACTTCTACACAACAAATTTTTACACGCCCTGTTATTACACTTCATTCACCAGAATAGGTTCCGCTTCCTTCCTTCCTTCCGAAACACTTCCGATGATTGATGATAGACGACCACGGTGGCGTCGTCGAATCACCGTTCGCTTCGATGATTTATTGTGATTATTGATAATCTTTCACGAGCCTAACGCACTCACATCTTTCATTTTTATGTTTTCACCAAATGGTACCACCTTCTAAATTTATCACCTTACATTCTACGCTGTGTTCTCCGTTTCGTTTTCACACAAAAGACACAGTGGAGTGCTCACCGGTTTAATTAACTTCTATATTTCCGGAAATTATTATTATTATTTAGATTTTTTCTGTACTATTACTTTTGCCACCGCTGTTTTCATTGCTTCGTGCCGACACCAAGCAACCGCACAAACACACTCAGAAACGGTTGCTTGCTTCTGTCATCTGCAGGGTGTGAAAACGTACGCAGTGAACCGTGTGAAAAGAATTTCCATTTCTAGTGGATTATACTGCGTCTTATTCCAGTTTTCCACGGCGTCTTTCAATGGGATGGAAAGCTCACCAACAAAAACGAATGGTGGCTAGCGGAAAGACATCTTGTGGGTTGAATAATTTCACACTCCACTCCACGTCACGCTTATCCTTCAGTCGGGTACAGTGCTGCATTGATGAAACATGCGGCCGTACGATTCGCGTAATCCTTTGCATATTGAGGTCGTAAGTGAACGGACTCTTCACCTGCCGTAATGCTGACTTGCCAAGGTACACTATTCACTAGCTGCTCACCAACAAACATTACCAATTCTTTTATCCGGTATTGACGGTTAATGACAGGTTCGTAGGAAAAGTTTCGCACAGTGTTGTGATTCCTTTTTCTTTACCACTAAAGCGAGATACCAATCGAGAGAAATACACACTAAATATCAGTAGCGCATCCTGTGCCAAACAACCAACCACGCGGGCGTATTCCATCGGACTGATTCGAGCTCATGTCGTTGGTACGCAACTTAACGTCCTGCGAATGAACCGAGTGCTCGAGTTGTGCTCCGATAGTCTCTCCGTTTCCTCGATTTAACGGCCATACGCCGCATTTCATCGTATCGGACGGAAGTTCTCAGCTGATTTTACTCTAGCAATGAACGGAGAGTTTTCGTCGATTTGAACCGTTCTCCATTCCGAAAAGCAGTGAGAAATGAACGCGTCTGGAAAATACGCTGCAAAGGAATGAATCATGAATCTGTAATGTTTATTCTTAAAACGAAAGCCCTGCTAAAATTTGTTCTTGCATGTCTCTGAATGTGATTAAAGGAAAATACACTCCATTGAACTCATTATTTTTCGTTGAAATGTGAGAAAATAAATACATAATTGGCGTTGTCCTTTAATAGCTAGGTCTGCACTACATCCCTTAAAGGACTTCTTTAAGCGTACAAAGCAGCACCCGAACTTGCACCACAAACATTGCTAACAGATGTTACGAACGCGTGAAAGATATTCAACCATAATCATTCGCTCATATCACAGTCTATCATGAGCAGCAGGTGGTTCAACCAGCTTGTTTAAGTTATGCATAAATAATAGCTTGTCTTCGATATCATTTCCTGCGAGTTTCTTCGTAACTACCGAAAATTGCGCCTTGTGCTACATCTTGATTGGGCCCGACGAGCCGAAATGTTGCCACAAAAAGAGGTTGTGACGATGTTCTGCCGTTGGTACTGCTGGTTGATACCTTCACGCAGTGACTAATCAACGAGACCCACAACCAACTGGAGCATGAAATTGCTTTTCAATGTTTTTCGGCAACATTACAGAGTATCTTACGCTCTCGGCAACTGTAGTGCAACCTCCGTCCAACCGTCCGACCTACCAGGCCAACAGGTAAAAAGCAAACGCACCGTCGAGTGGGTTGCACTTTCGCTTCAGAGGATTTATTTATTCAATTTTCTAATACTTCATCGTCGAGCTCCTTATCGCACGGCTCGGCACGGCTTCCGGCGATGGAAAGGATGCGAAAAGGTCTTGTCTGTTTGGCAGAGAGGAATTGAAGAGGTTCATTGTTTGTGCAAGTAGGCAGATCGTGTCGGTTCAGCCAAGATATGTCTGCTTGGAAGAGTTGTTTGGCCACAATGAACCTGCAAAGTGCATTATTCCTATGTTTAATGAGCGTTTAATGGAGTCTAGAGGGATTAAGTGTCAATTACAACGGTTCCTATGCTGGCGAGAGTTTAAATGTGTGATTTCTAACATGAAACATTTCTATGCGTCAAGTCTTATGCGCATTAATACTACAGCAGCTTTAAATAGTTTTAACACACCATTGCATCGTTTGCACCAAATGAAAGCCATTTCCACCAAATAATATCTCGCTTTAGAGCTTTTCAATAGACTGTTGATTAAAATGAGGTTCATCCTGCGATCAACTCATTGGGAAATGTTTCTGCAGTGCCAGTTTTCATCCATTTCGAAGCGCTTCAGTACCGTCTCAAATCGTCACGTGACGAATAGTGGCTTCTAGGCCGGTTTCTAATTTTCGGCAGTCACAAAAATGCATCGCCTGACCTTCTCTAAACCCGTTCAACACAAACCTTTTTGACAAGTGCAATGCATGGGTAGGCATCACTCAGTACGTGTTTGGTATAACGATTGTGTCTAAAAGGTCTAAAGCGACCGGAGAGAGATATTTTCGAACCTTTTATTTTCCTCCAAAATGCATCCTTCACCACCGAACGTGATTGCTGGCGAAACTTCTGGGTTAGCAAAGCCCGGAATAATGATACGAAATGGAAACGATAAAGTTGCACCACCACCATGCATGCATCCGGTTGCATGTTGCACAGGGATGGTGTGTGGTTGCGATTTTAATCATTTTAAATTGCAAATTAGATCCGCGATAGTGCACGGGACGTGTTTTGGCACCTGTGAGAGTTTGTCTTTTTCCGGGAAGGCGTGAGCTGGTGCTTAATTAAATCAAGAAATTGACGGCTAAGTGGCACGTCTTGATGCGACAGTTGGAACCGATGATACGTAGCAGATGGCTGGAAACAGAAAAAAAAGTGGATTAACGCACGCGAGCAATGTTCAGTTTAAACAAAACATTCAAGATTTAGATAAGGTATTTTGATAAATACTAAGTTCTTTTTCATTCGATAAAAAAACTTCTTGGTGTTGCCCGTTTTTCTTGTGTGAAACTAAAATTCCATGTTTCACCTTTTCTGAAGAGTGGATAATCAATCAATTAAGTGTATCATATTTGCTCATTTGCCTTCCATGATAGAGTTATTTTATCAACCGCACCCTTGGATACATTTTCTACCATCGAAGAATATGAGGAATTGTCCTTGAAGGACTAAACATCTGAAAGGTGCACATCTCATCGTCCTGTTCATAATTTCTTCAGCGACAACCATGCCGGTCGTTGATTATGTAGCACTGTCAAAAGCACAACCACGATCCGATTTTCCCGACGCCTTCATCGGAAGGATCAACTTTCATCAGTCTCCTCGTTTCCCTAGACAACGCACCCCACTAAAATATCCCAACCCCTCCAGCATTGGCTTTGGAACCGAGCGCAACGACTCAATTTGTCACCATCGAACATGTCGAACACGATGTCATCGTTCAAACACCCGATGCATCACCGGTGTCCTATATGCGCCAATTTTCCATACCGACCCAGGCTGAGCGGCGGCGGATCGCTCCACCGTTGTTGGAGGATTTTCAATTTATGTAAATTTAATTTTCCCTAATTGAGTTGGTAGTGCTTTAGTTTTTGGTGGTTTCTCGGCAATTTTCTCACCGACAGCAGCTGCGTATGGATCAACAACGTGTCGGTCGCCATCGTTCGCGCTAACGCGTAACTTCGATTCGTAGGAAGCCATGGCTGGTACTCGCCCTCGATGGTAACACGATCGGAATGTATGAACCTGACTAAATGGCAAACAATCTGGCACCACCTTGCCGCTCCGTGTTGTCAAAGTTTGTTTGAGAGGCAGTTTTGCATAAAATATTGGAACTGCATACAAATCGTGAGCATACCATTCGGTGGGAAATTAGAACTGATTGTGGAGACATGGAAAGCATTCGCCACGCTAAAATGACACCGGTGCAAACAAGGTTTTAGCCAACCAGATTGCAATTCCATTGTCTGTTTGCAATGCAATCATTTTTAGGAAATGTTTCCTATAAACACTTTCATATTTTGCGAAAGATGTTTCACAATGTAATTTTCAGTAGATTACCTTCCAATGCACTAGAGCAACTTACGATCATCCTTTCCAATGCGAAAACCCGAGCTTTGCACCCACACGTCAAATAGATGCCGCTTGACACGTACAGCCCCGTAAATCCCTGTGACAAGTGTCTTTACGCAGTGTCTGACGGGCGTTCAAAGGCGTATAAAAACCGCCTTTAGATCTCGACCCATTTCGGAAAGGCTCTTAGGTGCTTACAAAGACGCTAGAAGGTGTTCCTTAGAAGGACGAGATTAATGCGTTTTCATACGCTTGATGAGATGCGGGCCAGCAGCTGCCGAGGGTGTGAAATTTAAGTAAGCAGAAGCCAGCGAACAATCTGGCCACCTTTGTTAAGAAGAGTATGAATAAATAAGTGTATTTATCATTTTCGTTTCAATAAAAGTAAGCGTACTTGAAGCAGAAGGAGCAGAATATCAAATATTACACCATTTGCCAGGATCAAACAATAAAGGACGTTTCATTTGAATGCTTTTGAAAGGATGTGGAAAAACATTCTCCCAAAAAATTAGCTAGAATTCATTAAATGATTATTAATAGTATTCTTCTGCCAACAATTTAGCTAAACAACATTAAAAAGTTATTTTAACTCAGGAAAAGAAACCCCGAATATCGCCACCACTTAACATTTCAATTTCGTAGGATCATATTATACTTGGTTGCGTGGTAGGAAATTATTGTATAACGCTTTGTTCGAACGTTGAAATTGTGTAAGCTATTGAGTAAAATAATCACCTCCTACGAGATGTTATTTAATGTCATCAAAGTTTGTTTGATGCTGCTTTGAATATCCATTTTCTGCGTCAACGCTTTAATTACCTAATGTACAGATGTATTGATTTTGTAATCATTTTGATGTTTATTTATTTAAGGGTTTGATTAAAAAGAATAAAAAATCATGTCAGCACAAAGATCTCTCTCTCTCTTCTTGGTGTAACGACATACCAGGTCATGCCTACCGTTTTTGGCTTATTAGACTTATTTTACCGCGTAGCCTGTAGTCAGTTCTTGCTACGGGGGATTGGTCCGATTTGGATTTTGGTCCGGTTCGTACGTGTGAAGAGCGATGCCGCTATCATCATGCCACCAGGCCGCCTCAAACAAAGATCATGGGGGCTAATTTTAAACACTTTCATCAATTTTTAACCTTTTACCCATACCGATAACATTCAACCAAGCTGTGCGTCTTTTGAAACACACATACCCCATACATAATCGATCGATAAGTGGTTAGGCAGAAGCATTTGAAGCAAACGAAAAATCACACCCAGCAATGCTTACGATGCCTTTCTCGAGTTCAAAAGTCCGGAAAGATTCTCAATGTTTTTGCCCCACTTTTATCACAACCATCACCACTTCCGGACTAGATTGAGCAAAAACACCTTCCCCAAATCAAAATCGGACTTTTTCGAAGATCCGGATTTTTCCTTCTCTCTCTCTCCCCCCCCCCCCCCCCTATCTCTTCCTCCTTATTCTCTAAAATGGTTCTACCTCAGTCAGTGTAACATTCAAAATGGATTGAAGATATTCGAGTCTTCGAGCCGTAAGCCTATCCAACTCATCTCACCCAGAACCTGTTGATTGTGGGCTTAAGTGTGTAGGAGTGTTTGGGATCAACTTAAAGGTTCGTGCTTTCTTTAATATTGGACGTGCTTCAACCCACGTTATACCCTTTTCCACATTTATATTCATTAGGAAATTGAAAGTAAAGCTCTATGAAGAAAGATTTTTTTTTCCTTCTGCATGATTTTTGGATACACTTCTACACTCTTTTTTATCTTCTATTCTAAACTACTCATCACAAAACTGATTCATCTCACACCACCTAGTAGCTCTGCCTCAATCGAAATGGAAGTGAAATTGAGCTATCACACATACGTTTTATTTTATCTTCACATAACTTCACAATACTCGAGGTAACCGTAGCCTAAGTGCTTGGGGGAAAAATCAACTTCCTTGCTGCTCATATTACGGGTCATATTCCATGTGTCAAGAAGGATTTTTTTCATCAAGTAGCAGCAATAGGTTGGCAATTTCTTTCAAAATTTCCTACGATCTGTCTCTTCATGTCCCCCAACCCATTGTCACGGATATGGAAGTCCGTTAAACATGTGTGAGTGTGGGAAGTGTATACATTTCCCTTTTTTTTTCTTCCCCCAGATATGTTGTTGCTATCCCGATTCTGTCAGACGACACGACTGATATCCGGTGAAAGATGATCTACACACATCCATTGCCCGTTCCACTTTTCAACCTTGAACGGTGAACTCTTAATCCATCACTGGATGGGAGGATTTTATTTCCTGCTATTGAGTAGCTTTCCGCAAGGGAATGCGAGAGCAAGCTTTCACGTTAATCACTTATTGAATAACTCGCCCAAAACCCCGACAAGAAGAAAAAAAAAACATCCCTCAAAACACATGATAGCCGGATAGCACGAGAAGGAATTGTTTACCGCCACTGACGCTTTGCCATTATTACAAATGATGCGATATAATGATGTGCGTAACAACAATAAACACCATGATGGGAAAGCTGGCCTTGGTGTACTGGCAAGCCGAATCACGCGCCTCGGGCTCATGCATTATGGATGAATATGATGGATTCTTGTCCGCAAGCAAAACAAACAACATTTAGTACATTTGTGAAGGTTCTTCGCCAAGGGATAATAGACCGTATACGATGGTGAAAACATTAATCACGATCGATTGCATGAGAGGAGAGAGTGAAAGTTTTGACATTGATTTTTTGTTTACACAAAACATAGACCCTTTAAATGAGAGGGGTGAGAGAGAGAAAGACAAACACATATAATTAATCAATTATAATAGATTTAAAGGATACACGAACATATTCTGATGAAAATATTGATCTACGGTGTCTTCGGCGAATTAAAATCGTACCATCTTGAGCCTCTTCTCAGAAGACTATGCGATATGCTCCGCTATTTTTCTGTACTGTGAAGCATTTGTGACCAAAACCTTTTAACTCAACTAAATCCCGCTCACGTATCTCATGCAAAGAATCTTTAGACCAAACATTTGCACGGGGTTTAGGTGAGGATTTAGTAGCCTTTCTGTCAAAAGCGTCTTGCTTTAATCTGACCTCGGGCCCTACTTAGGTGGGATGCGAAAACGATCTCACAATGATTTGGATTGGTGGTGAGTAAATAGTGAGCGGAACGGTTTCCAGAAATACCCCATGTTTCCAAAAACATTCGTATTCCATCTCAGTTCACTGCTATTTCCATATCGTTCCTATCATCTGTTTTGTCCGAATTGTATTTCTTTCGTAAAACGAATGAATCGTAATGGTACCCGGTAAGGGAAAGTCACACCAGGTCAACAGTATTACAGGGTACCGGACCAGTCAGATTCACATGCTTGCTCCAATGTTTGCCCTATGGTCCCGGTGGGTGAGCGATAGGCAAATATTTGAACAATCATTTTGCTCCGGAACGGTGACGGATCTTTGTGCCTTGTGGATGTTAGCCATGCAACACACAGTGTTAGTGTTAGTTTTTACTTTGCACAGTTTTTCACTAGTTAGAACTTAGTACACACTATTGAATAATATTGTCTATCATTATAAACGCAACCGTATATCGTTTTAAAACGCAAGGCTCTACAGATTGATTTGAGAATCAATGCTACGAAATTCTTCCTTGTGGAATGCTCTGGCCCTTACAGGAACTTCCAGGGGAACAGAGTAGCAATTGACAAGCAGGATCTAGAGTCCTTGAGCAGGATCCTTGAGAAGTTATGATACTTTGTTGCGGGAATCATGCATACAAAGAGCTGCACAAAGCTCTACGAGCTCCAGAAGACTACGTCAGAAAACGATATGCCCCACATATCGCTATTTGATAAGTATCTTTAGACTTTAGGCATGCCATCACTCTCGCTATTTGCAAAGGCCATGTTCTGCGGACTATCTTTGGCGATATCTGTGAGCAGGACCGACAGAGAAAGAATAACGAAGGCCACTAGATGAGATGTTTGCCGCAGCTGATATTCTGACAGTGGTGCATGTCGGAAGGTTATGATTGGTTAAGATTTGTTATGCACCAAAAAGTTGTTCGTCAGGGACACGTTAACGAGACCAGAACCCAGTTTGCTTGGAACGGAATGGTGAGTCTGATCATTTCAACACAACGTGTGAAGTGCTCAACAGTGTGTGGGCCGTAAAAAAGGAGAAGAAGACATGTTCTAATTCGCTACAAACCAAATAAATATGAAATTTATTGTAAATAATATAAATACCTTCTGGCATTTTTCCTGCACCTTTAATCCACTTTTTATTCAACCCATAAAAGTCCTCTTCTATTACAATTAAACCAAAGCAAACAAAGCACCATTTTCAAACCATTAGGCAGCTTCCAAATCGGTGTCATCATGTACACCCACCCTGCAGCACACACATTCACCAGCCCAAGCAATAGGCTAATGAATTCCGAAGTTCAAATTTTAGCGCCACACCTCATCAGGCGATCATTTTGCACTTTGTTGGGCAAGTGTACCCTTTGTGCACGAAACCCTATGGTGTGTAAAATTGTTTTTTCTTTTTGCACAGCACCGCAGGATGCTGCTTGTTTCATATCACTTACCAATGGTCACGGGGGACAGGGAAAGGGCTTTAGACTGGAGTTTTAAAATTTATATGATTCGTTTTATCTTTTGTTCGCTGGGAAAATGGAAATACGAATTGTTACGTCTCTCGTCCTTTTTTTATTTTTTGCTCTACAGCTTAGTTCCTTTCGCTTCTGTGGTTGGCTTTCCATTACGAATTCAGCTCTTTTTTCCTCTTTTATGCATAATTCGTACTGGTTTTTTGTGTTCGTTTTCGCTTTGGAAAAGTAAATAATCCACCAACGTGTTTTTTGTTCTGTGCTGTGCTGCCCAAAACAACTGCCCAAATGTTTGCTATTCTGTTTTTGTGTTGTTTCGTTTCCCACCGTTCAGCACAACTCTACTCGCTACCGTGTGATATGCGTTCACATTTGTTTCTTCACTCTTTTAGCGGGGTATATTTTATTATCCATTGCCTCATCACCACTGTCTCCAGCGCATTATGGTGGAAGAAAGTGTTTTTTTTCCCGCTATTGTTGTACGCTTTTACCATTGGGAAATTGTTGTGCAAAGTTAAGCTTCAACAAATTCAATTTAGGATGTGTTTGTGACTGCGTCCGCGTGCATGAGCGAGAGCCACGATCCGTTGTTCAAACAAATTCAACGTTAGCTCACCTTTTTCGGTGGCCAGAACTCGTTCAATATTTCACCGATTATCACCGAGCGATTAAGTTCCTTTTGATGCTGAATAATTTACGCATCATGCGTGTACGGTTGGCATTCCGGAGGGGGATGAATGTGTGGAATTGCTTTTTCATTCATCCTCTGATGAAGAGGAATGGTAAACTGAGGCGAAGTGGCGAACAGGTGTGTGTGTGTGTGTGTGTGTGCGTGCGTGAAGGGACAGGTGTGCCTGGATGGGAATTTATGTATCTTGTTTTTGCTGAGCACAAATATTTTCATGTCCGATCAACGATCATTCGCCATTGTTTGAAGCCTTTACGAGTTTCATTAAAATTCAGCTTTTTCACCATTACGATGATAAGCGGCATGGTAAATTGTGGTGGATAGCATATTTGGTTTACCTCTTTGTGTTTCGATATTTTATTGTGACTCGTGTTGTCTGATACGGGAAAGTGTTTCGTATTATTTGCATAAAAGTAATATATTCTTCAATTTCAAATAGAAAAAAAACCTTGCTATTCTGATATGATCAAAGTAAAAGATACATGATACATACATAATGGCAGGTTGTAGCGTCTCATTCGGCCTACACGCACACAGTTAGCATGAAAGATTAGAATATAAATTGGTTCATTTCATCGTGTAACTTTAAACACAACGTTTTCAGAAGAACAAACCTAATGAAAGCTTTAGAAATCAGCTCGAATAATTCCGTGTTTTACAATTCTCTTAATGTGATGCTATAAATTATTCATTCAGCCGGCATAATATCCTTCCCGTAGTAGAATTATCTTAGATTATTCTGACATTTTTCTCACACAACTTATTGCTTAAATGCTAGATAAATCGCAAATAAAGGAGCTTTCATTACCGAAACCATTCCTTCTCGCACGCTCCTTAGCCAAACATGACCCCAAAAAACCCACCCAAAGCCTAGACAAATAATCCGTCCTAAGAGTCTCACTTAAAATACAATCACATAAAATCCTACCGGCCGCACACCCTAAGCGTCTGCAGAGCAGTCGAAACCAAATCTACTGCATGTTGCACCAGCCGTACCGATAAAGGCATTGGCTTTTAATTGACCTGCTGTAGCCGTCTGGGCTTATAGTATTTTCTCGCCTCCAGGTTTGAATATAATGCAGGGCGCGCTTGGGTCGGTTTTCTTATGTGCTTGTGGCGCTGTGTCGACCGGTTTTGCCATTGCCGGCTCAATTTGGGACGGTGCGGGATACTCAATCAGTTTTCAGTAGCGATTCCCACCGGCAATGATTAAAAGTACCCATCCTTGGAGCTTTGGCATAGCCCGATCGTGCCGTCGATTATCGGTCCCCCGGGTGGTCCGTCCGGCTACGGTGCAACGAAACTCGAACCCGTCGCAGCTCGGAACGAAAAACAGAAATGGCACCGGCTTAGACGGCAATCTTTCCTTCGCACGCTTGCCAGTAAACGGACGGTGGGTGCGAACCGAACAAGATGCTCACAAACCCAGTACATCATCCAGCACAATTTTGTCTGATATTAGTTTTGGATCGGGTTTTTTTGTTTGTACCATTCTTTGCTTCTTGCCTTGTACAATTTATGGCAGAATAACTCCGTAGCCAATTGTTTCAACATGTGCAAAGTATAACTTTGGCTAAAACTGCTCCCCCAACTGCAATGAATTTGGGAGGCAATTGATTTGGTTTAATGCTTTCCTTTAAACGATCCTATTACGAGCAAGACGTGCACGACACGCGGTGATATCACTTTTGACGTTTTATGTGCAGTAGCGTTTGTTTTAAGTTGCATGGAATTTTTTTCCTGATAATATACAACTCCATATGAAGGAGCATATTATGCTTTTATTACATAAAGAATTATGTTATCATGCTGACGCGGTACATAGCTCTCGGACAATATATTTTCACTCCATTTCGGAATGATTTGTTATCGCAACAGCAGCAACGCAAAATGTGTACTATTCAAACATGCCTTGCAATCTCCACTAACAAGAGTTTATTTTGGCTAACGAAGGAGAGAAAATAAAGTACCCCAGTACTGGCAGAAGAAGCATTGCCTCCCCGTTGCAGGCGAGACCAACGGAAGCTGAAGCTACATTACATACATTACCAACTGTTCAAACATTAAGGTTGTGCATGTTTTTAGCCTTCAATTGTTTCTCGTATTCGCATCGTTAGTCTTTCCTTGTACAGTGTTTCTTATATTTTTTATTCCACCTACATCCACTGCTACCTCGATGTCAGCTGCGGTTGTTGTGGCAGCTGATGCATCCTCGCTTGCTGCTTTTAAAACATTGCTTGCTGAGATTGTCTCGAGCTTTTGCAAAACCCATCGTACGCCGTGTATATTCATCCAGGAAACGGTGCAGCTGTGGAAAAATCTGAATGCGATTAAGGCACAACGCAGGCAAATGGAACCGGGTGACCCTCAGTCGGTAACCTGAATAGCAGTGCAAGATGACGCATCTCGTACGAAAAATTCAAAGCATTTTAGCGACTATGCCGTGGATGTGGTTAGAGGAAATGTGAACCGTGAAGACGGAGAGGAGGAAAAACAATGAGAATCAACTAAACCCGGCAAATAAACTGACTTACAGCAAAAATCGTTTCGTAATAAAAGCGGCAAACAAATACGGTAACGGCAGCTGGTTGGGTTCTGGGTTCCGGATGAATATTCAAAAAATGATGATACAGGATGAATGATGCTTGTGTATGCAATATTGCGACCATGGTACCCGAACAAGTTGGAACAACTTGTTCGTTAAAAATCAAACGTACGAATGCTTTAAAGAGTTACAATGTCGTCCTTGGGAATATAATTCTATAAGTTGAGTTAAACGCTATCGAACGCTATTGTATTTGGCTCACAAACAATTTAATCATGTTAGACCAACGGACAACACTTGAATAATAAAAGAACAACATTGAATTAACTTCTTGCATCGTCTACTGATCCTGATGTAATCAATCTTGGCTTTCTGGACAAAAGTTAAACCTCGCTTGAAGCAGTTTAAGTCTCACCTTAGCCCGGCTGAAAAAAGATCCAATAAAAAATCAAATCGATACATTTTCTTCACTCTTTCTGTTGGTGTGCTCGTTTTTTTACCCCTCATCAACCTTTCCTTATTTGACATAAACTACCGGTCGTCTCCATTTCTGTTCACACAAAACACCGGGCGCCTCCATATTCCTTATCACGTGCTTTACATCCCCGAGCAACAACCGCAACAAAAAATGGAAATAATCTCGCCTTACCGTGCAAATAGACATGTAGCGATTTTTCTCAGTGAGACATTTCGCGATGATATTCGATGAAATGCGATGATAAGTTCATATATAAAAAAACGGCTAGTCGTTTTCATCGCGTGTATGAATTAGCTCAATTTTGGCTGTCATTGATTACAAACACAAATAAAAAATCGGTGTAGGTTGTGTTGAAAATTATATTTTTTTGTAAGTTGTAGGTTATAAACGAATTTATTCACCAATGAGAAGAATGAGGACACCCATTTGGGCAAGACGGAGCCGACTGATGCGTTCGATTTTACATGAGGAGCCGGCTTGTAAAACAATGTAATGATTTGACAGCCTCAGTAGGCGCTAAATTGTCTCGAAATGAGATGTGGTTTTTTGCAAGATTGAGCCACTTTGCGAAATTTCGCTCTAAGAAAAATCGCTGCATGTCTATTTGCACGGTTACTATTCGTTTCCGATCATCGTTTTCATGGAGTGCTAAGCTAGGCAGCAACAGTTTCACAGCCATGGTAGGGAATCGGAAATGGAGAGAAAAAAAAACATAATTCCCTGCGGAACTTCCGGTGCGGGGCTAATACTCCGGCGCAAATCAGAATTTATTCGAATACGGGGTAAACAAGCGTGGGACTTGAAAGAGCCATGGGAAGGTGGAAACAATCCTCACTTTCGTGCAGCGTCAGCATATCGATGACGGCCGGCACGCGAGTATTGAACGAAGTATCATAATCTATAAGCGTGTTTGTTGGCATTAAAGCATCTTTTATCCATATTTATTGCAGCTTCCGGCTTCCACAGTGTGAGTTATACGGCGCTGCTTATGTGGTTATTTTTTCGCTTCCGAATATCTTTCTATACCTTGTGATTTTATCAGCTTCGTGTGAAGAATTGTGTAGTGATAAATCTTCGGTTCAATCCTCTCATCTCTGCAGGAGTACACGATGTTGTTGTGCTGATGTGAAGAAAGAATAAAACATTATTTAGAAAATATTCAGTAAGCTTCCATTCCGCATTATCTATTGTTGTTCACCATTGCCCAAATAAGCTTGATCATTACTGTATGATAATAGAAAGTTCCCTCAACTGTACAGCTGTCGGTCGTTTTGTTTGATAAGGTTGGAATATTAGATTCGCGTCCTCATCGCGTTATACCATCAGACAATAAAGTAATCTCTCACATTTCATACGATACAAACACGACACAAACCGTGCAGATTGTGATTCGTCCCAGAACCCCGATTTCAAAACGATAATCTCTCCAGCACAATCGATTCACCCATAGGGCACGGCCTCTACGTCACCGAAACCGAATTTTGCATTGTGTTTCGAATGAACCATTTGCCTGATTGACATCAACACCCGTTCTCGTGTCTTGGGTTTCGCTTTGTGCGTGCCATAATATATCCAAGGCCCTTACGCAACGGAAGCAGCAAGCATGACATGCGAAATCAACGCAATACGCACGCAGTCGGCCTTCGGTCTGATGTACGGTGAAGAAGAGTTCAGCGTCCCACAACAGTGCAAACAGCAGAACAGACGGTTCGAGCTCGCTGCGTTTCCGTTTGTGCGTTCGTATGGGCATCGAAAATGGACTCCCAAAAAGTTGATTATCATTTTGGACAACGTTTCTAATATACACACACACACATAAGCGCATACGGTGAGCGAAACGATGCATGAACGCGTCCATTAACCGACTCATATTGCAGCTGCTTCGGCCGGAGTCCTTGTGCGAAGATATTGGACCTTCGGTTTCTATCGTTTACCCGCTGGGGCTTTTCTAATTTATCTTTGGAGCAGAAAAAAAATAAACGCACCGTGCATTATCTAGCACATTGCCCGTAGTTTCCGAAGCACTCTTTGGAGAGTTTTAAACGATTGCATACAAAAACATGTAGTCTATCGCTACGCAACGGAATCCAGTGCTGCGAGTGCTGGACGGTGTCCAGCGCGCCTGTCCACAAAAACAAACAATAAACAAACACTGTGTCTGCAACTCGTGGTGCTGGCACAGGCCGGCAAACTAAACGGAGCCTACATAAGTGAAACCTTTGCCGATCCAGATCACAGCACGAATGCTGCAAGAGATAATCTGCATTCCGTACGCAAGTGGTGCGTTCTTTTGTGTGGATTCGCGCGCGTACAGCATCCCGTGCCCGATTTTACCGCCGGAAGATCGGAAAGAACAACTAATCGAGCCGGCTAGTACATTGAAACGTTCACGTTATCTGTGCTGTTGGGTGTGTGTTATCTTGCCTTCGAGCCGCGACGGTCAACGGAAACCATCGACCATCTGCCCTTAGTAGACGACGGCAAACATGAGCAATGGCACATGCACGGAACCATTAAGCTATGGTTCGCATTGTGAGCTTATTGCAAAGTTTCCAGGCTTTGCTGAGCTCTTGTGCCTTTTGATGCAGCATTTCAAAATAAAATACGAACAATTTGTCTAGCATTTGCCAGCTGCTCTAAACCACATTACAGTCAACAAATGCATGTCAATAAATGCATGTGTATGGTATGGGCAATATGATTTTCCCGCAAATAAATTGAGTTAGCAATTGAGTAAATAATTTGATGTTATTGACTTAATTGTTAACGTGAAAAAAATTATTTCATCTATTTAATAAAACGTATTAAATACGGTTCAATAGAAATTGTACTGCGGATTAAATGTGGTTCCGGCTTGTTGAGACTTTTCTTAAACTGTATACTTAAAATCAGTATCTTTTCTACATTACATAAAAAAGTAAAAACAATACCATTATGATTAAAAGTACTCACTACTCGAGAATTAAATATTAATGATCAACCATTAATGACAGCATCTGTATCACTCGAAGCAAACTCCCATCCAGTGCTAATTAGTGCGATGACGGGTAAATCATCTTACACGAATCCGCCCTACGTCGAACGGTTACTTGGGGATGGGGGAAAGGAGCAAATTGAAAAGTTAGCAGCATTGTCTAACGAACCCAAGCTAGACACTAATTAAATTTCAATTTATTAAATGCGATGCAATTTATACAAGTTTTCAATTGATTCTAAGCCTTCGTGATGACCACCAATTACTCACCCAGCGTCCGATCGCACGAAATGCTTCTCCGTTTTCGGTCGGTCGGGACGGTGTATGTGAGCAGAATGCTGATGAGTATTGATGAAGAATAGATTGCTGCTTGGTGGGTATTGTGTGCAAGTTGTCTAATTAAAAGTTTTAAAGTGTTTCCCACCATCGGTATCATGTGGAAGGAGTTTGCGTTTCCGTTACGAGTGTGCTGCCTTTCATTCGACAATAAGATTTCCACGCTTTTGAGTTTTGAGTGTACCGTTGCAGGTACTGAAGTATCGTTACTGTTCACCTCAAAACAAAAATAAAAGCTCTTTAATATAAACTAACGTACAGTAGCGCACCAATCAACTATTTCAAGTGGAAGTTGGTGGGTGAAGCTCAACTCAAACAACCTGTTAACTTTTTCCTCGCCGGCTGCGATTTTCTTCGCCCGCACTTCGGTTTTTCAATCGTATCAATCTGAGCAAGTTTGATGAAATTCCTTTACCTTGCTTTGGTTTTGCTTGAAAGTATTGCTCCCAGAGCGCGCACTACTAACAACAGTCGCGGGAGCACTACATTTTCCCAGAAAAGCTCACCAAGAAACGCAAAAAAAAACTAAAGCACAACAACATAGCCTCTTATGGAAACTATACCAACTTCCGGCAATACGAACTGTCGAAGTGACCAACTCGGTACTCGGGTGTCTCTTATAGCCCTTTTTCGCTAGCCAGTTTTGGTGAACTTGGACCTAACTTTCGAGTCAATTACGAGCACCGAAATTGGGTAGCCGTAGTGCTACGGAATGCCACTAAGAGGAAACTTTCTTTCGTTTGTGAAAGTTTCGGCATTGGTCACCACCTTCCAGGCAAACAGCTGAAAGTGCTATTACCGCATTGCCGTTTCCTTTCCCGAAAGTGGCTTTATTTCCGTGGCTATTCCGGTTCCTTACACGCTTGGATGTATTTGTTTGATGAAAACATAGTGCTTTCATAACTTTATTCTGTTCAAGCGGTTGCACACTGGTCCTTTTTTTCTCGACCATCATGGTGAAAGTGTGAATTAAAGGCTTGCCAAACATTACTTGCAGCACAAATTCGTTAAATTTACAACCACGCTTCAAATCGGTTTACTTTTGTCACCTTCTTATCTTCCCGATCAAGTAGCAGCTGGGCTTTCGGCCGGCCATTTAAGAGCGTAGCACATATCTGTCACTTCCATTTCACTACCGTGCGCTGAGACGGAACAGCGGAGCTTCAGAAAACATATGACCGAGTGAACGTTCTGCCCGTCACAAACTTATGAATAAAAAATAAATTTGAATAGAATTTCATGAATATCAAATGCATTTTATGTAAATTGCGACCTCAGCAGGATGGGAGCGCTACCAGGACACGGAACGGTAATCGATGCGAGTAAAAGCTTTAACTGGCGTTGCAGGGAAAAAAGAGCCTTACACGACAGGATCGGCTAGATGATTGTTGTGGTAAAGAAGTTGTGAAAATCATTTATGGTTAATAAACGTTTACGAGAGATGCTTTCTTAAAGGAATATGTGAGCCCGTAAACCTCGGTGAGACGACTGTATCTTTTGCACACGTTTCTAACCGTGTAACATTGTTTAAGTGGAGATGCTAGAGAGGTTCCCCTGAAAAATGAGATAAATTGGCGAAAGCTATCCCCTCGGTATAACGACAGGTCAGCTGTAACAAAGCCACAGGATATGAAAAATGAATGTAAACTTTCTCCGGATTCCAATCTGCTTTTTTTCGTTAAGCGATTAGATTGCTCAACCGGAAGTCTTTAATCGTTTTATCCCTGCTATATTATTCCGTTATCAAACACTTCGTCCTCCTGTCTTTCTCATTTCGCCACACAAAAAAAAAGATAGAAATGCATCATATCGCATAGCTTCTGTAACGCTCACCTGTAGCCGTGATGGTAGCAAATTGAATTGCTTCATCACACAAAAAAGAAACTTTGCTTCTCTTTTATCCTGCGGGAGTAAAAATTAGGTCAATCCTGCCAATTTAAACCTGACCTTACTTTAAACTTCTTCGCGCAACTCAAACATCTTGAGGTGAATATTTCCGTGCCATACCGGGCAAGGAAGGTTGCGTATGGGTGGGAAAAGAAACGATCCATTTTCTAATAATACCCTTCAGAACTGTAGGAAGTAATTCCAAGAATTTCCTCTCAATGTTGGGATGGGGTTTTTTCGTGTCGTAAAACTATTTCCACAATGTTGTTCCACTGACGGGACCGTAATTGATGCAAATTGTCGAAAAGTTTGCCAATACCGCAGCACATTCTTATCTGTTGCATAAAGGCAAGGATTGAAGCTATCTGTTTACGATGTATAGCGTGGACATTGAAGTATATCTTCAGGACGTACGAAAATGTACTATAAGACAATGGTTTAAGCTATTTAAGTTGATGAGTCGAAAGCGGTTTTGACCACTATTCTCATAATTTTCTAACCAAAACGTTAACTTTATTACTGTTTTGTGACAGTTTACTGGCATTCCTTAACAACCTAAACAGGTTATGGTAATAAAACTTTATATTTAAAAGCTTTCCGATGGTAGCAACTGGTAATAGAAATTGTCCCACTTAAAGCAGCTTAAACCACATCCGCCTGGTGATTGAATTAAAGGGAACAGAACTACTCCTACTTTTATCTGGCTGCAGTCTATTCATGCTGATTTTTTCTGAATTTAGCTTAAACAAAAGTTCTTCAAACACAATTTATGTCCAAAACCAACTTATTATGGAACTGGTTTTTGAAGGTAGATTTCTCCATCCCTTGAATTATTGGTTTACTGGCTGCTTACCACTCCACAATCCATAAAATGAGCCCCTAAGCATCAAGCAAGCAGCAATCAGATTCCTGTTTTTCTACCGCACGCGTAAGAAAATCGAAATTTTCATTTGATTAATTGCAATAATCACGGTGCTGTGAGTACTTCACCCTGCATAACGACTCGCGCCCCGGGGAAAATGGGTCCCGTTTTACTACACCAAAAGTCGGAGGAAATTCATCACACCGTACGGAACGAGCCAACATTTGGTCGGGAGTTTCGGGCGAAGCGAAAGAAACCACATTTATACGTGCATGAATAAATTATGCAGCTTCCGTAGCGGTAGTTTTCATAAATATCGGCCTCATTTTTCATTCATCTTTCAGCCCACCACTCAACCGACGCCCCCAACCGGTTGGGCCAGTGTCGTTTGCTGTGTGTGTGTGTGTCACGTAACGAATTTGAAACGTGAGTCAGGGTGGCACAGTATATACCTAGGTGCCATGGTTCCGTGCCGGGTCCGTGTGCACCAGCCAAACGCCAAGGGTTGTAAATGCAAACACTGATTAATAAATAGAGCGTAGCAGCACTAGGTGTTTTCTTTACAAACAGCAAACCCCACCAAAACAACCCTTTCACGATCAGCGGGTGTGTGTGTGTGTGTGTGTGTGTGCGTGTGGGAATGGGTATGGAGCTTTGATTCAAATTAAGATTAACAAGCAAATACTACCTGGAAGCTAGTGAAAAGGGGATTATTTTGGGGTTTGGCGTGTACGATAAGCCAGCAGCAAACAGTTTGCCGCGAGACCTTAATCTTGAGGCGTACCGGAAATGATGCTGATAAGCTCAACTATGTAGCGACGGAGCCGAACGCTAAGGTTTACATGGTTTGCTGTAGGTGAGCGATTAAAGGCAGTAGAAACAGTAGCAATTCAATTAATTACTTTTAACAAATGAGTTTTAATCCTGTGCACGGCAGCTGCTATACGTTGGGGCGGTGTTTTTAAAGAGTTTGATTGCACATAAGCGAAAGAAATACTTTTATGAAGAAAATAGGTTTCGATTGGCCCGTTAACATGTATCACGTTCTAAGTCCACATTGTCCTTTTCCAAGAATACTACCAGCGCTTCATTTAGCTCAAGTCACTTCACTTGTATGACCTCAGAAGCAGCTTCAATGCTCGCTTCAATGAGCTTGTATTTCTCGCTCTGTTTCATTCTCCGTTTCTCTCGACCATCATCTTGCTGATAGCGCAACAGAAGATTAATCCACCCATCAGTCTGGAAGGTTGGAGATTGAATTTCCTTGCCATAAACTGAGATTATCTTTGATTTATGCAACACATTCAGTGTCGTGAGCCAAGCTGCTGAGATGCTTAGCAGGAAATGAAGCGCTATAGATCATCTCAACGAGGTACGACCGCAAGGTTGACACTTCGATCATAATCTGTTTGTGATCCGTGCTTTTTGAAGCTTTGTACGGTTGGTGAGATGCATAACAAGCGCTTGTGATTTATCAAAATTTATTAAATGTGCCATGGCGAAATGTTTGATACAATTCAAGCCAAACGGCACCATAAATTTTACGCCAAGATGAAAATCAACTTCATTCCACGCACACTCGAACACGCAAGACATGGAGTGCATTTCTTGGCTTTTAAGTTATGAATCGACTTCTTCAGAAAAGTTGCGATCAAAACTTGTATCAACCACCCAACCATCCGAACGCTGCACATGCATCAGGAAACTTATTCTAATAAGTACCACAGTGGAAAGATTCCACCGAAAAACTACTGCCATTCATACGACCCGGTTTAAAATCTGTGGCTTTCCCAGACCGGGCGTAACTTTTTCTCTTGCAACCATGTTTGCAACCGGAACGGTGCAACGTCACGTTGCAATGGGTGTCCCGTGTCTGTGTGCACTAGCAAGCAGCATCCGCTTTTTTGGAGCGATTCGGCGTTCCCCGGGATGCCGGTCTCTAGCCGTCAGGGAGCTGTCTTTCAAGTGCCGTCTAGCGGAATGCCGGAAAACTTTCTGTAGTGGAGTGAAATTGCAACTATTTTTGAAGGTATTTCGTTCTTCCTATCAGTGTGGCAACATATCAGCGCTATGAATTATGCCATGGGTATGTTGCGCTTGGTATGAACGTTTTTCACTTCATCGGCCTTGTGAGTGGCGGTGTACAATTCTTTACATTCGAAATTTTAATCAAATCATTTTGAAGCAGAAAATAACCATAGAAATATTAAGATAATTTAAATTTAAATCAAATATCACTAGAACCATCTGCCTAATAATGCGTTTGCCCGGCACGCTCGCTCATCATCAATTGCTCCAGCTGTGTGCGTTTGATTGCTTGCGATTCCCGACGGAAGCTAGCAAAGCAGCTGGTGAAATCATAATTACATTTCATCCTTTTATCCTTCCTCAAAGAAATCGTTTCCCTCTTTCATGTGTTCGTCACGCACTTGTCGCGTTGGTTCGGAAAAATTCAATTAACACGTCTCTTTCCACACACTTTAATGGCGGAAATGACACATGACGGTACGGTATCAGGTGTCAGTGGCAATATCCGGGCGTTTTTCCCCCACACCAGGGTATAGAAGAAGGTGATGGTGCGTTTTTTCTCTTTTATCAGAAATAATTCAGATTGGTTAATTAAATTTGGTAACCATGGAGTACTTATATGCCATAGATTGCATGGGTGTTCGTAACCGTGTAACTACATCCAGTGAAATTGTGGAAAGTAATTGAATGTGGCACATAGATAGATGGTGAAATTATCTTCCTATCAACCCATGTTAATCTGTTCCACCCTTGTCAAATCTACTAACTGCTGCTGTTGCTTTTAGCAAGCACAAAACCAAACAACCGCATCAGTAATGCGTGGTAGTAAAACGCGCTCGATCGTAACATCACACCAACATGATCATCATCGTCATCATCAGTAAGTGCAATAACAATTTATTATCAATGCCTACGTGACCGATGGCATTAAACAGTGCGGGCAGAACAATTTGCATTCAACGCATTTCTAACCAGCCGGCAGTTGCACTCCAAAATGGTACCATATAACACATAGAACCCACTGTTCTGAAGAAGCAGACACATTTGATAGTATGAAATGAAATAAATTCTACATATCTGGACGACATGTGTTTGGATTCGGTTTTATCGTCCGTTCTTTTTTTTTGTGTATTACCTATGGCTTAAATTAATTCGTGTACCGAGCAATGTTGCAATTGTTTCCCTGAGCGGGCGCAGTGCGGTACGTGCAGGCGTGCACCCCGTGGGGAAGTTAAATCGAATTGAAATATAGCACATTTTTCATGACAGATAAATTCCTGTTTCTGCTTTTTCGACACCGCACGAGCGATTTCATTTATTTCTCTTTTTTGTCATGGCGGGCCGCTTGGCCATAATGTGACTTATTTTGCATGCGTACATTGTTTTAGAACGCTTCGACCAAAATGTCCAACGATAAATTAGTGATAAAATGTATCCAAATGGTAACTCACTTTAATGTTGCAACCCGTACATACTAACTACATTTTGGAAAGATTGGAGAATTAGTTTTAAAGTTTGTTGATATCTTACTGAGCATAAAACTGAGCAAAACAAGAGTCAGAAAAATGCAACACTTCTATAATCGAATCCTCATCCTGCTAGCTGTGCGACATGTTTCGATTTCATTTCATTTCGAATATTTCTTTTATTCCCTTTATATATTTGAGTACAAAATAATCAAGCCTCGGGAAGCATAGGTGAGCGTACACGACAAAGATAGAGTATGATTGCAAGAAATGCAGTTTGCATGTTAAATACACACGTGAAAATCCAATTAGTGAACAGTGTTTTATAATATACAACTGGAATGAAACAAAAAACTACAATTGAATAAAGTATATAAAAAAGTACCTTTCTTCTCCAATTATTTCTATTGCACAATACGATGCATGCATTTGCATTATTAAACACGGTAAAGTTTACCGGCAACATTAAACGTACGATTTTCTTGATAAGATTTACAATCAGGTCAACTCTCCCGTTAAGCGCTTACAAAGTCACCTTGCTACAATAAATAAAGCATAAACTAACAACATTACGTCCGTTGTCACGAAAAAAAGAAACACCACCGTAGAAGGGCACTTCAGTTGCAATCATAACAATCATTCATATCTACACTCATACGTGCTTCAACCGCGCTATACCTATACCCCAAGTAGCTGAGTGTGCTGCATGCAGCGAGATAGGGCAACTTTGTTCCGATCCTTGCACGATTTACTTGGGCGCCGCGCCCAGCAAACCCAACGAGTGATCCTGGCGCGTTCCAAGGAAGCATCCATAAAAATGAAATATGACGGTTGATGCATCTCGGTGTAACAAACCGCCACCAGTCACCAGAAGGAACTGAGAAGCAACAGGACGACACTTCAACAAGACACCCATCGGTGCATGAGGTTGTACTAGGTCGTGCGGAAAATAAGAAAAGCTAACGTTAAGCCATTGCCTGCTTACTTTTGTGGTTTTATCTGGTAGGGAAGGTATTTTTTGATGAAATAAAAATGAACAAAACAAAGACGGTTTCAGCTCAAGATAAACCAAGCGAACAGGTTTACATGTTCACACAGCACAAGTGAACAGTAAAGTAACACGATGTTCCATTGATTCAATGTGCAGCAACAATTGCTGTTGAATTAAAAATACTTGTTACAATTTCTTTTTTAAAGAGACTTTAAAACAACACATTTAAAGTGCTTCTATCATCCTTCCGGTCCGTTGTGAATTATTTGACATGATGTGCTTTGTCTAACTAGTACATTTACCCGAGCGAAAAATGAATTTACGATCCATGTCCTTGGTGTCATAAATTTTTTTGCGAATGAGAAATTTGCTTCTATGAAACGATGTACGCATTTTTGCTTTACTGAAAAATAATCATTTATTAATATGTTTCGAAGAAGTCTGAAGCAACATGTCTATACATCTGGAATGGCTTAATTCTTGCAAAAGGTCGATGACACGCATTGTGTTAGCCACGTTACATTGTCAGTATGTGTGTGTAAGTGTTAGGTGTTATGACTACGTTCCATATAGTAAATAATAAAACGCAACATTTAACGCACCTAAGGTGTGGTTTTGGATCCGTGTGGGCGTAAGACAAAATTTAAGAGCCTCATAAATAAGGAAAATCCGGACATGGTGTACGTAACAGCTCAAGTACATTGCGATTAGTAATAGCAATGGTAACTCTGCCATAACTCTGTGTCAACAGTCAGTTAACTCTCTCATTTGCTACAGACAAATATTATCGTTCCGTTTTGTTAACTTCAGAATTAATCAGAAGCCGGATCAGAACTCGGCTTTGATAACATCCGGGGCCATGGACGTTAGGTGAACATTAGAAAGGATACGATAGCGTGGAAAAGTCGTTAGATTTTACTGCTGATATTAAAGTGGAGATATTCAAAGTTTATTTGCCTACGAATGACCTATACTAACTTAAGAACTGGTTTCTTTCATGACTATCATTTTTACAGCTTTCAGTACCTAGTGTATCTTTAATAGTGCTCTGTTAGTTAAAGACACAATATAGCCAACGATCTGTTCACCTCATCTTCATTAAAGCTTAACCAAGAAACTGGCAGTACTTCACAAGAAAGCTCATTGAAACGACAACTCTCTCCCTAGGATCTCTCCCAAGAAAAATAGCTTAATTAATAAATCTTTTACTGTAAATAACTACAAACTCATCCTTTCTGTGGGTTTTATTTAGCAGCTACACGAATAAACAGCTTATTGAATTCAAAGAATTGTGCTTCTTTTCAGATTCCCTAATTCTCAGAACAAAATTTAATTTTAAATCACGATTGAAATCAATAACGTTTTAACAATAAAGAATCGCTAAAACAGAACCAAATGGTGGATTTGATGGACTCGAATATAAGCAATTAGCTAAATTACGCACGTAAAAGTTCAATGATTGAGCTACTCTGACGTACTCATCGCTCACAAGCTTTTTCTGCCAAACGCTATTCAATTGATTTAAAATGACTATGCACAAATAATTGTTCATTTGAAATGGTGGCTAAAAATGGGAAAATGGGTATATCAAAAACCTAACCCCGACCGTTCGACGACGCAATCATCATAATGGTTGATGAACCGGTTATGGGAAGTATGGCTTCGAAATTAATTTCAATCAACATTTGATTGTTGTAGTCTTTCCTTTCTTTTTGTGTGTCAATTAACGACGCTTTTCCATTGATGTTTGATGATTATGCATTTGACTATTTTAAATTGCATAGCTATTCATTTTCGGGCTCAAAAAACGGTCACTCGGTTCTGCGTTAAGTTCCATTATTCGCAATGTTCTATCCAAAACTTTAACCTTAAACGCAGTAGTAATTTTATTCATGAGAAAAATTTGGCTTCGTTTTGTTTATTTGTCGATGTGATCGCATTTAGATACCGCCCAATATCGACACAGTCTCTAACACACTCGTTCTTCATGCATTTTCTTTTCAATATTTGAATATTTTGGCAATAAAAGTTTGCATTTCCATTTTCACTATCGACACAGGCAGCGATCCGTTACGCCACGAAATTGCATCCATTTCCTGCCACTGTGCTATGATTCGAGATCTCACCTGTCGTCGGGTAAAAACGGTTTTGGCAAACATTACCGAATGCTTGTGCTCCACATGTCGACGCCTATTCGTTCGATCAATCATTCCGAATCGACATCACCGATCTGTCCTGGGAACAGATTTGGCAATGGTGCATCCATCGGAATGTTTTACCACCGTATGGAATTGCTCCCTTCATATTCATGACACCTCTGCCTTCCTGCCGATTCTGAATGCTTTCGCCATAGCCAAACTTTCCTTTATCGAAATGTGGCTACATTTTCAATTTCCGTCGACGAACTCAATCACAAGCCGCCAAAAGTGTTCCGCGATTGCCTGTGACATTGGAAAAATGTTTCAATCAAACATGTTTACATACGCTACTTCAACTGACAGCTAGTGCTGAGTGGTGTAGTGGACCCTGGATAGGATGAGTGAAATTCCTACCAGTACGCAGATATGTGCTTTGCGAGATGAAATGAAGGCAAGAAGAATTGATAACGGAAATCGATACTTTACTCACCAGCGAGTCTCAATTGCACTTTCAAAAAGTAAACAAAACAAAATACTCTTCGTGTGTTGCCTAGCTTCACAAGTCATAACGTGACTCTCCGATGCAACTGACAGAAAGATAAGAATTGCATTTGCACATGCAATGTCGGTAATAGCTACATTTGTTTTTGTCAGCTTTACAACATAACGACGGCATCCCTTACATGAATGCCTTACCTTACTTGATTTTGTTTATTAAATTCATTCTCATCTCCTGAACAATCTCAGGTTATTAATGTTTGCAGAATATTGACCGAGGCAGATATTTTTTGCCTCTACTTGTTTGAAAAATTCACTTGCTCTTCAGGACTTCATGCAGAAACAATTCACTTCGTATTGCCCAGCAATAAAATAAAAGCCAACCCGAACTCACCACAACAAGATTTACACTCATAAACCCCAGTACTTATGATGCACAACTATTGTACCAATCAACCAACCAACATGCCCTGAAATCACATGCAGACCAATTTTCGCACGCTTCTGCATCATTAAAAAAGTGCGGTTCAAACATTACCTTTCCGTTCCGTTCACGTTACACAAGCACTTCTCATTCGCTCGGACCAGCTCAACAATACTCTCAGAAAGCATCCCCAATTTAATGCACCCCCACTACATACACCCTCAATGAAAAGAATGAAAAATGGGCAAAGGATAAGGGAGGGAGCAAATTTAAATTGCAGCACAATTGATTTCGTTTTTCTCCGCATTTCTCACCCGTCCAGCGCTGTGGAAAAAGGAATGAATGTTGCAGATTTTTTTTCCGAAAGCTTTTCCTACGATCAGTAAGAAACACAATCATGAATCACGCTTAATGCAGAGGTATTGTTCAAATAAAACAGTTGGCAAACAGTTGTTTGGAATTGCGAATAATGAGAACAAGGGACGAGTTTACTTTACGCTTTTGCGAACGCATCCAAACAGATGTTTCAATAAAACATAATGCCCAATCAACAGCGCGATTGTGTGTGTTCGTGTCCGACTGTAAGAGCTTGGATTAAAAGCCATAAAAATGTTTAAACCCTGTTTAAGGCAGGATAACACGACCCTTGACAAGAAGTGTCCATCTTAATCCGCCTAGTTGACATCGTTTCATCGCTTCATTATGGAGCTTACTGTGTTTTTTTTTTTTTTTATTTATTAAATCTTCACTCTGATTTCGCTTCTCGTGACACATTTTCGGTAAACCAGCAATCATTCAACCCAACACCCGAGTGTCCTCATTTTCCTTCAGCTTTCCAACCCATTTACTGCTCACATTGCGTCAAAACAGACAACCCCTTTTCGGGTTCCGAAAAACGGACCCAACGCTTGGATGTTGTGTTGCTTTACTTCATGAATTATGGTTATTAAAATCATAACTCATCCGCTGACGAGCGCAACTACAGCGAGACGGAACTACACTCCAACCGGCCAGAAAACCGCCCAACCGAACGGACGAACGAACGAACCCGGGTTGGTTGCGGTTTGACATTTATGGTGACTTCCATGCCCTGGGAAATCACGGTTCGTTTACTTGATTGCTGCAATGGTGCGGTTTGGTGGTGATGGTGAAGTCACTCGTAAAATGCATCCCGTAACGCGTTCGGAGTGGAACGGAGTTACTTGAAAGTAACTGAGTTTAGTCTTATTATCCTCAGGAACCATTTTAATCCATATGACACTTCCGAATCATTTGGAAATGTTCTGCAACGAGCGTTAATTTCGAAACTTTCACAAAGCAACAACTTTTACATTCAACAACTTTGAGTCTGAACCATGTCACATAATAAAACAACACTATCGTGATATTACCCAATTGTAAGACCTTTTTCCAACAAGCAACCCCTTCTACCTTTACTGCTAGCATTTCCCCGCTGTTACATGATAAAACTGCATTGCATTCGTTCGAGAGCCTGGTTTAGCTCGGTTGGCAAAACCACAACGTGCTCGCCGACCATTTCCCAGCAGACATTAACACGGTTTACAAGAGGCCGTCGGCATCATTATGCAACGTGATTCTGCACCTTGCGATGACTCTTACAATTCAACCATTGCACACTGCCCTGCCGGGCGTACCCTGGCTTCGTGATCGCATTACTTAATGAGCTGCAACATCCGTACCCAGGATGGGTTTCGAGATGGAGGAATAAGAACTGAATGATATACACGCAACCAGTCGTACTGGATAATCATTATGACGAAAGAAGTAACCGTGGGATGCAATTAGAAGAGAAACATAATCAAAGCTTTGCTCTTGTACAATAAAAAAAGGCTAAAGCCGTCTGGAAAAGGGAACGCCTTAACCGTATGTTGCATTCAATGTTCACGCTCTACCACGACGATCTCTTCACGACGCTACAGCACGTTACTTTTTCATCCTCTCATTATCTATAGCAATCTGGTTCGGGTTTTTTTTTCACTTTAGCACACTTTCCGGGAGCGCAACTTCTACTGCACATTAAAAGTTTGCTTCTGTAACAGGCTAGAATTGCTTCCGCCATGGAACATGGCGCATCATTCTGCAACCGGTTCATGAAACATCATAAAACAAAATGGTCTCTTAAGCTACTGTCACTGGGCTTTACATATTCTATGGATGTACTTGCAGATCCTTGGAGATACAATACCGATTGAGTTCTCAGCCTATTAAGCCGAATAGTAGAGTCAACCGAAAGCACATGTCGTTCATGTTCGCTGCTACCTATAGACCCGCCACAAACTCGAAACCACCAAATGCATTCACCAAAAGCGACGACTTAACTGCATCATTAACTCCAGCTCGAACTCACCAGTGCGGGAACGGTTAGGGTGAGTCGATACAGTTTTACACTTGAAGTAAATTTCCCAACAAACAAAATCCATTCGATCGTAACACACACCTTTGAGCAGTGGGACCGGGAAAATAGCTCTTCCAAAACCGAGCCGCACGGTATTGGTCAACGGTATCGGTTAGCTTCGGTGAATGCGTTCTTACTAATTCTCCCCAACTTCAGAAACAATTGCACGCCGGGTGGCCTTTTTTCCGGGGTTTTATCTTGCCTCGCTATTGTTTCGTAGTACCGCATGCTATTCGATACGCGTTCAATATCCCGAACAGCTGCACAATCACAATCAAAACCACACCCAGGTCGCGCTGCAGGAAAGCTGAACGCATCCAGTCGAGTTGGAATCTGTGCATTACTTCGCCGTGAAAGCAATTTGTGCACCACAAATCCAAAGGGCTTTCGGTTCCGCGGGTCGACAGTATTGCTCTGGTGCGTTGTGTCAGGTCGTATCGGATCGTTGAGTATGAAGTAGTGACATATGCTAAAGTGAACGAATGAAATTTAGTTTACATGATGAACAGAATGGTGCAAGCTTTAGACACAATTTCAAACTAATATGCTTCGTGAAATGCATTTCAATGTTAAACAGTGTTTAGTTTCTTGTGATAGTATTCAACGGCGGATCAAACGGTAGGCGGAGTAGGCGGTCGCCGTGTTGGGGGCCCCAAACAATTTGTGCCGATTGTGCGATTTTTGGAAATTTAACAGCAGAGTTAATTTATAGCACAAAATCTAATTAAAAAGGTACAAAATTGATCGAAAATATCCTCAGATTTTATTTATCCTTGGTTAGATAATTATTTTTAATTTGATTAGCTATATCGGCACGGTTACACGACTACGCAAGAGAAGTATGCAGTGTACTCAAACTCCTTCTTCTTTATCGGCACGACATCTTCAGGATGTTTAAGCCTACCATTTCTATTTTTATTTTTACTTTATTTACCCGTAGGATAGTCAGTGCTGCGTACGGAGGTTTGGTGGTCCAAATGACATTTTTCCATAGTCCTGTCTTGTACAGATCGACTGTGCTACCAATACACCATCTGGCCGCCCCGTGAACCCTTATATGCCCTTTTACTTCAACCTATTCATGTATTCTATTTCTTGAACGGGATTTTTTCATCTGTTCGTAAATGATCCTACCGTTAGATGCTAGAATAGAAACCATGCTTATTTTCACTTTCGCAATATTTGCAAGCTATTGCCATTGCAATACTCGTGGTGTGGTATTGTTTTCTTTCACCGATTGAACCGTGAAAATGTCCTACCTGCGTATTTCGGAACAGTATTGTGGTGGAGTATTGTGTTTAGTATTACGATTGTCACAATTTCTGCAAGTTTGCAAGCCGGTAATGATGTTATAACCGACACAATCTGTCAGTGTACTACGACATAGCTAGCATTGTCATAGAATTTTCATAAAATCATATTGCAATCATTAGAACTATCTATTTCGTTTGAAATTTGATACCTCATGGTTCTTGGAATACCATTTCTGTCTTTCTTGATTATTACTTATTCGAAGCTGGATTGTAGGTTCAGCTTATGTCCACCCATCCCAAACTGTCCAAACACTTCATCATATCCCCTTGTAGAATACTGTTCAAACTACATTGTTGTAATCTCGGTAACATTTGCATCGTTGTTAGACGTTGTGTGACGAAATTATCGCAAGTGTCTTCACGATGACCGACGAGATCGGCCCAGAAATTCTTGGATTTCTTGACGCACAAACAACCGACCTAAAATTGGAGCATCAAACTTCATACGCGAAAATCAAGCGAACGATCGAAATTCACATTAATATGTGCAGGGCCACGAGAGTTGATAAAATGCTGACAAATTTGTCCAATGACCAAATCAGCTGGTCAACTGTGAAAACCACTATACCGTAGCCGCGCACACAATTGTTTTGCAGATTTTCGATACCAGAAGTGCATGTTTTTCCAGAGGTGACATCTGCAGCTTGGGACAAATTTGCCCATCACAATTGCTATTGCATACTATCAAACCCGTGAGAACGATCGCTAGTGTACGGAAGATGGATGAAACGGAAAGCATCCTTCATCTCGATCAAACTTTTCCGTCGGCTGGTTCGAAATTCCAGACAAAACCAGCTGTTTTCCGTTTTCCGATACCAGGAAAGCATCCACGGAAGAGGTAGCACCTTGTACAGCAATTTTGGTCGAAAACCACCGAAAGGTATGCAATGTTTAAACACTAACTCCCGTTGGTCGAGTAAAATTTTGCAGCAATTTTGCTCGAAAACCGCCGAAAAGTATGCAATGTTTAAACACTAACTTTCCCGTTTTTCGTGAAAAATTTCTTCGAAAACTACCAGTTTCCGAATTTAAAGTACCAGGAGAGCATCCACGGAAGAGGTAGCTCCTGGTACTGCGCCGTAAGGTATGCAATGTTTATACACTAACTTTGAAACCAATTTTCCGCCGTAAGGTATGCAATGTTTATACACTAACTTTTCAACCAATTTTCCGCCGTAAGGTATGCAATGTTTATACATTAACTTTTCATACAAACCAGCTCTTTTCAGATTTCCGATACCAGGAGAGCATGTTGTTCAAGAGGTAACATCTTCCATCCCCCTCCCCCCCCTACCCTCACCATCAGTCCATGGAGGCCAAGATGGCGGCCAAGATGGCGGACAAGATGGCGGACAAGATGGCGGCCAAGATGGCGGACAAGATGGCGGCCAAGATGGCGGACAAGATGGCGGCCAAGATGGCGGACAAGATGGCGGACAAGATGGTGGCCAAGATGGCTGACAAGATGGCGGACAAGATGGCGGACAAGATGGCGGACAAGATGGCGGCCAAGATGGCTGACAAGATGGCGGCCAATATGGCGGACAAGATGGCGGACAAGATGGTGGACAAGATGGCGGCCAAGATGGCGGACAAGATGGCGGACACAAGATGGCGGCCAAGATGGCGGCCAAGATGGTGGACAAGATGGCGGCCAAGATGGCTGACAAGATGGCGGACAAGATGGCGGACAAGATGACGGCCAAGATGGTGGCCAAGATGGCGGACACAAGATGGCGGCCAAGATGGCGGCCAATATGGCGGACAAGATGACGGACAAGATGGCGGACAAGATGGCGGACAAGATGGCGGACACAAAATGGCGGACAAGATGGCGGACAAGATGGCGGCCAAGATGGCGGACAAGATGGCGGACAAGATGGCGGAAGATGGCGGCACAAGATGGCGGACTAGATGGCGGCCAAAATGGCGGACAAGATGGCGGACAAGATGGCGGCCAAGATGGCGGACACAAGATGGCGGCCAAGATGGCGGACAAGATGGCGGACAAGATGGCGGACAAGATGGCGGACAAGATGGCGGACAACATGGCAGACAAGATGGCGGACAAGATGGCGGACAAGATGGCGGACAAGATGGCGGCCAAGATGGCGGCCAAGATGGCGGACAAGATGGCGGACACAAGATGGCGGCCAAGATGGCGGACAAGATGGCGGACAAGATGGCGGCAAAGATGGCGGACAAGATGGTGGACAAGATGGCGGACAAGATGGCGGCCAAGATGGCGGACAAGATGGCGGACAAGATGGCGGACAAGATGGCGGACAAGATGGCGGACAAGATGACGGACAAGATGGCGGACAAGATGGCGGACACAAGATGGCGGCCAAGATGGCGGACAAGATGGCGGCCAAGATGGCGGACAAGATGGCGGACAAGATGGCGCCCAAGATGGCGGACAAGATGGCGGACAAGATGGCGGACAAGATGGTGGACAAGATGGCGGACAAGATGGCGGACAAGATGGTGGACAAGATGGCGGACAAGATGGCGGACAAGATGGCGGACAAGATGGCGGACAAGATGGCGGACAAGATGGCGGACACAAGATGGCGGACAAGATGGCGGACAAGATGGCGGACAAGATGGCGGCCACGATGGCGGACAAGATGGCGGACAAGATGGCGGACAAGATGGCGGACAAGATGGCGGCCAAGATGGCGGACAAGATGGCGGACAAGATGGCGGCCAAGATGGCGGACAAGATGGCGGACAAGATGGCGGAAGATGGCGGACAAGATGGCGGACAAGATGGCGGACAAGATGGCGGACAAGATGGCGGCCAAGATGGCGGCCAAGATGGCGGACAAGATGGCGGACACAAGATGGCGGCCAAGATGGCGGACAAGATGGCGGACAAGATGGCGGACAAGATGGCGGACAAGATGGCGGACAAGATGGCGGACACAAGATGGCGGCCAAGATGGCGGACAAGATGACGGACAAGATGGTGGACAAGATGGCGGACAAGATGGCGGACAAGATGGCGGACAAGATGGCGGACAAGATTTCGGACAAGATGGCGGACAAGATGGTGGACAAGATGGCGGACAAGATGGCGGACAAGATGGCGGACACAAGATGGCGGACACAAGATGGCGGAAAAGATGGTGGACAAGATGGCGGCCACGATGTTGGACAAGATGGCGGACAAGATGGCGGACAAGATGGCGGCCAAGATGGCGGACAAGATGGCGGACAAGATGGCGAACACAAGATGGCGGACACAAGATGGCGGACAAGATGGCGGACACAAGATGGCGGACACAAGATGGCGGACAAGATGGCGGACAAGATGGCGGACAAGATGGCGGACAAGATGGCGGACAAGATGGCGGACAAGATGGTGGACAAGATGGTGGACACAAGATGGCGGACACAAGATGGCGGACACAAGATGGCGGACACAAGATGGCGGACAAGATGGCGGACAAGATGGCGGACAAGATGGCGGCCAAGCTAGCGAACACAAGATGGCGGCCAAGATGGCGGACAAGATGGCGAACAAGATGGCGGACTAGATGGCGGACACAAGAAGGCGGACACAAGATGGCGGACAAGATGGCGGACAAGATGGCGGCCAAGATGGCGGACAAGATGGCGGACAAGATGGCGGACACAAGATGGCGGACAAGATGGCGGACAAGATGGCGGACAAAATGGCGGACAAGATGGCGGACAAGATGGTGGACAAGATGGCGGACAAAATGGCGGACAAGCTAGCGGACACAAGATGGCGGCCAAGATGGCGGACAAGATGGCGGACAAGATGGTGGACAAGATGGCGGACAAGATGGCGGACAAGATGGTGGACAAGATGGCGGACAAGATGGCGGACAAGATGGCGGACAAGATGGCGGACACAAGATGGCGGACAAGATGGCGGACACAAGATCTCGGACAAGATGGCGGACAAGATGGCGGCCAAGATGGCGGACAAGATGGCGGACAAGATGGCGGCCAAGATGGCGGACAAGATGGCGGCCAAGATGGCGGACAAGATGGCGAACAAGATGGCGGACAAGATGGCGGACAAGATGGCGGACAAGATGGCGGAGAAGATGGTGGACAAGATGGCGGACAAGATGGCGGACAAGATGGTGGACAAGATGGCGGACAAGATGGCGGACAAGATGGTGGACAAGATGGCGGACAAGATGGCGGACAAGATGGCGGACAAGATGGCGGACACAAGATGGCGGACAAGATGGCGGACACAAGATGGCGGACAAGATGGCGGACAAGATGGCGGCCAAGATGGCGGACAAGATGGCGGACAAGATGGCGGACAAGATGGCGGCCAAGATGGTGGCCAAGATGGCGGACAAGATGGCGGCCAAGATGGCGGACAAGATGGCGGACAAGATGGCGGACAAGATGGCGGACAAGATGGCGGACACAAGATGGCGGACACGATGGCGGACAAGACGACGGACAAGATGGCGGACACAAGATGGCGGACAAGATGGCGGCCAAGATGGCGGACACAAGATGGCGGCCAAGCTAGCGGACACAAGATGGCGGCCAAGATGGCGGACAAGATGGTGGACAAGATGGCGGACAAGATGGTGGACAAGATGGTGGACAAGATGGCGGACAAGATGGCGGACAAGATGGTGGACAAGATGGCGGACAAGATGGCGGACAAGATGGTGGACAAGATGGCGGACAAGATGGCGGACAAGATGGCGGACAAGATGGCGGACACAAGATGGCGGACAAGATGGCGGACACAAGATGGCGGACAAGATGGCGGACAAGATGGCGGCCAAGATGGCGGACAAGATGGCGGACAAGATGGCGGACAAGATGGCGGACAAGATGGCGGCCAAGATGGTGGCCAAGATGGCGGACAAGATGGCGGCCAAGATGGCGGACAAGATGGCGGACAAGATGGCGGACAAGATGGTGGACAAGATGGCGGACAAGATGGCGGACAAGATGGCGGACAAGATGGCGGACACAAGATGGCGGCCAAGATGGCGGACAAGATGGCGGACAAGATGGCGGACAAGATGGCGGACAAGATGGCGGACAAGATGGCGGACAAGATGGCGGACAAGATGGCGGCCAAGATGGCGGACAAGATGGCGGCTAAGCTAGCGGACACAAGATGGCGGCCAAGATGGCGGACAACATGGCGGACAAGATGGCGGACAAGATGGCGGACAAGATGGCGGCCAAGATGGCGGACAAGATGGCGGACAAGATGGCGGACACAAGATGGCGGCCAAGATGGCGGACAAGATGGCGGACAAGATGGCGGACAAGATGGCGGACAAGATGGCGGACACAAGATGGCGGCCAAGATGGCGGACAAGATGACGGACAAGATGGTGGACAAGATGGCGGACAAGATGGCGGACAAGATGGCGGACAAGATGGCGGACACAAGATGGCGGACAAGATGACGGACAAGATGGCGGACAAGATGGCGGACAAGATGGCGGACAAGATGGTGGACAAGATGGCGGACAAGATGGCGGACAAGATGGCGGACAAGATGGCGGACACAAGATGGCGGACACAAGATGGCGGACACAAGATGGCGGACACAAGATGGCGGCCAAGATGGCGGAAAAGATGGTGGACAAGATGGCGGCCACGATGTCGGACAAGATGGCGGACAAGATGGCGGACAAGATGGCGGCCAAGATGGCGGACAAGATGGCGGCCAAGATGGCGGACAAGATGGCGGCCAAGATGGCGGACAAGATGGCGGCCAAGATGGCGGACAAGATGGCGGACAAGATGGCGAACACAAGATGGCGGACACAAGATGGCGGACAAGATGGCGGACACAAGATGGCGGACACAAGATGGCGGCCAAGATGGCGGACAAGATGGCGGACAAGATGGCGGACAAGATGGCGGACAAGATGGCGGACAAGATGGCGGACAAGATGGTGGACAAGATGGCGGACACAAGATGGCGGACACAAGATGGCGGACACAAGATGGCGGACAAGATGGCGGACAAGATGGCGGACAAGATGGCGGACAAGATGGCGGACAAGATGGCGGCCAAGCTAGCGAACACAAGATGGCGGCCAAGATGGCGGACAAGATGGCGAACAAGATGGCGGACAAGATGGCGGACACAAGAAGGCGGACACAAGATGGCGGACAAGATGGCGAACAAGATGGCGGACAAGATGGCGGACAAGATGGCGGACAAGATGGCGGACACAAGATGGCGGACAAGATGACGGACAAGACGACGGACAAGATGGCGGACACAAGATGGCGGACAAGATGGCGGCCAAGATGGCGGACACAAGATGGCGGCCAAGCTAGCGGACACAAGATGGCGGCCAAGATGGCGGACAAGATGGCGGACAAGATGGCGGACAAGATGGCGGACACAAGATGGCGGACAAGATGGCGGACAAGATGGCGGCCAAGATGGCGGACAAGATGGCGGACAAGATGGCGGACAAAATGGCGGACAAGATGGCGGACAAGATGGCGGACAAGATGGCGGACAAGATGGTGGACAAGATGGCGGCCAAGATGTCGAACAAGATGGCGGACAAGATGTCGAACAAGATGGCGGACAAAATGGCGGACACAAGATGGCGGACAAGATGGCAGACAAGATGGCGGACATGATGGCGGCCAAGATGGCGGACAAGATGGCGGACAAGATGGCGGACACAAGATGGCGGACAAGATGGCGGACACAAGATGGCGGACAAGATGGCGGACAAGATGGTGGCTACGATGGCGAACAAGAAGGCGGACAAGATGGCGGACAAGATGGCGGACAAGATGGCGGCCAAGATGGCGGCCAAGATGGCGGACAAGATGGCGGACAAGATGGCGGACAAGATGGCGGAAAAGATGGCGGACAAGATGGCGGACAAGATGGCGGACAAGATGGCGGACAAGATGGCGGACAAGATGGCGGACAAGATGGCGGACAAGATGGCGGACAAGATGGTGGACAAGATGGCGGACACAAGATGGCGGACAAGATGGCGGACACAAGATGGCGGACACGAGATGGCGGCCAAGATGGCGGCCAAGATGGCGGCCACGATGGCGGACAAGATGGCGGACAAGATGGCGGACAAGATGGCGGCCAAGATGGCGGACAAGATGGCGGACAAGATGGCGGCCAAGATGGCGGACAAGATGGCGGCCAAGATGGCGGCCAAGATGGCGGACAAGATGGCGGCCAAGATGGCGGACAAGATGGCGAACAAGATGGCGGACAAGATGGCGGACAAGATGGCGGACAAGATGGCGGACACAAGATGGCGGACAAGATGGCGGACAAGACGACGGACAAGATGGCGGACACAAGATGGCGGACAAGATGGCGGCCAAGATGGCGGACACAAGATGGCGGCCAAGCTAGCGGACACAAGATGGCGGCCAAGATGGCGGACAAGATGGCGGACAAGATGGCGGACAAGATGGCGGACAAGATGGCGGACACCAGATGGCGGACAAGATGGCGGACAAGATGGCGGCCAAGATGGCGGACAAGATGGTGGACAAGATGGCGGACAAAATGGCGGACAAGATGGCGGCCAAGATGGCGGACAAGATGGCGGACAAGATGGCGGACAAGATGGTGGACAAGATGGCGGACACTAGATGGCGGACAAGATGGCGGACAAGATGGCGGACAAGATGGCGGCCAAGATGGCGGACAAGATGGCGGACAAAATGGCGGACAAGATGGCGGACAAGATGGCGGACAAGATGGCGGACAAAATGGCGGCCAAGATGGCGGCCAAGATGGCGGACAAGATGGCGGACAAGATGGCGGACACCAGATGGCGGACAAGATGGCGGACAAGATGGCGGCCAAGATGGCGGACAAGATGGCGGACAAGATGGCGGACAAGATGGTGGACAAGATGGCGGACAAGATGGCGGACAAGATGTCGAACAAGATGGCGGACAAGATGGCGGACACAAGATGGCGGCCAAGATGGCGGACAAGATGGCGGACATGATGGCGGCCAAGATGGCGGACAAGATGGCGGACAAGATGGCGGACAAGATGGCGGACACAAGATGGCGGACAAGATGGCGGACACAAGATGGCGGACAAGATGGCGGACAAGATGGTGGCTACGATGGCGGACAAGATGGCGGACAAGATGGCGGAAGAGATGGCGGACAAGATGGCGGCCAAGATGGCGGCCAAGATGGCGGACAAGATGGCGGCCAAGATGGCGGCCAAGATGGCGGACAAGATGGCGGACAAGATGGCGGACAAGATGGCGGACCAGCTGGCGGCCAAGATGGCGGACAAGATGGCGGACACAAGATGGCGGACAAGATGGCGGACACAAGATGGCGGACACAAGATGGCGGACACGAGATGGCGGCCAAGATGGCGGCCAAGATGGCGGACAAGATGGCGGACAAGATGGCGGACAAGATGGCGGAAAAGATGGCGGACAAGATGGCGGACAAGATGGCGGACAAGATGGCGGACAAGATGGCGGACCAGCTGACGGCCAAGATGGCGGACAAGATGGCGGACACAAGATGGCGGACAAGATGGCGGACACAAGATGGCGGACACGAGATGGCGGCCAAGATGGCGGCCAAGATGGCGGCCACGATGGCGGACAAGATGGCGGACAAGATGGCGGACAAGATGGCGGCCAAGATGGCGGACAAGATGGCGGACACAAGATGGCGGCCAAGATGGCGGACAAGATGGCGGACATGATGGCGGCCAAGATGGCGGACAAGATGGCGGACACAAGATGGCGGACAAGATGGCGGACACAAGATGGCGGACAAGATGGCGGAAAAGATGGTGGCTACGATGGCGGACAAGATGGCGGACAAGATGGCGGCCACGATGGCGGACAAGATGGCGGCCAAGATGGCGGCCAAGATGGCGGACAAGATGGCGGACAAGATGGCGGACAAGATGCCGGAAAAGATGGCGGACAAGATGGCGGACAAGATGGCGGACAAGATGGCGGACAAGATGGCGGACCAGCTGGCGGCCAAGATGGCGGACAAGATGGCGGACACAAGATGGCGGACAAGATGGCGGACACAAGATGTCGGACACGAGATGGCGGCCAAGATGGCGGCCAAGATGGCGGCCACGATGGCGGACAAGATGGCGGACAAGATGGCGGACAAGATGGCGGCCAAGATGGCGGACAAGATGGCGGACAAGATGGCGGCCAAGATGGCGGACAAGATGGCGGCCAAGATGGCGGCCAAGATGGCGGACAAGATGGCGGCCAAGATGGCGGCCAAGATGGCGGCCAAGATGGCGGACAAGATGGCGAACAAGATGGCGGACAAGATGGCGGACAAGATGGCGGACAAGATGGCGGACACAAGATGGCGGACAAGATGGCGGACAAGACGACGGACAAGATGGCGGACACAAGATGGCGGACAAGATGGCGGCCAAGATGGCGGACAAGATGGCGGCCAAGCTAGCGAACACAAGATGGCGGCCAAGATGGCGGACAAGATGGCGGACAAGATGGCGGACAAGATGGCGGACAAGATGGTGGACAAGATGGCGGACACAAGATGGCGGACACAAGATGGCGGACACAAGATGGCGGACACAAGATGGCGGACACAAGATGGCGGACAAGATGGCGGCCAAGATGGCGGACAAGATGGCGGACAAGATGGCGGACAAGATGGCGGAAAAGATGGCGGACAAGATGGCGGACAAGATGGCGGACAAGATGGCGGACAAGATGGCGCACAAGATGGCGGACAAGATGGCGGACCAGCTGGCGGCCAAGATGGCGGACAAGATGGCGGACACAAGATGGCGGACAAGATGGCGGACACAAGATGGCGGACACGAGATGGCGGCCAAGATGGCGGCCAAGATGGCGGCCACGATGGCGGACAAGATGGCGGACAAGATGGCGGCCAAGATGGCGGCCAAGATGGCGGACAAGATGGCGGACAAGATGGCGGCCAAGATGGCGGACAAGATGGCGGCCAAGATGGCGGCCAAGATGGCGGACAAGATGGCGGCCAAGATGGCGGACAAGATGGCGAACAAGATGGCGGACAAGATGGCGGACAAGATGGCGGACAAGATGGCGGACACAAGATGGCGGACAAGATGGCGGACAAGACGACGGACAAGATGGCGGACACAAGATGGCGGACAAGATGGCGGCCAAGATGGCGGACACAAGATGGCGGCCAAGATGGCGGACACAAGATGGCGGCCAAGATGGCGGACAAGATGGCGGACAAGATGGCGGACAAGATGGCGGACAAGATGGCGGACAAGATGGCGGACAAGATGGCGGACAAGATGGCGGACAAGATGGCGGACAAAATGGCGGACAAGATGGCGGACAAGATGGCGGACAAGATGGCGGACAAGATGGCGGACAAGATGGTGGACAAGATGGCGGACACCAGATGGCGGACAAGATGGCGGACAAGATGGCGGACATGATGGCGGACAAGATGGCGGACAAAATGGCGGACAAGATGGCGGACAAGATGGCGGACAAGATGGCGGACAAAATGGCGGCCAAGATGGCGGCCAAGATGGCGGACAAGATGGCGGACAAGATGGCGGACAAGATGGCGGACACCAGATGGCGGACAAGATGGCGGACAAGATGGCGGCCAAGATGGCGGACAAGATGGCGGACAAGATGGCGGACAAGATGGCGGACAAGATGGCGGACAAGATGGCGGACAAGATGTCGAACAAGATGGCGGACAAGATGGCGGACACAAGATGGCGGCCAAGATGGCGGACAAGATGGCGGACATGATGGCGGCCAAGATGGCGGACAAGATGGCGGACAATATGGCGGACACAAGATGGCGGACACAAGATGGCGGACAAGATGGCGGACACAAGATGGCGGACAAGATGGCGGACAAGATGGTGGCTACGATGGCGGACAAGATGGCGGACAAGATGGCGGACAAGATGGCGGACAAGATGGCGGACAAGATGGCGGCCAAGATGGCGGCCAAGATGGCGGACAAGATGGCGGCCAAGATGGCGGCCAAGATGGCGGACAAGATGGCGGACAAGATGGCGGCCAAGATGGCGGCCAAGATGGCGGACCAGCTGGCGGCCAAGATGGCGGACAAGATGGCGGACACAAGATGGCGGACAAGATGGCGGACACAAGATGGCGGACACAAGATGGCGGACACGAGATGGCGGCCAAGATGGCGGCCAAGATGGCGGACAAGATGGCGGACAAGATGGCGGAAAAGATGGCGGACAAGATGGCGGACAAGATGGCGGACAAGATGGCGGACAAGATGGCGGACCAGCTGACGGCCAAGATGGCGGACAAGATGGCGGACACAAGATGGCGGACAAGATGGCGGACACAAGATGGCGGACACGAGATTTTCGGCCAAGATGGCGGCCAAGATGGCGGCCACGATGGCGGACAAGATGGCGGACAAGATGGCGGACAAGATGGCGGCCAAGATGGCGGACAAGATGGCGGACACAAGATGGCGGCCAAGATGGCGGACAAGATGGCGGACATGATGGCGGCCAAGATGGCGGACAAGATGGCGGACACAAGATGGCGGACAAGATGGCGGACACAAGATGGCGGACAAGATGGCGGACAAGATGGTGGCTACGATGGCGGACAAGATGGCGGACAAGATGGCGGCCACGATGGCGGACAAGATGGCGGCCAAGATGGCGGCCAAGATGGCGGACAAGATGGCGGACAAGATGGCGGACAAGATGGCGGAAAAGATGGCGGACAAGATGGCGGACAAGATGGCGGACAAGATGGCGGACAAGATGGTGGACCAGCTGGCGGCCAAGATGGCGGACAAGATGGCGGACACAAGATGGCGGACAAGATGGCGGACACAAGATGTCGGACACGAGATGGCGGCCAAGATGGCGGCCAAGATGGCGGCCACGATGGCGGACAAGATGGCGGACAAGATGGCGGACAAGATGGCGGCCAAGATGGCGGACAAGATGGCGGACAAGATGGCGGCCAAGATGGCGGACAAGATGGCGGCCAAGATGGCGGACAAGATGGCGGACAAGATGGCGGACAAGATGGCGGACAAGATGGCGGACAAGATGGCGGACCAGCTGGCGGCCAAGATGGCGGACAAGATGGCGGACAAGATGGCGGACACAAGATGGCGGCCAAGATGGCGGCCAAGATGGCGGCCAAGATGGCGGACAAGATGGCGGACATGATGGCGGACACAAGATGGCGGACAAGATGGCGGCCAAGATGGCGGCCAAGCTAGCGAACACAAGATGGCGGCCAAGATGGCGGACAAGATGGCGGACAAGATGGCGGACAAGATGGCGGCCAAGCTAGCGAACACAAGATGGCGGCCAAGATGGCGGACAAGATGGCGAACAAGATGGCGGACAAGATGGCGGACACAAGAAGGCGGACACAAGATGGCGGACAAGATGGCGAACAAGATGGCGGACAAGATGGCGGACAAGATGGCGGACAAGATGGCGGACACAAGATGGCGGACAAGATGGCGGACAAGACGACGGACAAGATGGCGGACACAAGATGGCGGACAAGATGGCGGCCAAGATGGCGGACACAAGATGGCGGCCAAGCTAGCGGACACAAGATGGCGGCCAAGATGGCGGACAAGATGGCGGACACAAGATGGCGGACAAGATGGCGGACAAGATGGCGGCCAAGATGGCGGACAAGATGGCGGACAAGATGGCGGACAAAATGGCGGACAAGATGGCGGACAAGATGGCGGACAAGATGGCGGACAAGATGGCGGACAAGATGGTGGACAAGATGGCGGCCAAGATGTCGAACAAGATGGCGGACAAGATGTCGAACAAGATGGCGGACAAGATGGCGGACACAAGATGGCGGACAAGATGGCAGACAAGATGGCGGACATGATGGCGGCCAAGATGGCGGACAAGATGGCGGACAAGATGGCGGACACAAGATGGCGGACAAGATGGCGGACACAAGATGGCGGACAAGATGGCGGACAAGATGGTGGCTACGATGGCGGACAAGAAGGCGGACAAGATGGCGGACAAGATGGCGGACAAGATGGCGGACAAGATGGCGGCCAAGATGGCGGCCAAGATGGCGGACAAGATGGCGGACAAGATGGCGGAAAAGATGGCGGACAAGATGGCGGACAAGATGGCGGACAAGATGGCGGACAAGATGGCGGACCAGCTGGCGGCCAAGATGGCGGACAAGATGGCGGACACAAGATGGCGGACAAGATGGCGGACACAAGATGGCGGACACGAGATGGCGGCCAAGATGGCGGCCACGATGGCGGACAAGATGGCGGACAAGATGGCGGACAAGATGGCGGCCAAGATGGCGGACAAGATGGCGGACAAGATGGCGGCCAAGATGGCGGACAAGATGGCGGCCAAGATGGCGGCCAAGATGGCGGACAAGATGGCGGACAAGATGGCGAACAAGATGGCGGACAAGATGGCGGACAAGATGGCGGACAAGATGGCGGACACAAGATGGCGGACAAGATGGCGGACAAGACGACGGACAAGATGGCGGACACAAGATGGCGGACAAGATGGCGGCCAAGATGGCGGACACAAGATGGCGGCCAAGCTAGCGGACACAAGATGGCGGCCAAGATGGCGGACAAGATGGCGGACAAGATGGCGGACAAGATGGCGGACACCAGATGGCGGACAAGATGGCGGACAAGATGGCGGCCAAGATGGCGGACAAGATGGCGGACAAGATGGCGGACAAAATGGCGGACAAGATGGCGGACAAGATGGCGGACAAGATGGCGGACAAGATGGCGGACAAGATGGTGGACAAGATGGCGGACACCAGATGGCGGACAAGATGGCGGACAAGATGGCGGCCAAGATGGCGGACAAGATGGCGGACAAAATGGCGGACAAGATGGCGGACAAGATGGCGGACAAGATGGCGGACAAAATGGCGGCCAAGATGGCGGCCAAGATGGCGGACAAGATGGCGGACAAGATGGCGGACAAGATGGCGGACACCAGATGGCGGACAAGATGGCGGACAAGATGGCGGCCAAGGTGGCGGACAAGATGGCGGACAAGATGGCGGACAAGATGGCGGACAAGATGGCGGACAAGATGGCGGACAAGATGTCGAACAAGATGGCGGACAAGATGGCGGACACAAGATGGCGGCCAAGATGGCGGACAAGATGGCGGACATGATGGCGGCCAAGATGGCGGACAAGATGGCGGACAAGATGGCGGACAAGATGGCGGACACAAGATGGCGGACAAGATGGCGGACACAAGATGGCGGACAAGATGGCGGACAAGATGGTGGCTACGATGGCGGACAAGATGGCGGACAAGATGGCGGACAAGATGGCGGACAAGATGGCGGACAAGATGGCGGCCAAGATGGCGGCCAAGATGGCGGACAAGATGGCGGCCAAGATGGCGGCCAAGATGGCGGACAAGATGGCGGACAAGATGGCGGACAAGATGGCGGACAAGATGGCGGACCAGCTGGCGGCCAAGATGGCGGACAAGATGGCGGACACAAGATGGCGGACAAGATGGCGGACACAAGATGGCGGACACAAGATGGCGGACACGAGATGGCGGCCAAGATGGCGGCCAAGATGGCGGACAAGATGGCGGACAAGATGGCGGACAAGATGGCGGAAAAGATGGCGGACAAGATGGCGGACAAGATGGCGGACAAGATGGCGGACAAGATGGCGGACCAGCTGACGGCCAAGATGGCGGCCAAGATGGCGGACACAAGATGGCGGACAAGATGGCGGACACAAGATGGCGGACACGAGATGGCGGCCAAGATGGCGGCCAAGATGGCGGCCACGATGGCGGACAAGATGGCGGACAAGATGGCGGCCAAGATGGCGGACAAGATGGCGGACACAAGATGGCGGCCAAGATGGCGGACAAGATGGCGGACATGATGGCGGCCAAGATGGCGGACAAGATGGCGGACACAAGATGGCGGACAAGATGGCGGACACAAGATGGCGGACAAGATGGCGGACAAGATGGTGGCTACGATGGCGGACAAGATGGCGGACAAGATGGCGGCCACGATGGCGGACAAGATGGCGGCCAAGATGGCGGCCAAGATGGCGGACAAGATGGCGGACAAGATGGCGGACAAGATGGCGGACAACATGGCAGACAAGATGGCGGACAAGATGGCGGACAAGATGGCGGACAAGATGGCGGCCAAGATGGCGGACAAGATGGCGGACAAGATGGCGGACAAAATGGCGGACAAGATGGCGGCCAATATGGCGGACAAGATGTCGGCCAAGATGGCGGACAAGATGGCGGACAAGATGGCGGACAAGATGGCGGACAAGATGGCGGACCAGCTGGCGGCCAAGATGGCGGACAAGATGGCGGACAAGATGGCGGACACAAGATGGCGGACAAGATGGCGGACACAAGATGGCGGACAAGATGGCGGACAAGATGGTGGCTACGATGGCGGACAAGATGGCGGACAAGATGGCGGACAAGATGGCGGACAAGATGGCGGACAAGATGGCGGACACAAGATGGCGGACAAGATGGCGGACACAAGATGGCGGACAAGATGGCGGACAAGATGGTGGCTACGATGGCGGACAAGATGGCGGACAAGATGGCGGACAAGATGGCGGACAAGATGGCGGACAAGATGGCGGCCAAGATGGCGGCCAAGATGGCGGACAAGATGGCGGCCAAGATGGCGGCCAAGATGGCGGACAAGATGGCGGACAAGATGGCGGACAAGATGGCGGACACAAGATGGCGGACACGAGATGGCGGCCAAGATGGCGGCCAAGATGGCGGCCACGATGGCGGACAAGATGGCGGACAAGATGGCGGCCAAGATGGCGGACCAGCTGGCGGCCAAGATGGCGGCCAAGATGGCGGACAAGATGGCGGACACAAGATGGCGGACAAGATGGCGGACACAAGATGGCGGACACGAGATGGCGGCCAAGATGGCGGCCAAGATGGCGGCCACGATGGCGGACAAGATGGCGGACAAGATGGCGGCCAAGATGGCGGACAAGATGGCGGACAAGATGGCGGCCAAGATGGCGGCCAAGATGGCGGACAAGATGGCGGACAAGATGGCGGACAAGATGGCGGACAAGATGGCGGACAAGATGGCGGACCAGCTGGCGGCCAAGATGGCGGACAAGATGGCGGACAAGATGGCGGACACAAGATGGCGGCCAAGATGGCGGCCAAGATGGCGGCCAAGATGGCGGACAAGATGGCGGACATGATGGCGGACACAAGATGGCGGACAAGATGGCGGCCAAGATGGCGGACAAGATGTCGGACAAGATGGCGGACAAGATGGCGGACAAGATGGCGGACAAAATGGCGGACAAGATGGCGGCAAAGATGGCGGACAAGATGGCGGACAAGATGGCGGACAAAATGGCGGACAAGATGGCGGACAAGATGGCGGACAAGATGGCGGACAAGATGGCGGACAAGATGGCGGACCAGCTGGCGGCCAAGATGGCGGACAAGATGGCGGACACAAGATGGCGGACAAGATGGCGGACAAGATGGTGGCTACGATGGCGGACAAGATGGCGGACAAGATGGCGGACAAGATGGCGGCCAAGATGGCGGCCAAGATGGCGGACAAGATGGCGGACAAGATGGCGGACAAGATGGCGGACAAGATGGCGGACCAGCTGGCGGCCAAGATGGCGGACAAGATGGCGGACACAAGATGGCGGACAAGATGGCGGACACAAGATGGCGGCCAAGATGGCGGACAAGATGGCGGACAAGATGGCGGACAAGATGGCGGACACAAGATGGCGGACAAGATGGCGGACAAGATGGCGGCCAAGATGGCGGACAAGATGGCGGACAAGATGGCGGCCAAGATGGCGGACAAGATGGCGGACAAGATGGCGGACCAGCTGGCGGCCAAGATGGCGGACAAGATGGCGGACACAAGATGGCGGACAAGATGGCGGACACAAGATGGCGGACACGAGATGGCGGCCAAGATGGCGGACAAGATGGCGGACAAGATGGCGGACCAGCTGGCGGCCAAGATGGCGGACAAGATGGCGGACACAAGATGGCGGACAAGATGGCGGACACAAGATGGCGGCCAAGATGGCGGACAAGATGGCGGACAAGATGGCGGACAAGATGGCGGCCAAGATGGCGGACAAGATGGCGGACAAGATGGCGGCCAAGATGGCGGACAAGATGGCGGACAAGATGGCGGACAAGATGGCGGACAAGATGGCGGACACAAGATGGCGGACAAGATGGCGGACAAGATGGTGGCTACGATGGCGGACAAGATGGCGGACAAGATGGCGGACAAGATGGCGGACAAGATGGCGGCCAAGATGGCGGCCAAGATGGCGGACAAGATGGCGGACAAGATGGCGGACAAGATGGCGGACAAGATGGCGGACAAGATGGCGGACAAGATGGCGGACCAGCTGGCGGCCAAGATGGCGGACAAGATGGCGGACACAAGATGGCGGACAAGATGGCGGACACAAGATGGCGGCCAAGATGGCGGACAAGATGGCGGACAAGATGGCGGACAAGATGGCGGACACAAGATGGCGGACAAGATGGCGGACAAGATGGCGGCCAAGATGGCGGACAAGATGGCGGACAAGATGGCGGACAAAATGGCGGACAAGATGGCGGACAAGATGGCGGACAAGATGGCGGCCAAGATGGCGGACAAGATGGCGGACAAGATGGCGGACAAAATGGCGGACAAGATGGCGGACAAGATGGCGGACAAGATGGCGGACAAGATGGCGGACAAGATGGCGGACCAGCTGGCGGCCAAGATGGCGGACAAGATGGCGGACACTAGATGGCGGACAAGATGGTGGCTACGATGGCGGACAAGATGGCGGACAAGATGGCGGACAAGATGGCGGCCAAGATGGCGGCCAAGATGGCGGCCAAGATGGCGGACAAGATGGCGGACAAGATGGCGGACAAGATGGCGGACAAGATGGCGGACAAGATGGCGGACAAGATGGCGGACAAGATGGCGGACCAGCTGGCGGCCAAGATGGCGGACAAGATGGCGGACACAAGATGGCGGACAAGATGGCGGACACAAGATGGCGGCCAAGATGGCGGACAAGATGGCGGACAAGATGGCGGACAAGATGGCGGACACAAGATGGCGGACAAGATGGCGGACAAGATGGCGGACAAGATGGCGGACAAAATGGCGGACAAGATGGCGGACAAAATGGCGGACAAGATGGCGGACAAGATGGCGGACAAGATGGCGGACAAGATGGCGGACAAGATGGTGGACAAGATGGCGGCCAAGATGTCGAACAAGATGGCGGACAAGATGGCGGACACAAGATGGCGGCCAAGATGGCGGACAAGATGGCGGACATGATGGCGGCCAAGATGGCGGACAAGATGGCGGACAAGATGGCGGACAAGATGGCGGACAAGATGGCGGACAAGATGGCGGACAAGATGGCAGACAAGATGGCGGACAAGATGGTGGCTACGATGGCGGACAAGATGGCGGACAAGATGGCGGACAAGATGGCGGCCAAGATGGCGGACAAGATGGCGGACAAGATGGCGGACAAGATGGCGGACAAGATGGCGGAAAAGATGGCGGACAAGATGGCGGACAAGATGGCGGACAAGATGGTGGACAAGATGGCGGACCAGCTGGCGGCCAAGATGGCGGACAAGATGGCGGACACAAGATGGCGGACAAGATGGCGGACACAAGATGGCGGACACGAAATGGCGGCCAAGATGGCGGCCAAGATGGCGGCCACGATGGCGGACAAGATGGCGGACAAGATGGCGGCCAAGATGGCGGACAAGATGGCGGACAAGATGGCGGCCAAGATGGCGGACAAGATGGCGGCCAAGATGGCGGACAAGATGGCGGCCAAGATGGCGGACAAGATAGCGAACAAGATGGCGGACAAGATGGCGGACAAGATGGCGGACAAGATGGCGGACACAAGATGGCGGACAAGATGGCGGACAAGACGACGGACAAGATGGCGGACACAAGATGGCGGACAAGATGGCGGCCAAGATGGCGGACACAAGATGGCGGCCAAGCTAGCGGACACAAGATGGCGGCCAAGATGGCGGACAAGATGGCGGACAAGATGGCGGACAAGATGGCGGACACAAGATGGCGGACAAGATGGCGGACAAGATGGCGGCCAAGATGGCGGACAAGATGGCGGACAAGATGGCGGACAAAATGGCGGACAAGATGGCGGACAAGATGGCGGACAAGATGGCGGACAAGATGGTGGACAAGATGGCGGCCAAGATGTCGAACAAGATGGCGGACAAGATGGCGGACACAAGATGGCAGCCAAGATGGCGGACAAGATGGCGGACAAGATGGCGGACATGATGGCGGCCAAGATGGCGGACAAGATGGCGGACAAGATGGCGGACAAGATGGCGGACACAAGATGGCGGACAAGATGGCGGACAAGATGGCGGACAAGATGGTGGCTACGATGGCGGACAAGATGGCGGACAAGATGGCGGACAAGATGGCGGACAAGATGGCGGACAAGATGGCGGCCAAGATGGCGGCCAAGATGGCGGACAAGATGGCGGACAAGATGGCGGACAAGATGGCGGACAAGATGGCGGACAAGATGGCGGACAAGATGGCGGACAAGATGGCGGACAAGATGGCGGACCAGCTGGCGGCCAAGATGGCGGACAAGATGGCGGACACAAGATGGCGGACAAGATGGCGGACACAAGATGGCGGACACGAGATGGCGGCCAAGATGGCGGACAAGATGGCGGCCAAGATGGCGGACAAGATGGCGGACAAGATGGCGGCCAAGATGGCGGACAAGATGGCGGACAAGATGGCGGACAAGATGGCGGACAAGATGGCGGACACAAGATGGCGGACAAGATGGCGGACAAGATGGCGGCCAAGATGGCGGACAAGATGGCGGCCAAGATGGCGGACAAGATGGCGGACAAGATGGCGTACACAAGATGGCGGACAAGATGGCGGAAAAGATGACGGCCAAGATGTCGGACAAGATGGTGGACAAGATGGCGGCCAAGATGTCGAACAAGATGGCGGACAAGATGGCGGACAAGATGGCGGCCAAGATGGCGGACAAGATGGCGGCCAAGATGGCGGACAAGATGCTGGACAAGATGGCGGACAAGATGGCGGACAAGATGGCGGACAAGATGGCGGACAAGATGGCGGACAAGATGGCGGACAAGATGGCGGACAAGATGGCGGACACAAGATGGCGGAAAAGATGGCGGACAAGATGGCGGACAAGATGGCGGACACGATGGCGTCCGCTATCTTGGCTATCTTGGATGTCTATGCCGCCATCTTGTTCGCCATCTTGTCCGCCATCTTGTCCGGCATCTTGTCCGCCATCTTGGACGCCATCTTGTCTGCCATCTTGTCCGCCATCTTGTCCGCCATCTTGTTCGCCATCTTGTCCGCCTTCTTGTCCGCCATCTTGTCCGCCATCTTGTCCGCCATCTTGTCCGCCATCTTGTCCGCCATCTTGTCCGCCTTCTTGTCCGCCATCTTGTCCGCCATCTTGTCCGCCATCTTGTCCGCCATCTTGTCCGCCATCTTGGCCGCCATCTTGTGTCCGCCATCTTGTCCGCCATCTTGTTCGACATCTTGTCCGCCATCTTGTCCGCCATCTTGTCCGCCATCTTGTCCGCCATCTTGTCCGCCATCTTGTTCGCCATCTTGTCCGCCATCTTGGCCACCACCTTGTCCGCCATCTTGGTCGCCATCTTGTGTCCGCCATCTTGGCCGCCATCTTGTGTCCGCCATCTTGGCCGCCATCTTGTGTCCACCATCTTGTCCGCCATCTTGTCCGCCATCTTGTCCGCCATCTTGGCCGTCATCTTGGCCGCCATCTTGGCCGCCATCTTGGCCGCCATCTTGTCCGCCATCTTCTCCGCCATCTTGTCCGCCATCCTGTCCGCCATCTTGTCCGCCATCTTGTCCGCCATCTTGTCCGCCATCTTGTCCGCCATCTTGTCCGCCATCTTGTGTCCGCCATCTTGGCCGTTTTCTTGTCCGCCATCTTGTCCGCAATCTTGTGTCCGCCATCTTGGCCGCCATCTTGTCCGCCATCTTGGCCGCCATCTTGTCCGCCATCTTGTCCGCCATCTTGTCCGCCATCTTGTCCGCCATCTTGGCCGCCATCTTGCCGCCATCTTGTGTCCGCCATCTTGGCCGCCATCTTGTGTCCGCCATCTTGGCCGCCATCTTGGCCGCCATCTTGGCCGCCCTCATGTCCGCCATCTTGTCCGCCATCTTGGCCGCCATCTTGGCCGCCATCTTGTGTCCGCCATCTTGTGTCCGCCATCTTGGCCGCCATTTTGTCCGCCATCTTGTCCGCCATCTTGTGTCCGCCATCTTGTCCGCCATCTTGGCCGCCATCTTGTTCGCCATCTTGGCCGCCATCTTGGACGCCATCTTGTCCGCCATCTTGTCCGCCATCTTGTTCGACATCTTGTCCGCCATCTTGGCCGCCATCTTGTGTCCGCCATCTTGGCCGCCATCTTGATCTGCCATCTTGGCCGCCATCTTGGCCGCCATCTTGGCCACCATTTTGTCCGCCATCTTGTCCGCCATCTTGGCCGCCATCTTGTGTCCGCCATCTTGTGTCCGCCATCTTGGCCGCCATCTTGGCCGTCATCTTGTCCACCATCTTGGCCGCCATCTTGTCCGCCATCTTGTCCGCCATCTTGTCCGCCATCTTGTCCGCCGTCTTTTCCGCCATCTTGTCCGCCATCTTGGCCGTCATCTTGGCCGCCATCTAGTGTCCGCCATTTTGGCCGCCATTTTGGCCGCCATCTTGGCCGCCATCTTGTCCGCCATCTTGTCCGCCATCGTGTCCGCCATCTTGTGTCCGCCATCTTGGCCGCCATCTTGTGTACGCCATCTTGTCCGCCATCTTGGCCGCCATCTTGTCCGGCATCTTGTCCGCCATCTTGTCCGCCATCTTGTCCGCCATCTTGTCCGCCATCTTGGCCGCCATCTTGTGTCCGCCATCTTGGCCGCCATCTTGTCCGCCATCTTGTCCGCCATCTTGTCCGCCATCTTGGCCGCCATCTTGGCCGCCATCTTGTCCACCATCTTGGCCGCCATCTTGTCCGCCATCTTGGCCGCCATCTTGTCCGCCATCTTGTCCGCCATCTTGGCCGCCATCTTGTCCGCCATCTTGTCCGCCATATTGGCCGCCATCTTGTCAGCCATCTTGGCCGCCATCTTGTCCGCCATCTTGTCCGCCATATTGGCCGCCATCTTGTCAGCCATCTTGGCCGCAATCTTGTCCGCCATCTTGGCCGCCATCTTGTCCGCCATCTTGTCCGCCATCTTGGCCGCCATCTTGTCCGCCATCTTAGCCGCCATCTCGTCCGCCATCTTGGCCGCCATCTTGGCCTCCATGGACTGATGGTGAGGGTAGGGGTGGGGAGGGGGATGGAAGATGTTACCTCTTGAACAACATGCTCTCCTGGTATCGGAAATCTGAAAACAGCTGGTTTGTATGAAAAGTTAATTTTTAAACATTGCATACCTTACGGCGGAAAATTGGTTGAAAAGTTAGTGTATAAACATTGCATACCTTACGGCGGAAAATTGGTTTCAAAGTTAGTGTATAAACATTGCATACCTTACGGCGCAGTACCAGGAGCTACCTCTTCCGTGGATGCTCTCCTGGTACTATACATTCAAAAACTGGTAGTTTTCGAAGAAATTTTTCACGATCAACGGGAAGGTTAGTGTTTAAAAATTGCATACCTTTCGGCGGTTTTCGACCAAAATTGCTGTTCAAGGTGCTCTCTTCCGTGGATGCTTTCCTGGTATCGGAAATCGGAAAACAGCTGGTTTTGTATGGAATTTCGTACCAGCCGATGGAAAGTTTGAGCGAGATGAAGGATGCTTTCCGTTTTATTGATCTTCCTTAAATTAGCGATCGTTCTCACGTGTTTGATAGTATGCAATAGCAATTGTGATGGGCAAATTTGTCCCAAGCTGCAGATGTCACCTCTGGAAAAACATGCTCTCCTGGTATCGTAAATCTGAAAATAATTGTGTGCGCGGCTATGGTATAGTTGTTGCGACAAGCCACAGCGTTCTTTCAATAACGTAAAACACTAATGCACAAACATACCAAAAACGCACAAACAGGACTTTTTTCAGCACATTTCATTTGTGGAGCTAAAAAATCACGTCCTCGTTCGTCGGGTTAGCTTTATAGATTCCTCTACTCCTGGTCGTTGATCCTTTTAGCTCGGGCGTGCTCGGCTCGATCGGTTGCTCCGCTCGAAGTGGCGCCCTCTACAGCCAAACGGTCGATACCAGAATAATATTCAACAATAGTGGTTTTCACAGTTGACCAGTTGATTTGGTCATTGGACAAATTTGTCAGCATTTTGTCAACTCTCGTGGCCCTGCACCTAATGGATCAAAGAATGCTATAAAACATGATCAGTTGTTGAAAAAGTTCAGTAAGTAGAAGCTCACCACAGGAATCAACCGTTAATTTTTATTCATCGCCTAAAACATCGACGTGAGCGAATGATCATGGAGGTAGACTTTCAACCCAAAAACTTGACCTAGCATTTTAGTTTTTAAATGCTAAAAGCTATGCAAATCTAACCGACTGTGCATAACACAAATCATTATTATTATATAAAATTTGCGTTGTTTGTTTAATGGGATACACGATGTTAAACAATCCACTAAATAATAAATAAAAAAAAATCGAAATTCACAACTTAGTAACTTGCTCATTCTGTATTGCAAAATGTATGACGGGTGACTACCCCTCACAATGCATCAGAGAATGAGCGATCTCTCGCCAGGTTATGCCATATATACGCGGGATATTTAAGTGGAGTAATTTGATTGGATGAATTTTCCTCTGCATTCGGCTCCATCTGGGGATCATTCTCATTGATGACGCACCACTATCTGTGTTTGTCCCCGTGCTCGATGGTCTCAGCTGTCTTCCTCGGCGACGTATCTTAAACATATCATGAGTCCAACCGGCTTCACCCCGTGGAAACAGAATCGGGTACTGTAGTGGACGCATCATCTGGTTGGAGTCATACACTGACCTTAAGGATCCTGTAGCACGATGTTGCAGCACAATCTCCCGTGTATATTCCGTGCTACCGGTGATATCGTCACAAACACACATGACCCATCTCACCTGCAGTCGGTGTGTTGTTCCGGAACTGGTCAATACCTGGTATACGTGAAAGGAGGCAAAGGCGCAGCTCATCGCGAACAGATATGCGTTCATACGTATGACTGAATATTCATGTTAGGAGATAGCCTGTGATAAATACCCGCTGCAGGATAAACAATAGCGATTAAGTTCACCACCAAATGCTGGTGCTTGAGTGTTTTGTTAAGTTAAGTTAAGATCGAAGAAGTAAAACTGAGTGTTGCATGGCAAATATCCCGGAAGCACATCGAGCGAACCAATTCGATGGCAAAGTGTTCCTTGAATGCTGTAGTTGTAAATTCCACCACGTATGATTGTAGTTCCATTTAGAAGAGTACAGGTACAGTGGTAACTGGTGTTGGTGGTGATATAGCCGGTTCCGATATTGTATTCGAAGATGGTGATGACCCTGGCGGACCATTTGAAGAAGATGATTAGGGGCGGCCCAGCGGCGAATAAGACGGTAGGCGGAGTAGGCCCTTTCTTACTGCGCTTTTTGCTTTGTCTCATTTCAAGTCCCCTCAATGTTCCCCTTCCCTCCTGCATCGTTTTTAAAATTAGAGGCCCCAACTATAATTCTGCCGTGGGCCTCCAAGGGGATTGATCCTCCACTGATAGTATTATATATCGTTCTGCTGAGCTTTAATATCAACCTTAAACCAACCCACCGCGTATCGCCTCTGTGTGACAGCGGGTCACAATTTACACACCAACCCTAATGCAATATTCCATAACCGATTTGTTCATCGCAGCCGAAATGCAAGACAAAATGCTTTCAAATCACGCTGCGGTTGCTGGTAAACCTATCGAAACTCTAATCGGACCACAGAATCGCATATAATGCCCAAGCCACAAACGGTACACTTTCTAACCCATTTTCTACACGGGAGTTTCAATGCACCACACCACAAAACACACAGCAGCATTACCCGGAAAATGTCAGCTGCACAATGGTGGATTTATTTTTGTATATTGTTAACACGTTGCACAAATACCGAACCCTCAAACGGGGCGGACAAAAGGCGTTCGAGCCATCACTAATGAATGGGTTTGTTGTTTTCCGTGCGGTAAGTTGCCGGGCTTCTGTGTGTCTGTGTGCGGTTACTGGGACACGGACAGTGTTGTTTTGTGACGTTTGTGTTAACTGCCAACATACGCTGGCGAATGAATTGTTTAAAGCTAGATGCACCTAAACGAGCCGCTCTATATATGTGAAGTCACGATAGAGTTCGGAAGGAGTTGAAACGGTTCTAAATGAAGGCATACCAGAATAGCATGCTAATTGGTCAATCAAAGGGATGTAATGATTTCAACCGCATCTTGTGGGGGGAATGAGATACTTTTGCATAGATTTTCATGCCCGTTGACATACTTCTTAATGATTACTGCCACTGGAAAGACGCTGGACAGATTCAGCAGTCAGCCTAATTACCACAACCACAAAACCATTACATTACTGTCCCAGCCCTATGACGGCTGTGGATGTATCATTTTGTAGAAAAGTTCTTTGCATTTCCGGACTCTTTCAGCTGCGTGTGTGGCTTTTTAGTGCAAAAAGAAACAGTTTGGTTACAGTTTGGGACAATACTTTATACCATTCCAGCAGAATTGTCCAGTAGAATCGCGAAATACGAATAGTTTGCATGGTTAATCTAATTGCTATAATAAATTCTTCGCACCAAACTAATCGACCAACCCTCAATTTCATTTGAAATCGAATGGTATCAGCACAATACTACCTACACTTACTTCAGGGCCGGCTATTGATCTTTGCTCTCACTGACTTCCGATCGACTAGAAATACGATTAAGACAACATCCAACCATCTACTTGCTATCGAACCATGACAGCTTTACCACCAACATGCGGTATTTAATTAAGCCCTTTTGCAAATTTACCTGCACCGCACACATACAGTACGGCTTTACAGCATGTTTGCCTGTGCGTCGGTCGGAAATTAATTTATCGGGTGGCTCAATTATCACAACGTATTGGATTGGATGGTCCGTTTGGTCGGAGGAATTGATAATTAGAATACTTCTGTGCACGTTTGTACGATGTGCTTCGAAACGTTGGTGGAATTGATTGAACCAATACCACTGCACATTTGTGGGTGTTTAATTGTTTGCAGAATTGGCATTTTGTTGGTCAGATGCAATTTCTCGGGAGCATACCATGTTAAGTATTGCAATTTTCCAAACCAAGCTCGTGCTTCAGTTCGTGAATAGTTCACAACCACGCAAGAATGTTTGAGTTTGTGGTCGTAATTTGAAAAGCAATGTCAACAGTTTTATACTCGAGTTATTAGAAAAAGTATTTCAAATTCTTAAAGAAGGTTTTATGACGATTTATTACAGTTTGTTATGGGAACGCCCTGTAGCTGTATTTCGTATTGGTGCCGGTCTTCGCACGAAAACACAGGTCCAAAATACGATGCGGATCGTTCGCAGGACTGGTTATTTAGCTACGTCCAAATGAAGTCAAAGACAGCCAAAAATCTTTGATCATTCTGACTTCTTTGCTTCCTGACTCCTGATGGTTACGCTTTTCCACCTAATATCATCAGGGTTGATCGTTAACATTTTCGTAGTCTATATTGCTTATATTATTTCGTTATTTTCTTTTCCTCACCCGAACCTACAACATTTCCTGCCAGTCGACCGACAACTCCCACGTTTGTGTCAAACTTCTCAACAATTCCATCGCACCAAGTCAAGCTGCTCAACCTATGTCTTAGGTCTCACAGTTACAGTTCCGTCTCAACGGTTCTGTATTCACACTGGCAAGGTTAAGGACAGGAACGAGTAACGACAGAAGCGTATCCGATGGCATCATACTTCATGAAGGAAAGGTCCTTATTTCCCCCACAGCTATTATGTTGAGTTATTCCCTTCCGTTGGAAAGGAGTTGTTAGCGATGTGAACAATGTAACATGGAAAAAACGCAACAAACCCGTAAGGAAATAAGAACATCTAGCGCGAGGAGTTGTTTTTGCATCGACTTCCACCTCAGGTTGTTATTCTATTCCGTTCGGTAGCCGGTTCTCGTGGAAAAGACAAAGATAAACAGCAAGTAATACGAGAAAGTATGTCGGGAAATGTTTATGTACGCAGCAGTACTCGCAGGCCTTTCGGTGCCCGTGGAAACACTTTGTGAGGCAACATAGAAAAATCTCAAGCCAGAGAGGATATCGTACGTTGTCGACGGAGCGTACAAGAAAAACAAAAACTGTTTGACGTGGTGTTTTGGTATCGAAAAATTGCAAAACATACAAATAAATAACTCCTTAACAACTTTATTGGTTAATAAGCAATTCGGTCTGGACATTCTTTATAAAACAATATTATCATATAACATTGGCCCAGTACGGTGGTGTATTGGTAGCGACGCCGGGCTTCACACGACAAGACCGAGACAAAATTGCACCTGAATCAAACCTCCGTAGCAAGGATTGACTCTCCCGTTACGTAGTAAAACTAAGTCGATACGGCTTATTATTGATCGTATGAGCTCTTTGAAGACACCTTTCCTTATCCGTGTGCTGAAGTTGTATACGTTTGATGAATTGCTAGGTGTTGTTAGCCGTTGCTGATACGGACATACGAAAGAAACTCAACAAATGGCCATTTTGAATATTAAATGTTATTGGATAATCAAGATTTAAAGTGTAATATGAAACAAATTGCCTATAAACAACATTGACAACTTTACCGCTGAAAACAACTTTATTTCTCTCCAACCTTCTCAACAAAAATGCTAACCATTGTCAACGTCTGGCAATCCGTGTTAAAAATCATTATAAGAATTGAATAGTTCTCTAATCACAACACCTTCCCAACGGGGTTAAGCCGGATGAAAATGAAAATCATCAACACGTAGCCTTAATTATCAGCGTGCTGCTTGGAACGTACATTTGTTTTAAAAATTTGCTTATGCTAGCAACCGAACTGACGTGACTGTGTATTACTCTCCATGGGTTTCCATGGTTTCCATTACATCAGAATTTTGGCACGTGCGTTACAAGGCCATTTTGCTCGGCCGCAAATAAAGTTTGTTTTTCGTCACGTTTTCCACAACTTTCCGTGCTTTTGCTACTTTATTATTAATTCTGTTTTCCTGTGATTTTTGCCTTCCGTCCATTACACTGTCATTCAAAACGTGATGGGCTGTGGCGTAAGCGCGACCGATACTTTGCACTTTTAATTATTCATGTTTCATCAGCAGGCTTTAGCGAGACCTCCAATGGAGATTGTTGTTGTTGATTCGTTGAAAGCATAACAATCCGGTAACAATTTATTTGCCGTTACATGGTGAATTTAAAAAGTGATACTGTACGAATATTTAATACAAGAGCAATTCAAAATATTCAACTATAGAAGCTCTTAATTTAATCTCACAGCTGCATAAGTAGTAGGTGGAACAATGAGCTGTATAGTTTCGAGTGTTTGTATGTAAGGCATTCGACACTTAACCTTCCAATGCTAACACACAATACAACACAGCAAATCCTATTCCAACGCCACGAAGGTGTTTATCGTTGCATCTAGATTTATTGTGTGAATGCTAAATTACTTCCTGCAGCCCCACCCGGTACCAGAACCGGCACTGTCCGGTTCGGCGACTAACGAGTGCGAGTAGTCGAGCCTTCAAGTCACGTTGGCAATTGAAACAAATGAAGCAAGTTGAACGTGTGTTGCACATAGTTTGTGTGAAATATAGCCCGATCGAGTTCATTATGGGCCACTGCCGAAAACTATAGCCATAAATCAAAGCCACCCGACTGTGTAGCCGTGGCGTTACGCTTAGGGTTCAGTGAGGTCATTCGAGGTAGAAGGAAGTTTTAGTTGGAATGTGTTGTTTTGTTTTGTGTAGTGCCAGGCCAACATTAGCCTACCTTATGTGTGGGTGTATTCTATTTTCCGACTACAATTCCAACGGGAGATTATGCTTGGCAAAGAGTTGAAGCTTTTCAAACAGATGGAGAAAAAATGTAATACTTGGTGTGACAAGGATTCCGTACACTTTTTTTCACGTTTTAACATACAGTGAATGTATTTTGTAATAGGATTAGTTGCACAAAACTAAACCACAGAGAGAGCATGCAGGTAAAATGCTTTTAAATATTTCAAACCAACAAAAGGAATAACAAACGAATAATTCTCTAGCTTATAGCCGTAGCTCTACAGTAGCCGTTTTACACAATAAACCTAAGTTGTTTGGACAGTAGACATTGAATTTGTCCTTTGAAATAACTCATGTTTCGGTAAAAAGTCAAAACAGATGAAATAAATTATTGGATAGAGAGAATAGGAGAGAGAAAAAGAGATAAATAAAATGAAAGAGGGAGAGAGAGAGAAAACAAAAGAGAGAAAGAGTGGTATAAAAATAGAGCTAGAGACAGCAAGAGGGATATAAATAATGTTTGAATTAAAGTTACAGTATTGGCATGAAATCTTTACTTTATAACCTTTTAGCTCAACCTGAATAACGGAAAGCCGTGCACTTGCTAAATATTTTCGTAGACGAGAAGAATAATGCTGCACCTAATGATCAATTTTGCGGGATTATTTCCATCGCCTAAAAATATTGACACAAATGGAGACGCCTGGTGCCGCATGTTACCATGCACCAGGCGTCTCCATTAAAAATTTTACATGTGTTTTCCAATTATTTTTTTTTATATTCTTATTTCATATGCTTTAAGGTAGTTTGAAACAGAAGAACCAGCCTTATTTTTCTTCTATCAAATATGTCACTTCAATTAAACTTTAACTCCCTAGCAGCATGTACTATATCGAGATCAACGGGAAAAGTTACCCCCGAAAAAAAAAACCCATCCGTTTATCGTTCGCTGCTTGCCCAACATCAGCGAACACAGCAGCATTGGGAAGGATTCCATAAATGTTAACCACCCGAAGGCCACTCGTTAACGAGTGCGTTGTTGAACCGCTACTTGAAAAAGAAAACTTCAAAAACCTCCATACAGATCGTGCATGTTGCGTGGCCGGTTTCACTACTTCTCTCCCCGTTTCGATCGACCCTTGTCAACCGAATCAAGACAACATAATTTGTGTTTGTACGCCGTCTCGTGCCGTTTTCCCCGGCCCAACGATCGACCCTGCATAAACGTAAGCCTAAACGGTTCGCATGGCACTCGCTATCAGCATGCACACCGCAACATGTTCAAGCGTGACCTCGCTTCGGTTGTTTTTGTTTCCTTTCTCGCTTGTAGTTCGGTGTGGCAGTAGTGATGGTGGTGGAGGCCTCTTTTTTTTCTCGTGCTCTAAAATGATATACCACTCTGGTATGTTTCCCACCCATTGACCCTCTTCCAGGCTCGCTTACACTCCTTTCCTCGAGCATTATGGTTGGCTCAAACGTAAGTACGCTTACAAAACAACGCACGGCGTCCTGCGTCTTGCTACTGCCGCAACGTTAGGAAAAACAAGCATACACATCCACTACGCGACGAGACCATTTTACGTCATATCCTTCCTGTAGTACACATATTCAAAGACTCCCACGGTTTTCGGGAAAGGGAATTAACCTTATGAAAACTCCATCAATTCCCCAACGGCCTGCAACCGTGTCTCCCACAATGGAATAATGATGTAGATTAGGTTGATCGTCCGCAACGAGCTTGTACTCCACCCATTACATGGTGGAAATTTTTGTACGAAAACCATCCCAAAAGACAACAAACCTCGCTGGAGGACATGTTTCGGGAGTTGGTTCGGTGCTTGGCGTACATCGAGATGTAATTGAAAAAAGAATGAGATCGATGGGCTAACTTTGTTTAAAGTATTGCTCGTTAAATGTGTGGTATTGTGTGGTAGGAATTATGAAATATATTGCACTTGGACAACAAATAAATTAAAAACACATTTAATTGATTGATTATTAATTGTTAATCATTCTTTCTTGGATAGGAAGTTGTCATTTCTTGTGTCATTTGCATAAAGTGCTGCATAATACTGACACGCGCAGAGAAATAAATAAAGTAAATAAAATTGCATCATTTAATAATATAATATAAAAGCAACAAATGCGCTCCAATCCCCAGCAGCATTTTAGTTGAAACAAATAAACAAACAAATCCCAAATATTTTCCCTTGAAACGATGCTTGCATTCCAACAATTGGAAAGGCAATTCGTTAGCGAACCCTTTCAACTTAATATCAATAAATAATAACTAATTTTGCCTTCAACTGTTTCGTAGCCACTAAAACTACCCTCCCAGCGTCCGAGTCCCATTCTTTAGTTGTTTATTAATAGCTATACGCTAACTCATCGCCGGCACACACAACGATTTGGCCACTCGCTACACGGTAGAGTGGTCTGTTATGGGAAATTAATTCAAACGTTTCCTTTCCACGAGAACCTGAACCCTACCGTAGGCAAACCTTTTGTGCGATGAAACGCTACCACCGCGGTGAAGTTGATTCGTCGGGCAAAACGGGAAGGAAAAAGCTAGATTCCCTCGCATTATTGCTCAGCCCAAAGATAAACGAAACTAACAAAGTGGTTAGCGTAAGTTCCCGGACATACTGCACTGCTTTTCGTTGCCACTCGCCACTCTCCTTCCCTTTGCCGATGTCGAGCTTTCTTTACACGCCCTTGTGTTTTGCCTTAGCCTATGTCGAGTGGACCATATCACAAACCGGAACCTCAGCAGAATGTGTGGTTGAGGCGTGTGTGTGAGCGTGTGTGCCAAAAGTGGGCAGAAATGTGTTGAGTTGGACCCTTTAAACATGAAGGCCGACCCTTGGTGGCCACCTGCGTCTGTTGAATTCCCCGCAGACATTACGGCGAAGGACCGATGGAAAATTAGACGACGTACACCATATTACCACCGGAAAGCGAGGTGCTCATGAAAAGCTAATGCTTCTTTAGCACAGTGCTTTTGAGACAAACCAACGACACAAAAAAAAAACCACTGCACCCTCCTGTGCCGTCAGTGTCCTTGCCTAACAATATTCTACACAACCGTTCCCCGGACGCCCCCAACGTTGGTTGGGGCAGACTTTTCTACACCATTTTTTTCTTATGTTTAGCTGCGTGTCAACATGTTCAACGCAGGTGTCCCGTGCGTGTGTATGTGTACCAGCTGTGTCGCTTTGTAGGCAACTTCAGGTCAAAATGGCTCAGCTGACCTTTGAACCCGGTGGTTAATTTCCAACCCCATACATATACACCTACACATGCACGGATGGATTCTGTACAGCGTAATGAGTGTATATTTGCGTGTGTTTGTGGTTCAAGAAATGGGGTAAACTTGTTGGGGGCGATTTTTTTCTCGCACATTCACGCCATGATTTTACCTTTTAGTATTCGAGGATACACGGGGAGCAAAAGAACGAATAAATAACTGAAGATAATTGCGTCCTGATTAGAAAGCGCTTTTTTATTTTCCAGATGATGGATCGTTTAGCTTGGGCGAGATTAGATGCTTGAACAAATACAAACATGCGCAATATTTCTGTGTCAGCAAAAAAGGAAGGATTGTACAAAGGTGTCAAAAAAATATAATCATTAGCTACGACAAATCCCTAACACATGAGTTCATCACCTTTAATACACTACCATCGCACTAAGCTCTCCAATAATCCTGCTCATTCACACCCTTTTTTCCCACCCAGTGCGCGCTACTTCCAAGCTAATCGATAACATGATGATAATCTCTCCGCTTACCAGCTGGACACGTGTCACTGATTTGATGATTACGCGTGTGCGTATGTTTGGGGATGCGTAATCATGTAAACAACGCGACCGAACAAACCTCATAAATTATGCAACTTTAATTGTTTGTTCCAAATCAAACTGTGAACAAAGACATGATGGCGATGTTTGCTACCATACCAAACATTGTTATGATCTAAACTAACACTAAACAAAGGGAAAGTTAAAAAAAGATCTCTATTTCCTTACTTATGCAAGAAATGTTACAAAATCCGACAAATAGTCATCTCACTCTTTCCACACCCATTCTCTTCGACACATTCCTCTCACATACCCCAAAAGCAAGGTAAACATTCCTGAACTTCATTAACCTTCGGCCACATCCACCTCCACAGCAAACGGTATTGAGTTATTACCGGTGGGATTCTGGGAGCAGGTTCGGTAGAATCCCAGAAGTATCGCTTTATTCACGGTCTTACTAGAGGTGTTCATCAACAACAGGTAGGCGAAACAATTTCACCCAAACACACTCCTCCTCGCGTTGGAGGGATGGATTGAGAAAAGGAGCGGAAACACTCGAGGTTGAATCGAAAATTCAAGGCTATTTGCCCGTATGTCCATCATTTTGGTTCTTCCGGACCTACGCGAAATGGGTAGCAGACGATGAAAAGGGCTTGAGAGAGTTAAAGGCCTTCCTACTTCATGTAGGAAGTAGTGGCAAGATGATAGGAAAATGTTTAAAAAAATACCTTAAAGGAATTTCTAAGTGGAATAATAAGCAATGTACAGTACAAATATAAGGAGAAGAATGATTGTAAACAAACATAATCAAGTTTCCTAGGGTGTTTTAAATTAATTATGAAAATCAAATTTGTTTACTTGCTATTTAGTATGTCTTCAAAAAAATTACCAACGTTTGATAACCGTGTGAATAAATCACAGTAGAAAAAGAAATCCACCGACGTAATCAATATTATTTAATTACCCTCACATTAGCTCACATCCTTCGCGACTGACTAAACACTCGGAGGATGATTAGCGTCTAATTGGGTCAATTAACATATCATTCGCCACCGTCGCACGCTCGGTTTTGTATGCAGCTTTCTCATTGTGTAACTGTCTGACTCTTCTCGTTGTTTCTGTGGCTCATATAGTTTCATTCCATACTAGCCACAATCGAGAGCTTTAATTCCAAGGACGAAGTTACAAAATGTGAGAAAGAAAATCCAAGTCGCACAGATTTTTTACCTGGCTTGGCAATATTTCTAGTTGCATTTATCATCAAACAACATACGTTGTAGCTTTAAGCTAGGTTAAGGTAAGTAAAATGTCACAGCTAAATCAAACGTTACTTCTATTTGATTGTTTTGCTTTTCTAGTTTGCACCGTTTTGCACTCTAACTTCCCGTCCTTTGTGTAGTAATTTTAAATCCAGGGCAATGTGTCAAAGTACGAATCGTTGGTTCGCGTGGTTCCGCATTCCGCCTCGAAACCCAACTGTCAACGTGAATGTACTTAATCGAACTGAAGGTTCAAGTTCACCGTGCCGACCTGCTATGAAACATATCATGAAACATGAGCAAGAGAGAGATTGAGAGAGAACAGTTTCATGCTGAGAATGTTCTCATTTTAACGGAAAAACGGATAACGTTAAACTTTGGGAGAAAATCTCACCGGCAGTGAGCAAAAATAGTTTCATCGATTTTCTTTACCGAGAAAGTTCATTCTAACGAATTTTATAAAATGAACGGTTCATCCACTTCGTGGGATTCGAACTTGCTGCTTTATTTTCCTTGTCTTTTGTTGCTTTGATACAATTGACAGCGGTACGTCATTGCTGTCAAGCAGTGCATAAAGTTAGTTGCGTCGGTCTGATTTTTAAATCGAAAAAATGCCTAAACAGAAACTTTTTCCAAAGTGTCTACATTACAGCTTTCCATCTTTGATGACCACTTGCTGCATCTGTAAACAAACTCTTCGCCGAGTTTTTATAATTAAGAAATGTTTTCGTTCATTGTTTTAGGTACGCTTATTCCATTTACGTCTCCCTGTACTGTCATGCATTTCCCTGTACTGAGCGCACGATTCTTAGGCATAATGATGAGGTCACATTTATGCCTCCCAGGACTCACATTTCGTTCCTTAAATTCCTAGCTCACGCGCTCACGTACCACCGCACGCCACGTAAACCCTTTTCGTGAAGTTTCCTCAAAACATTCCGGAGCACTTTCCACCATTAAAACGGGCGCATCAGAAACGTGGCATCGCGTTCCATTGTAGAGTGTGGCTTTTGTTTCGTCGTTAGCTCGGTTCGAGAAATGGTAAAAGCGGATCACTAATTAACGCACCCCAGCTGCACACTATCCGCGTGATTACTGGAAGGCAAGGTGGGTTTGTAAGAACAACTGTGACAAAGCAAGAAGAAGGGTGCATGAGCTAAGCTGTCTGTTAGTTGTTGCGTTGAAGAGTTTCTATGTTTCTATAGTGTTTATAATATAAATTTCAATACGAAAATATAACGATAAATTGAGTACTTTCCAAGCGATAACGCAAGACACTGATGTGTTCGATCAGCTTGTTTAACTTATGCATAAATAATAGCTTGTCTTCGATATCATTTCCTGCGAGTTTCTTCGAAACTACCAAAAATTGCGCCTTGTGCTTCATCTTGATTGGGCCCGACGAGCCGAAATGTTGCCACAAAAAGAGGTTGTGACGATGTTCTGCCGTTGGTACTACGACCATACCTTCACGCAGTGACTAATCAACGAGACCCACAAACAACTGGAGCATGAAATTGCTTTTCGATGTTTTTCGGCAACATTACAGAGTATCTTACGCTCTCGGCAACTGTAGTGCAACCTCCGCCCAACCGTCCGATCTATCAGGCCAACAGGTAAAAAGCAAACGCACCGCCGAGTGGGTTGCACTTTCGCTTCAGAGGATTTATTTATTCAATTTTCTAATACTTCACCGTCGAGCTCCTTATCGCACGGCTCGGCACGGCTTCCAGCGATGGAAAGGATGCGAAAGGGCTTGTCTGCTTGGCATGGAGAGGTTTGTTGATTGTGCAGGTAGGCAGATCGTGTGGATTCCACCCAGGCGGAGTTGCATGGCAGACTTTGGACGTGATGTTCCGATGCCACAATGAACCTGCCGAGTGCACTATTTCGATGTTTAATGAGCGTTTAATGGAGTCTAGAGGGATTAATTTGCAATTACAACCTTGCCTGTGCAAGCGAATAATGTGTTGTTGTTCATCAAAAATAAACGAAAATTAATGAGCATATTTATCCCTCGTTTTACTAAGCTGATCGAAAGTTTCAGCATCACATAATCTCAAAATGGGGATTTTATTATAGTATATTGAATCTGTGGCAAACGACTCGGGTATTCTTTGGCAGTCCCAGAAAATCTATTCGTTTATCTGCTCTTTGTTCATTTTGTAAAAGTTTAAACTTTGTAGAGATTACAATTTGTACATATTTTCCAGCTGGTAACAAAATAAAATGCAAGGAGAAAATTCCTCCTTATTTGCATCAAATTTGTAATCAATATTTGTTACAAAATTGTTCCGAGGCAATCTTTGATAGTATCAAATCACTATCTTAGCTGTTGGATGTACGTGCTTAGAATAACGAACTCTTCGAAATTGCAACCTTCAGCACCGACCATGATTGCTTCCAATCCAACAGCCCAGAATGATGGTATAAAATGAAAACAACAAAACCATTCTTCCATCATGCATGCATCCGGTTGCAAATTGCAGAGGAATGCAGTGTGGCGACGATTTTAATCATTTTAAATTGCAAATTAAATCCGCGATAGTTTTCAGGAGGTCCAAAACCTTCTCTAATAATGTACAACAACAACAACAACATCCGCGATAGTGCAGCGAACGTGCTCGGGAAGACTTTTTTCTAATAGTATGCCATACATATGGGATAAATATACATATTATGAAATTGTTAAGCTTCTGTTTGCTATCAATATGGCCGCACTCGATACACACGATTATTGCCTAGCTCTAGCGCTTATCGAAATAAACAACAGCGTAATCCAGTTCCGAAAACTTCTACTACATTATTGGTTGCAAAACAATCCTTCCTAGAGTAAAACCAGATATGCACAATAAATTTAAATACTTCCTAAGAATTTTTCATCCCTGCACTCTCGTTCCTTCACTGTTGTGTTGCTCCGATTGAGTTAACAATTTTCTGCTGATTCCATTAATAATTTGCCGCTGAATTCTGGATTATGTTTTTCTGGCGTTTCAGATCGCGAGAGAGAGAGACAGAATTCTGCTTAAAAGTTCCGTCGGGGTTTTTTTTATTAACACAGCTGTGCGTTTTTTCAGTGAGAAAGTTTTATCACACCGCCATGCTCTAACAGTTCTGAAAAAAAAATAAACAGAGAGTAGCTGTTTAATGTCTCGAAGCTATTGGAATTATTGCATGTTTTGCTTACCAAGAATTTATTACATTGCACCATGGTTTGCGGAACTATTCTCTGGAGGCACACTGCTAGTTATTTCACTGTTATTTCACACTCTTAAACTAAAGCTGAAATAGACAAATTTACGATTCGAAATCAACAAACCACAACATCAACGAGCATTCATACTAATGAGATACAAACAAAAAGTTCTATTTTCGTGACCTTGCATTTTGCGCTATCAATATCCATACTACAACATTTTCTTTTGCATAAAAAATGAATCAACCGTTTGTTGTAAATTATACTACTGCTGGTTAAACGATCCACTGGCAAATCCACACACAAAAAATACCGAACTGTTTGGCCAAATAATTTACATTCTGATGGTAACCATCGAACCATCGGAACTTCGTCATCATCGAGGTAAACCGGACAAACTGGAACTGGATTGATACCACCTTGATGGCATCACGGTGGCCAACTGAATTTCATTTCCATATTTCCATTTGAAATGAGACTCGAACGACAAAACGGGTTTTAGGCAACGAATTTGGATGATTTTTCCAACCTGTTGGACGATCATTTAACATCATTCAAGTTTCTTGTTTTTTTGGTTGTGAAAATTAATTTATGCTCGAGGCGTATGACGTAAGACAAAGCTTTTAAGGATTTTATTTCATGTTAAAAAAGTGTACTGTTCCTTCCACTACAATTTGGAATCTCCCGAACAAATAAGAAGGACACCAGTGATTGTCGTTTTGCATTTGTAGTCATAATGTGGTAATTGTGAAATTCTGTAATAATCATAAGCTATTGTTGAAATGGGTGACTGTTTTCTTAAATTGTCTGAAAACCAACGGTAAGTTTCTTTGTTCCCGTTTTAATTCCACATGCTTCTGTGACATTTAATACTCCTCTTTGCAACAGCACCAAAACAAATCCAGTAGACAACAGAAAAATCACTTCACATTAGCCGTCTTACTCATCTTAATCGACTATCATCCGCAACACCTATGATTTACCGGATGCAACTATGTGTGTTCCGAGTAGGTAAAACACTGGACCAAGCACACACGACCTTCTTCCCATCGTTATCTATACCATATGCCAGGCACTTCCGGCACACCGGTTTCTAATCTTTTCACATCCCCGGTGACATGACCCGTAACGTGAGCATATGCGCCATTCCTATCGCCGCACGTTCCGATCAACCTCCGGGTGATGCGGGCATGTTTTATTATGTTTCCTACATCTATTTCCCTTCGCTTCCGGTTTTGTTGCCGCTGGTGAAGAAAACGGATGTTTTCCAATCAAAATTCCTCTTCAACTCATTTGTAGAATCTCTCTCTCAGGATGTTTGGTGAGCTGCTGCTGAACTTACCGTGACCGTGGAACGTGGGTGCCGATAAACGTCTAGACGGTAGCCATTAATAATTGAGTGGAAACCGGGTGACGAAGCAAAACGCCCGTCCCCGTCCCGAATGAATGTGGAATGTGACCTTTTCGAGTGAAAATGATCTGTGCTGTGGGGGGAGATTGCTCTTTTGATAATTTTTCTTGCGATAAGGATGTACCGGGTCGCTCGTTTCGATGTGGAAATTCAACCTGTACGTGCTCCAAAGGATCTCTCCTTTGTTTTAACTATTGCCCTTTTTCCAGGATGGACGAAATTGAACCACATGATTGAAACATTAAATCATCACATGAAAATCTGTAATTGAATCAATGGATTCTATTCAAATTAGCGGAGCATCATTCCACGCAAAGCTAAATTTTTCTTTCTGTGTCCTGTAAATTATTCGGAACAAAATTGTAGAACTCCGAACACAAAACCAAAACGCTCGGTTTTACGCCCCGGATGATGCTCTGCGCTTGAATTATACATGTCAGACTTCAGACTGCACGTGATCACATCAATCCTGGAGCTATATAAAAAGAGGGGATTCCTTTTTTTCTACAATTGCATGGAAGCCATCGTTTTATTTCGCAAAACGCTAAAAGCTGGAACAGCCCTGCAGGAGCGCAACCTTCCCATATTACGTCTGGTGCTGAGCGAGCTGCAAGCGCGTGGGAACCTAACGAAAAAAGACAACCTCACTAATCCTTCCAACGCACATAAAAGTCATCAAAATGAGGATGAAAGGTTTATTTCCAACCTTTGTGTGTGTTTATGAGTACCTTTGAGGGCACAGGGTGCCCTTTTTTGTCGTTCCGTTCTAATGACTGAAGACCACCAAACCGTGTGTATATTCAGTGCATCACGGTTCGCTCTGCCTATGAAGCAGACGCGTGCTTCATCAAAAGACCTACAACGGAAACCCGTTTGGAGAGTTTTCGCGCTCGTTATTTTTCCTTTACCGTCCGAAAATTTAGCTCATTTCAAGTTCCGGCGTTGGGGGTTTTGCTGGGTATTTTTCCCCCCCGGTCCAGCGATCCAGCTCGAGCTCTACCTCGTAAACGTTTAAGCCGAATTTCAGCAAGATCAAATGTTGAATCGGCATTAAAAGAAGCTTCCGCAACGGGATTGGATTAGGTGAATAGTGGCGTATTCTTCGTTTGAACTCTTTTATGCACGCTTGTTGTGTTTTCCCTTTTTTTCTGCCTCTCGTATCAGCGAACGTTCGAGTGGCTCGTATTATGCTTGCGCTTAACGGTCCAACAGACATCGAAGCGATTATGGTTTTGGAACCGGCTTGCGGAGAAAAAGGGAATAAGTGGATCTAAAACATCATTCATTTTGTAAATCTCTAAATGTTCTTTGTTGAATTGTTTGGCGTGGTTGAAAAAAAAAACGTGGTGTAAATGTTCGTATGCCGATGATCGTGTGGCATTTGCTGCCGCTTGCCTGAAGGAGTCATCTCGTTAGAATTAGCATACGTCATAAACAGTAATTAAACTGTCACCACGCTTAACGGCTTTGATCTCAGTAAGAACGTTTCATTTAGGCAAATATCATACGTCAAAGGGAACAGCTTGAAACAATAACTCCTGCTTCAAATGCAACCACGCACTACAGAATGTCGTAGAAAAACATTTTAAATATCGTCTGCTTTTAGCTTATTTTAATCCACCACTTTCCAATGGCATCCTTTACCGTACAGTTATTAAAGAGGAAGATCCTTGAAAAGCATATCTTCCACTTCTAATACCTTCTCTTTAGATGATTTAATTATGTTTTAATTAAACCGTGAAGGGATGTCATCATTCTTCATAAGCAGCACCGAAGACCACACTACGCAACCCGTCACACGTTTCGCAAAGACGGTGAACATTCGCTTCCCGAGCGGAACAAAAGACACGATCGCGAAATAGCTTCATCAGAAGGATCAACTCTCAACCATAACCACCTGCACATACCGTCCCATTAGAAATTTTGCTCCGATGGTATCCCAATTTGTCACACCATCGAACAGGTCGGTGACACACGGTGTCTCATCTCTTATATTGGCCAATTTTCCACACACCGGAAACAGGCGATGACGTCGTCTGGAGCTGGAGGATTTTCAATTTATGTTAATTTAATTTTCACCCTAATGGAGTTGATAGTGGCTTTAGTTTCCAGTGGTTTCTATCGCCGATTTTCTCGCTACGTACTGATGGAACTTCAACTCCATCGGAAGTCGTCCATACTCGTCCTTATTTTACAATCGTGTTAGCGTACTCTAGATAAAATGGTCGTTTAATAGTAACTAAAGTGGGTGAGTGTGTTTATATACTGAATATTAAAATTCGAACAATAGTATAGCAATCCTTCATAGCATTGGAGAAGTTAATCATTTAAAACAGGAAATTGTTGAACCTGTGAATGGTGGAACCTCAATGGTTTCAAAATAATTCATACAATCTTCATATCTCATGTAACGCAGACCATTACCTTAGTTATCTTTTAGAACTGTCATTTTCAAGCTGCACGGATATTCAGACCCTCGGTTAGTCGATACTCCACTGTATTTATCTCTGCCTGGCAAACCAGGATTATTTTTTTACCACGATTATTGTGTTTTAACATTCAATTAAGAGTAAAAAAATAATGTGCTGCCATCTGATTGAATATTTGCGAACTGTATTGAAGTTTTGAGCAGTAGCAGATGTTCCCTTTGAAATGCCTATCGGATATACACCAACCCAGTTCAACTCATCATCCTCTCCAATAAATTAGTCATTAACTACTCAAATGATTACTTTATGTACTACTTTTATCATCAAAAGCGTTTCCATTTCATTTCGTACACTAAATCTATCGATGCTAATCCTAAGCCCAAAGCCCCACAACAGGGCTTTTGTTCAAACGAAATAGTTTTAATGTAAATTTATTACTATTCCACACTGATTTCAGTTTCACCGGGCTCCTCCAAATCGCTCGTGGAATTAAGCTTCCCAAATCACTGCAAGCACCATTTACAACCGTTCCACAAAATGGATCGTGTCAATTCCCGTAATAATAGCTACACTAGTTGTACGGGTTGAAGAATTTTATAAAGCCACTTACCTACGGGCGTCAAGCGTCGCTCTCCCGCGCCAACCGCCATCGCTAACCGGTCGCTTCATTCCATCCGAAAACACGCACAAACTAATTCCCAACCGAGCGGCAGCAGTTTTACCAAACCACTGAAATTTTACCAGCTTCATTCCGAAATACGTAGAATTTAGTACACGGAAACTCAGCTTCCTTCCAGGAGCTGGGAGAAAATCACTCACACACACACACTTTTTTGGTTTGTTTCGAGGAAAAATGCTTCATCCACAGTTAGGAGAGCTTCACAGGCAGACGCAACAAATGGTACAGTGTAGAAATGTCCGCTTCTGACGCTTATAATCCTTTTTGCTTTCTCTCTCATCCTCACCCATTGCTACCAAATTAACCAACAAAAAAAAGAGTAAAACTTCTCCTGGAAAGCTGGCATGGTTTAATGTTTCCTTTATCGCCGCTTCGCTTTGTGATGGTGGTGGTGGTTCACGGTATGTGTGTCATTTTTCACACAGCTTGCGTAATTAAATTTTCACCCAACTCAAAGCTCGACCGGCTCAAAGCGGTACCGGGGCGCGAAGTTCGCTGAAAATGGTGGCTACTTTTTCGACTCGCTGCGTCGCTTTACTTAGACAGTGGGGGTGAACCGGAATATCCTCGGGCTCTGTAGCGAACCGTCAGGTAAAGCAGTGGTTTCCGGATACCAAGATCCGAACGGCGCTGTAATAAAATGGTTGATAGCGAGGGCTACTGTTTCGCCAAAAAAACCGTGTGACCATGACCGTTGTCGTGATTTTTCTCCGCACTGAGCTAATTTTCACCACCGGGAGGGGAGTTTTTGAATGCAAATCATTAGCGATTATTCAGGTAACACTTTCATTATGGTATGATAATTTGGAAAACTTAATTCAATTAAAAGAAAACTTAATTCCATTTTAAAGGGGAGTGGCATTTGTGGAAGGCTTAGCAGCAGACAGGCAGAATCTACTCTTTTTTTCATTTCGTTGGAACTCATTGTAATTGTGGGAGGACAGAGAGTAGAGCGCAAGAGATATGATATCATTCCACTTAAATTCGCTTCACAATTAACCGCTTCGGAGCACATCACCTTCAATAGCAACGTCAACATCATTTAATGTGAAGCTTATTGATGTCCGCACCTGTTGAGTGTTCTCCTGAGGGATAATTACAGTTTATGGTAGACGAGTAGCGTTTCATCCCCGAATTGAAATCGATATTATCAATAAGATATCCACCTTGTGAGCATTGATCAAATTCCCCCACAGTGTGGTGGGAAATAGGAAAAGAATTGGTGAATTTTTGTGGAACTATGTTACTCGTAAATCTTGATGAAAGATCTACACTTCATAAGTTTCACCAACACCCACGCCAACACCGCTCCATCCCTCTTGCTTTCTCCACACGCCACACACCCGTTTATTTTGAAACTTTTTCAATTAATTTCCGCACCGTACCGTTCGACAGGATTATCGGCTTTTGAAGTTTAACAGGTGTCCAACAATGCCACAAATGTCACACCAGCAGTGTAAAGTTTCCTCATGGTTACATCCCGCAAACTCTGCACCCGACCCCGCCCGAAAACTCCCACGCAACGGGTCGGGTTGTGCGAACCGTTACTACACACTGGCTGGCGAACGCTGTACCTAATCGGTTACTTCACCAGCATTACACAGCCGTGTTGCAGTACGGTTTGAAGAAAAGGGTCGTTAAATTGTTTACCTAGCCACAAAGTGCGTTTTATGAGCGACGGTTGGCTTTGTCAACCAACTTTCCAGCCGCTGGTGAACGATGATGATGATGATGTGTTAGCGCTAAGGCAATATTTTTTTCAAGGAAGGAGAGGGGAGAGTTGTGCAAATTGTGGCGGAGTGGAGTTATTCTTGGCATGGAGCCGTGGTTTGACTTATTTTGTTCGCGCCTGAGTGAGTCTGAAAGGAGGGAATTTACAAGTGGGAGTATTAGATGTATATCATTATTTATATCCGTGAGATACTTTAAGAACTTTCAGTATTTCAAGTAACCTTGGATTCGATTAACAGATTCTGCGTACAAATAAAGCTATTAAAATCTCACACTGAAATGATATAGGGATTTTTTATTCGAAATAATAAATTACCCATTTCGTATGAAAACTTATTGCACCTTGTTACAGCTCACGTAAATGTCATTATTGCATGCAAATGTTTTACGATACAACAAGACAAACAACGAGAACAAAACACTTGTTTCATAACATGAAAAAAACAATTCTACTGTCTGCTCCACTGTCCCTACGCCAGTGGATGCCAGAAATTAATATTCCAAACACTTTCTCACATGGATGGATCCTTCTCGTGATTTGTTCCGGGGTAACCGAGCTGTGTTGGTAATTGTGCTGGCTACCAGTGTACGTGGGTGTATTGTTGATTCTGTACCATAATTGTGCCCGTTCCGTAGCATCCGACAACTCAATTGTACATCCTTAGTTTGACCATGTAACACAGACCGGAAGAAAGAAGAAAGGCTGACTGTTGAATGTTTCTTTAATGTTGATATTGTTTTAGTCGTTTGAGCGAATGCAGTACGACGTATATTACTTGCACACAGCGGCGGATCAAACGGTATGCGGAGTAGGCGATCTCCTTGGGCCTCGGCGTGTTGGGGGCTTAAAAAAATTTGTGCCGATTGTGAGATTTTAGGAAATTTAACAGCAGAGTTTATAGCAAAAAATTTATCAAAAATATCTTCCTTGGTTATATAAAACATTTGTTTCTGTGATAAATTAAATGCAGAGCAGAATATCGACTTTGTGACTTTAAAGTCTAAACGAAATAGCACCAGGATTTTCGAATGTATAGTACCAGGAGAGCATCCACGGAAGCGATAGCACCTAGTACAGCAATTTTGCTCGAAAACCGCCTAAAGGTATGCAATGTTTAAACACTAACTTTCCATACAAACCAGCTGTTTTTAGATTTCCGATACCAGGAGAGCAGGGTTTTCAAGAGGTGACAACTGGTACCAGCCGAGTACCAGGATGTTGCATGCCAGATGTTGCACAACATGTGTTGTGCAACATATGTTGCATGTCAGATCTTGTGCAACATATGTTGCGCAACATGTGTTGTGCAACATGTGTCGTGCAACATCCTGGTACTCGGCTGGTACCAGGTGTTACCTCTTGAAAAACATGCTCTCCTGGTAAAGGAAATCTGAAAACAGCTGGTTTGTATGAAAAGTTAGTGTTTAAAAATTGCATACCTTTAGGCGGGAAAAATTACCACGAGCTACCTCTTCCGTGGATGCTCTCCTGGTACTATACATTCGGAAACTGGTAGTTTTCGAAGAAATTTTTCACGACCAACGGGAAAGTTATTGTTTAAACATTGCATACCTTTAGGCGGTTTGCGAGCAAAATTGCTGTACTAGGTGCTACCTTTTCCGTGGATGCTTTCCTGGTATCGGGAATCTGAAAACAGCTGGTTTTGTATGGAATTTCGTACCAGTCGACGGAAAGTTTGAGCGAAATGAAGGATGCTCTCCGTTTCATCCATCTTCCTTAAACTAGTGAACGCTCTCACGGGTTTGATAGTATGCAATGCAATAGTGATGGGCAAATTTATTCCACCTCTTGAAAAACATGCTCTCCTGGTATCGGAAATCTGAAAACAATTGTGTGCGCGGCAACGCTATAGTGGTTTTCACAGTTGACCAGCTGATTTGGTCATTGGACAAAGTTGTCAGCATTTTGTCAACTCTCGTAGCCCTGCACCTAATGGATCAAAGAATGCTATAAAAAGTGATGCTACGGATTACGGATACGGATTAAGTCGCCTAGCTGAAGTTTTCTGTTCGATTTGAAGGTTAATACGCTCCTCTCGTCCACATACTTCCTTCGAACTCTTGTAACCACCAAATGTGTAGAGCATAGGAAATATTAGTATGACCATTCGCTCAGACGTCAGTATGCTTAGCATACAAATGCCACCCACAGGATAGCAAGCGTCTTCTAATGTCATTATTCTCATACCACACGCATTGTTCTATCTCCTTTATCCTTCGTAGATTCAATGTACCATAAACGACATTGGCAAATTAAACTTCTCAGCGGTTTCGTTGACAAAATAACAATTAAAAATTTGCGATCTAGCGTGCTGAACATCAAGCTTAAGATGATTTCGCACTCCTGCTAGCGTTCTAAACACCGAACGATTATAAACAATTATCCAACAGCTCGTCACGCGTGGTACCACGTTTCGAGCGGAGAAAGTATTGTGGCAATTTAAAACTTTGCTCCATTATCAGCCATTTTGATCGACCGAATTTTTCCTCGTGCTGTCGGCCGCTTGGTGTGTGTGTGTGTGTGTGTGTGTGTGTGTGTGTGTGTGTGTGTGTGTGTGTGGGGGGGGGGGGGGGGGGGATGGGGCATTTTAGTCACAACGGACAAGTCAACTTTTCCGTAACGATTAGCGCTGAACGCGAATGAATGTCGGTTTGTTATTGTCAATCCACCCGTTTAAGCTCCATTAACGCGCCTTTCTGAATGAATGGACCAAATGGTAGAAAAAAGGAAAAGCCTTCATGGGTAGTTAGGAACAATCTATGGGAATTAGAAGTGCTTTTAGGAAAGTTTTCTGTTAAATTACGTGGAGCTGGGAAAGCCTCCATCGTGGACAAATTGGCTTTGATGAGTCACTGGCCATTCATTGTTTTTACATGATGCAATGCACCTTATGAAAATTTTAGATAAACTTTCAATTATTACAATTATTGCTGTTTTGTTTTTCAGCTTACACAGTTTACAAGAACAGAGGGAAAAAGCAATAAAATGGCGTTCATTACAAAATAATAAACCCGCTCGTATTCTGCTTTATAGCATAGTTTGCTATAAAGCTCAAAGCTTTATTGCGATGACATTCGTAAGGTTAAATTAAAAGTAAAATATTGGTTTAAATCATAATTTAGTTACTTTTACTTTAGTTTGAATTTATTTGCATCATTTTTTATTTATTTTCAATGTCTTTACATTTTTGAACAATTGTAAGATGATTATTCTTGCTACAAAATTGCACTGTCTACCGCATTTATACAAGAGTACACATTTCTCAATTCTTCATAATTCTGCAAAATGAGAAAAAGTTACATAAATTACCTGTACCTATATGGTTGTATAACTCTTTTACTTACTATTATATGGGTGCTTGGAATCATACTGTATAATTTGTGGCACAGTTCAGCGAAGCTTGGTCTCACTACAGGGTCTTGCTTCCAGCAGCTCCTCATGATCTGGTATACCTCATCACTCGCATACTCCGGTTGGGGTAATCTAGTTTCGCACTCTAAACTACCCTGTAAACTTTCATGCGGTATTGTACCCCAGCAAGGATCACACCCCAATGCAAACAACTCCCACAGTAGTACAGCGTACGACCATACGTCAGAGCTACTAGTAAACGGACCACTTTGAAGACATTCCGGAGCCATGCGCTCTAGCGATAGAACGTTCGTTTGGGTGAGTTTGCTAATGGAGCGCATTCGGCGAGGTACTGCAAAGTTACTGAGCTTCACAATATTACACTCACCGAGCAGTACATTGCGAGCGGACAGGTTCCCATACACCAACCCACGGGATACGAGAAATTGTAAAGCGCATGCGATTTGATACGACCAGTTCAGCAGATCCAACTTGTTAAAGCTGCGTCTTGCAGTAAACGAGCTTGAAAAATCAGCGTTACTGACAACAAGGGTAAATATGTTAGTGGTACATGTAATGTTCTATGGCGCAACCTTACCCAGAATCATAGACCAACAGCTCACTGCTACTATCGTCCCGAAATGCGTACCGGTTCTGCACTAAAAAATCTTTCAGATTGCCAAATCGACAGTATTCCGTTATTATGTAAAGCTCTCCTAATAAACCAATATCACAAAAATAAATTGCTTTCCACGCGGTACCAACTAATTATTGCTTACCATGCTCCATATTTTCCCTAACGATGCCCAGTAAATTTAGGATGTTTACATGATGTCCCACATGTAAGTACGTCTCGAGTTCCGTCCGTAGTGCTTGCTGATTGTATTGCCCAACGGCTTCCTTTGCTATTGCTTGAATCTCCATCGTGGGATCACCGGCAACTCCCGACACGATTGCTTTCCAGTACACACCATACTCACCCTGTTCTAGCTTCTCAACAAGTTGTACCTTTTGTCGTTGGAATTGATGTACTTTTGCTAGAACATCTTCTGGGTTTACGTGTGGATCACCTTCGACACTATTTTTTCCTGAAGACTTTTTATGAACACACGTGATGCAAGTAACAATCAGCAGGACGAGAAATATCGTTGCGAGCGCTAGAATCAGCATGATGAAGTATGTTTTAATTTCGTTGTCAATGTTTTGTTGTACCTGAAGTAGCGTTTCAGTGGTTTTGATTCCTGGACTCGATGAAACCTCACATATAAGAATACCAGGTAAGTTGGGCAGCATATTTCGCCAATTCTTGCCTTGCGAGCGTTTTTCAGCGATGTTATTATTATCCTACAAATAGTTTACTCATTAGCGCACTGTATTTAAACTGCATTCAATTGCTTTTTTCTTACAACCTCCAGCCTCAGCTTCACATTTCTAGAGCGGCAATCGTTCCACCGCAGTGATTCACATGGGATGAAAAAGAGATTGAATTTCGGATTTGGAAGTCCTACGTTTTCACACAGTAATTGGAGGAGGTTCATGCCGAGCCTCGGCTTCCCTTACACCGGTTATAATCATGAACGAAGAGAAAGAACCGCACTGAAATTATCATTTACACCTTCGAACTCGCATCGCAACAATCGCTTGCTAATAAGAACAATTCGAGAATTGAGAATACAAACTGAAATGCTTCGACACTGGCGCAATGCAACCATCAATTCCAAGCCCTATTATTTCGTTACGATAAGCCACAAAACAGACGGAACTACTGCAAGCAGCAGAGAAATAAGGTATGATCGTTCCAACACAATGCCCTCAAAAGTCTACTTACCATTACTTACTCATTATCGCAAATTTTTCACACTCCAATTAAACGCCGCTTTCGGATTGCTCACCGCATTCAGGCACACAAACACCAGAATATCTGCTTTGTCTTGCTTATTTTCTTCGCTCTTTTTTGCAAAAATTAGTCATACATCGAACATTAATGTGTTGCTTTATAATAATTCTATCGCTACAACCGGTCTGGCAGCGGTATGTTAGATGTGTATGATTTATTTCATCTTGCTATTGCAACCAGACATTGCAGTGTTGGCTTCTCATCACTGGAGTAAAAGCACCAAAAGGCATTACGGTTCCGGACAACAGTGTTAAAAGAGGGGTTGTTTGCATTCGCTTGTGCAACGTAGGCTGCGGGCGGTTTTGGGCAGTTACAGAAGCTTAAGGTCACTCGGTAGTAACTTAAATCACCAGCTGATTGCGGTACCGAGGAGGTTCGGGAAAATCGCCCAAATATTCCGAGTGCTTGATGCCAAAGCTGTAGGCCGGAACGTGCCCGAGGTTAATCTGTAGCGCATGATTGTGAACGTGAACGAGGCAAAGATGATTATGGCATCCCCATCCCCGGGAATCGGCGCCGATGAGCGAACGAAGATGACAAACAGAACCACGAGAGATACAAATACGGAACAGAAAGATACAATTATAATTAAATGATTCATACATGCTCCAAAGTTAGCTATTTTCACGTCCAGAAGCAAGGTTTCAAACGATTCACATATTTGGGAGCCTTCTGTGCCAGATAGTTGGAGTGCCGAATGGAAAAGGAATAGGCAGGAACTCTTTGCAACAGACTCAAACCCTAGTTTAAACAAAATCAACAAAAAATGATTTTTAAATATAAAATGTGTGAATGATAATACAGTGTACATCACAACACAAAACGCAAAACAATCCCCATACGTAATGGACGCAAATGAGGAGGAAAGCACACAGTCATAAATAAACGACACAACCGATGCGCAATGTTGGCTTTTTACCTTTTCCGGATAGTGTGCGGCCGGTCCGGGCTTGAGTGCTTCGTCCGTCGGTCGTCGGAAGCGGGTTGCCATCGAGAACATCGGGGCCCGTCTTACCAGCGGATCGATCTTCGCATCGTAGTGACCGGGACCGGGGAACCCAATGCACTCAGGAAGAGTTTGCTTCTGTCGGCCGGTGATTGTGTAGGCTGGCGCCGAACGGATCGGCCCTTCCTTGCTCGAACCGAGCACGTTCGGGATGTGGTATTCGTTTGGTGCTGGTAACGTTCGTTCAGACATATATCGGAACAGGAGTACAGAGAAATCGGAACGGGAATAAAAAGAACAGTCACGTAAATGCATTATGGGTCCCAGGAATCGAATCCTGGGACATCGTCGAAAGACCCCTGGAGAGGAGTGGATTTCCCTCCACACAATAAGCCAATAGGGTGGTATTGAGAACTAGACCAACACGGGAAGATGCAGGTGCCAATACCACGATGCACGTAATCACAATCGGGTAGCAGAAAGCGATTAGGAACAAACGAAAGCACAGTACAAACTACAACAAGGCAATATAGGGCACTTTGCCTTCAAAACGCTATCAACGTAAACTACTAACTAATGCAAGACAAACAAGACTACTGTAACAGGAGTTCGTGCGTCCTTGGTGGACATATCCGGATGACAAACGTCGCAATGAGGCACGATCGATGATCGAGCCGTCTTTAGGCCCTGAAATGACCGGTGCACACCATGCGCTGATGCTGAACGTTGGCAAGCTGCTTGACGCCTGCAATACAGTTCGGTACAAGCCCTTCGCCGATCGCCTCAACCGTGCCCGACGAGCGTTCCTCGGTAGTGGTCTTCCGCTCGCGGACCATCTTCATCGAACCGCCAGATGTTCTCGTGGTTGTGACGGTCGTGAACGTGGCCTCTCCATTGTGACCGTTCTGTACCGCGCTGGTACTGGTGCTGGAGGTGTTGGAGATGTTCCTAGTTTCGCTACGATTGGCAACGGTCGCGCTGCCATTGCTGATCACCATCGCTTTCATAGCAGCAACCGCTGCCGATTCATCACTGGTCACAACTGGACATGCACGAAACGTTATCACAAACATTCACATTCAGAAACGGAAAATCATACGGAATCGAATACAGGGAACCAAAAAAATAAAATAAAACATAGAAATAGAAGAGAAAAGATACGAGCATTCGATAACATTCATGCAGACATCGAAGTAACGACAAATCGCATGCGCAAGACAACGCAACGGATGTGAAATAAGCGCAAAAAAGCATTACCTGGACCGTCGTGAGTGATCGTTTCGTGATTTACCTTCACGCCGAAGCTGTACGCTGGGGAACAGTCGGTTTTACACTTTTCCGGTTGATATGCCGATGGTGCTGAGATTCAAGGCGAAAGGAAAGAAAAGCATATTAGTCACCAACGATCAGTAACGTCTGTGTGTTTCTAACTCTTACCCGGTGTATCTCTTAGCGTTTCACCTTTATGCTTAATGCCAAAACTGTACGCTGGTGAGTGGTCCAGCTTAACTTTATCAGGATTGTAGGTACCAGGAGCTGTAAAACATGAAATGATGTAGATTAAAGTATATCCTCAAACGATTTGCTTCCTAATGTGCATAATTCTTTCCAGTAACAAAAACTCTGTAAAACTCATCAAGCTCTACGAGGTAAGCTCCAAAAGTGGATGATGAAGATGATGTTCTAGCTGTTCTTAAACTACAAAGCTACTGCCTATAAACCTACCTGGTACATTATTCGGCTTCTCACGGTGAACCTTCATTCCAAACGGATATGCTGGCGAATGATCCAGTTTAACCTTTTCCACCGAGTACGTGCCCGGCGCCGGTGTCATATCAACTTTATCAATAACCGGTTTCACACCGAACGTGTAGGCTGGGCTGTTGTCCAACTTGACTGCTTCTGGATTATAAGCTCCAGGAGCTGGAATAATATCGATCTTGTCGATATGTGGCTTCACACCGAACGTAAAGGCTGGATGGTGACAGACGTACTTCTCTGGTGAGTATGCACCTGGGGCAGGCGTTGGGTTCACCTTCGTCGTCTGAGGCTTCACGCCAAAGGTATAGGCCGGTGTATTTGAATCCTGCACCTTGTCGGTGTCGTACGCTCCCGGGCCGGGTATGGCACTAGGCTTCTCTACATTTGTCTTGATACCGAACGAGTACGCTGGACAGGATCGTTCGATGACTTTGTCCGCATCATACGCACCCGGTCCGGGTATAATGTTGGGCTTCTCAACGTTCGTCCTAATGCCGAACGAATATGCCGGACAGGACTTGTCCGTGACCTTGTCCGCGTCATACGCACCCGGGCCGGGAATAACATTGGGCTTATCGATGTTTGGCTTAACGCCAAAAGTAAATGCTGGGGAAGACTTGTCGATCACTTTATCCGCATCGTATGCACCCGGCCCCGGAATGGTGCTGGGCTTTTCGACGTTCGTTTTAACACCGAACGAATATGCAGGTGAGAACGTATCATTCATTTTATCCGCATCATAGGCGCCTGGGCCGGGAATTACATTCGGCCTCTCTACGTTAGGCTTCACCCCAAAGGAATAGGATGGAGTTGATTTATCGATCACTTTGTCGGCGTCATAGGCGCCTGGGCCGGGAATTGCGTTGGGCTTTTCCACGTTCGTCTTTACACCGAAAGAGTATGCCGGGGAAGACTTGTCGATCACTTTATCCGCATCATAAGCTCCAGGTCCTGGAATTGCATTCGGTTTGTCCAGGTTGTGCTTGACGCCGAAGGAGTACGCTGGTGTAGTTTTATCATTCACTTTATCCGCATCGTACGCTCCTGGACCGGGAATTGCGTTCGGTTTCTCCAAGTTCGTCTTAACGCCGAACGAATACGCCGGAGCTGATTTGTCGTGCACTTTATCCGAATCATATGCTCCCGGTCCCGGAACTATGCTGGGCTTATCCACGTTTGTTCTGGCACCGAACGAGTACGCTGGTGACGTTTTGTCAACCATCTTGTCCGCATCGTACGCCCCCGGTCCGGGTATTACGCTTGGCTTATCTACATTAGTCTTCACACCAAACGAATAGGCTGGAGATGAATTGTCTTGCTTGTCTGCATCGTAAGCACCCGGTCCGGGCACTACACTCGGCTTCTGTGCGTTCGTTTTCACCCCGAAAGAGTATGCCGGGGAAGATTTATCCATCGCCTTGTCCGCATCATACGCACCAGGTCCAGGGATTCGTTCCACCTTGTCCGTGTTAGTCTTGACACCGAACGAATACGCCGGCGTAGCATGATCAACGCGATCCGCATTATATGCTCCCGGGCCGGGCATGTTGTTCGGTTTGCCAACCTCTGGCCGCAATCCAAACGAATACGCCGGTGACTTCCCATCCACCATCTTGTCCGCATCGTACGCTCCCGGACCGGGATTGGCACTTGGTTTCTCTGGTTTGGAGCGCACACCGAAGCTGTACGCTGGACTACTATCTACTTTGGCCTTCTCGGGAGAATACGCTCCAGGAGCGGGTATATTGTCCGGTTTGTCGATTGTCGGTCGGATGCCAAAGCTGTACTTCGGGGTAGAATCTTGGTTCGCCTTCTCCGGGCAGTAGGCCCCCGGGGCCGGCGTAACGTTCGGCTTGGCCACGTTCGTGCGCAACCCGAAGCTGTAGGCCGGCTGGTGATCTAGGTTCACCTTCTCCACCTGATATGCGGATGGTCCGGGCGTGTTGTTGGGCTTGTCATGATTGATACGCATGCCGAATGCAAATGCGGGTGAGCTATCGATCAGCTTCCTGGCCTTTTCCGGCTCGTATGCGCCCGGTGCTTTGGTGGCGATGCGTTGCATATGCGGATGAACGATGTGCGCGTGCCGGTTATGGATGAAACGTGCCAGAAAAAATCAGCCAAATGAAGCAGCCATGATGATGGACAAACGGAAAAGAAACATAATCGTACCAAATTGTTAAGCGTTGTTCAGTTTAATGCATCTTTTCATACTAGTGCAATGATCTTCTCCACAAACTCCGCAAGCTTCCACATTCACACACTTACCAGGGTTGGAGTTCGGCTTTTCGATCGCGGACCGGATGCCGAAGCTGTACGATGGCGTGTTGTTTATCTTCACCTTCTCCGGCTCGTAAGCTCCCGGGGCCGGTGTGTTGTTCGGTTTCTCGACGATCGTCTTCAGCCCAAAGCTGTACGCCGGTTTCTTATCCAACGCAAGTGCTTTTTCCGGTTGGTAGGCACCGGGTGCTAGAAGATACGGCAGGGCGAAATTAAAACACCCACTCAGTTCACAGTCCCAAGAGATCCCAACACCACAACTTACCCGGCGTTTCTTCAATCTTTTCCGGTATTACTTTCAATCCAAAGCTATACTTTGGTGATTTGTCTTTCAATACTTTCTCCGGCGAATAGGTACCGGGTGCTAGAAGGTGAATAGGTGGAAATCAAAGCCAGACACTAGATTGCGTACCTACTAGCCTTCCTCGTCTAGGCGCTTACCTGGTGTGTTGTTGCGTATCTTACTCTCGGTTTTGATGCCAAACGAAAACTTCGGGGTGCTATCAAAGGTGACGCGTTCTGGCTTATAGTCTCCGGGAGCTAAAAGATATGGCACGGTGTATGTGGATTTTCGCATTCTCAACAAATGAAGAGTTGATAGAACGTGACATTCGGTTAGGCATAGGCAAGCGACCTACAACATTAATCTTCGGACGGTGAAGGTATGGGATGAAGGGTTACTTTTGGATAGGAAAATCTTTTAAAACCCACCTACTATCTACTACTATCACACAGCTACGCAATACTATGCTACAAACGGGTGCAGTAAATCTCACACCAATCTTCAACCGAAAAGTGCAAATTCATGTCTTAATACAGCTTGTTTTGGGGGAAAGAACACTACTACTCTCTACGGTATCAGATAAGCTAGCACAAACCAATAGTATTCATCTGTCCGCTGCATTGTGTTATCTAGTTCTCAGTTACTATAGGCTTATGTGTGGCAAAAGGACCTCAGGGCGGATGAGGGTGATGATGACGAGTGTGGGTGAGTGAAGCGATGACATATGAAAATGCTTCTGGGGATGCACTAATGTAACGAATGTCTAATGACATGAGACTGTTCGCTTCGGTATGGTTCTTTAGCCGTTGTCTGTGTCCAATGAATTCCACAATGAATGAATGGTGCGGCATGGCCTTTCCTGAACAGTTGTGATATGATAAGCGAAACCTTGGACTCCCGCTGGAAGCAACAGTGGAAATCATCGGAACAGTCCACGTCCACGGGTACGAACGGATACCTGGTGTTTGGCTGGTCGGATTTGGCGGCTTCTTCACGCCGAACGTGTACTTCGGGGCGGATTTCACCAGCATTTTGTCCGCCTTTTCGATGTTGTATTCACCCGGTGCCGGTGTTAGATATTTGGGTATCTCCTTCGGGCGACTCTGCAGGCAGTAGGCCGGTGGAGCATCCTTTCCCTTGCAGCCGAGCCCGGTGATGTTGTAGAGCGGCCCCGGGCTGAACGATTCCGTGCGCGGTTTGTGTCGCTGGCCGAAGCTGTAGGCGGGTGCGGCTTGCCGTTTCGAGTCTACCACTTTCGTACCTTTAGAAAAAAAAAATGGAGAACCAAAGGTGTTTTGTAAGAGTGCTTCCTAAAACGGATGCTCGCTCGTCATCCATCCGGCTAATCTCTCATTGTTTTGCAGAGCTGTTTTGCCTTTCGCGTTTCGTGGCGATGATAAATATTCGCAGCTAGTTATACCAACGGTTATATTGCAATATCAAACACTCTTTGATCGTGGGCGGACCGCGGTCGTCGGGCGGCGTCGCGCCTAGCTTTACTCATCCATTAAGTTGTAGATAATTTCACAACAACAAAGCAAAAAACGATCGTCGTTGCTCGGTCTTTTTGTATAAATATGGTAGCAAAAATAAATATTTATTACCAAATGACCATATAGACAGGAAGCGAAGTCCGACGCCACCGAATCCAGATGGATCAATGCGTGAGTGTGACGTCGCTCATTTGTGGTGTGTTCGTCGCTCGCCTCACCTTATAAGGCAATGTGGAACTTTTTTGCCGAGATCGAGATTGCGGCGCGTCCATACTCTCGGGGGTATTATTGCGCACTTGTTTACTCTGTTTTTTTGACTGCTCCGATCATCAACACACGGGTTGCCCTGGTGGATTCCCCACACAAACACACAGTTCAACGCCCACCAACCTCCAGGGGTTGAAGTTTCTGTTCCGTTCGGGTTAAGCCAAAAGCATGGCCTTCACACAGAGCAGGCGAATCACGGATTGATCTTAATTCGATTGGACACCACACCGATGTGCAGTTTGGAGCACATCGGAAGAGAAGTACATGTTCACTCCGGACGAGAACCTCGATCCCGGTCCAACCGCTATTAACCAGCTGCGCAAGATGCTCGGAACGATTGGGTCGTGGCAGCCCACGCAGCGAACTTCAACTCCGCCAGTGACTCACCGAGTAGTTGTGGTAGAAGATATTGTGGCCCTGGGCCACGGTGTTCCGCCGCGATCGGTCCCCGCCGCTTCGTCGGTGTCCAGGGACGCTGCTCAAACCCACCCATCACGCGATAGGAATCTCTGTACCGCTTCTTGATGGTAGTGCTCCTTTGCCGGTAGGTGGTGGTCGTTGTCGATGACAGATGTTTCGTTTTCGTGCTGGCTAGTACAACCTGCGGAAGTGTCCGGAAGCAGAACATTACGCGTGAGCAAATATCATTGGAACCGGGGTGCTACTACTGGGAAGGTGGCAATCTTGCACATAGACTATTACCATCTCGCTTGGAACACGCGGGCGCAAACGGGTCACAAAGAAACTTTTATACTTTCACAAAACTTAAACTTTCGTAAATTCTGCTTGATTATCCCCTGCAACAAGCTGGAATAATTGTGAGGCAAAATTTAGACAAAAATAAAAACCTGCAAAAACGAATTTGTAAAATTTTGCTATTTTTCTTGATATCTTGACAGAATGGCCTGCTGCGATTGTTAAAACAGGTTTGTAGTTAGTATAGAAAGGAGTCAATTTAGATCGATTCTCTATCCATCTGTCATTAAATTAGACATAAAATAGAGTAACACAAGCTGACATAAAAAAGTATAGAAACTGAAGTTAAGAAGATTTTGTACGTCATTCTTTTATAAATTTTCCAACTCTTTACCTCAACAAAAGGCGTTAAAACCGTAGCAAAGCATAAGGCACGAAACTGTAATCGGCCACAAATCATGAGCATGGTTAAAATGGATGAAGTTATAATTATGGGAAACACACGACGGGAAACGGGCAAGGTTTATTGCTTCCTTTACCCGGAAGAAAGTCCCCAAGGAAACTATGGCTGGGCGTTGCATGTATATGCAGCTATAAGAAAAACTTTTCCCACTCCATTCCGTCCTCCTTTCCTCCAGATCCCCCATGGAGGCATGGTTCAAGGATGTTTTAAAAAAGAAAGCTTCGGCATGCAATCTTGCAACAGTGGTTCTGAATGGGGCAATGGCATGGTGCCGTAAACAAGTGCAATGATTAGTGTGTACTGGTGCACAACGAACGGCACAAGCACGGAACGAGTTATTCTGCAGTTATTTGTAGAACGGTGAGAATGGCGAGTGTAAGCATGTCGTGATGTTATATTTATGTTTCGTGTTTGCAGTAAGTGGAGTGGCTTTTTTCATGCATCTTTCGCAGCGATCCCGTTTTTTAGCTCATAACCATGCTCGTGGTGAAGAAAATGGCAAGTACAAATTTATATTTGCCGTATCAGGCTTTACATTGATTGCATCTCGTTCTTTATCTCCGGAGTAGCCTCGAATTCTTGGCATTCCATTCGTATCGGCGCACATGATTCCGTGAATTTTCACATGTTTATAATTGAATTGCACACGTCTCATCGAAGCTGCCGAATGAATGCACTCAATTGTAGCCGTTCCGTGAAGGGCCGGTTCGGATAAATAGGTCACGAAGTCATCGGCGCGCTGTACAGATGCCCTTTCGTGGCGTCACGTCCATCGCGTTGCTTCTTGTTCGTCTGCTACAGGCGACGATACACAAAAAAAGTCGACCCAATCAGACAAGCGCACGTGCACGTGTACTTATACGATCGGTCGAGTCCCATCTTTCATCTACCGAGACGGTTACCTTCCATCAGAAGAAGGTTGAGCATCGTATCGAGTACCTTGGCTTTGGCTTTGGTGAATAAATTATTGCACCCAGCATAATATGTCTCAGAGGGCAGTTTCTGTTCATGTAGCTGCTGATGCTGCTGCTGCTGTTATTGGGATATTGATTATGTCACCTCGCATGCGTTCAAAGCAGCGCTGGAGGTCTGCTGCCAGCCGATCAGTCCGAGCCACGACGCTCGAATGGACAGGTCCGCACACACCATCGACGGTCACTGTGCATGCAGACAGATCATACGGCTAGTGCCGGCATTTGTCCGTTTGCCCTTCTGGTGGCTCCATACATGGCGCTACAGCTTCTCAGCCAGTTCTGCTTCGTCCAGTTCCCTCCCGCCCCCTCCCTCGCAAAGCACTATCATCCGCGTGATATGTCCGCACCTTTTCGTTCGCGTACGAGACAGCGTTCGGGTATGTTTCGCTGCTCTTTTGATCTCTTTTCGAGGTTATTCTTGGAGCTATTCCTATTTATTCGATATTCTTTCCTTGTACGGTGAGGGCACGTTGCGAATAATGGATATCTGTAGCCGACCGAATATAGGCAAGAATGGTTGGTGTGGGTTTCAACGGTGGTGTCGATGTGGGGGGTGTTTTTTTTCAGTATTGATTCGAAAACGTTGTTAAGAAAAACCGAAATCATCCCAAAAATAGCTAAAGGTTATTGTGAATTTAATGGAGTAGCATGATGAATGGAAGCTTCACGATGTAAACAAACATGGCGAATAGGTGAAGTTGGCGAGAGCAAACATTGAAGAGGAGTGCAGAAATTCGTCCAATGATTTATGCAACTCACCCAACATGCACCATAATTCTCACGCTCGTGCTTACATAATACAAATCAACACCGATTTCAAACGACAAAACCAGAAGCCACTCTGGTCTCAATATGGGAATTCTTCGAAATTACGTGTGGTTATGCCTCTGATTGACACAACTTCTCATTGACGAAGACATCAACGGCACTTTATCGCTCCATTGCTGTAAGCTCCCAAAACCGGCCAAAAGCAATTACGGGCGTGAAACAGGTTGAAATTCTGCACAAATTCTCACTAGACGCAATCCGTGGCGCAATCGCTGTCCAACGATGCCCTCAGGAGATAAACGGCCTCAATTTCTTCGCAACCATGTTTTTGCTTATCACCGAAATGTGTTGGTGTTTGCATTTGTTGGTAGTAAATCTCACTTTGTAAGCAGCATCCAGCCATGCACTAAAGAAAAAGGAAAGGCATCGCATTGTAAGCGCCCACCGTACAATCTCGGTCAAATGTACGGCCACTCCGATTGCATTACCAACTATCGACAACTCTTTTATTGGTGCAATTAAGAGAATCATTAGCAGTGGGAATACGCCAATGGTTGGATAGCGCACTATAAAAGGAGAAAAACAATTGGAGACGAGTTCTGCACCTTACCCCAAAACCTTCTGTGACTGATCATGTTTCATTTTCTTCGCGTGTCAAGCCGGAGGTTTGTGTCGGTGAGGTCAACAGTGATCCAGACTATTAAACCCCAAGCAGTACAATACACGGGTGACTCCTTGCCGAAGGACACCCGGTTTTTTTTTGCAAAGGGAAGCGTGCCAATACGGTGAAACAAATGCCATTCGGGCTGGTGCAATGGTGCGGTAGCAACTTATGGCCCCATGGTTACGATGCCGTCCCAGGGGGAGAAAGCCACACGAGAGTCCCAGGTGTTTATTTATGTAAATAAGAAATGGTTTTCTTTGCGCAACTGGACCAACAGAATGGAACATACGGTTCGTCCTTGGTATGGGGTCCGTTTGGGGTAGCAGGACAGCAGCGACAAGGTTCAATGTCGGATGGGAAGAAAACAATGCAGCCCTCATCAAGGTTGACACGCTGCCCTGGTGACAGGAAGTGGATAATTTATGCTGGGCCCTCCGTGACAAAATATTCTCGCTGCTTTATCACGCTGAAGGAACGTCGCATTTCCAATGCGGTATAATACTAGGGAGGTATGGTAGGAGCGTAGTACACCGAGAGCAATACAAAGAAACACCGAAACCGAACATTAATTGATCTTTGACGTGCCGAAGGAAAGGCATCATGTTCGATTCGGATTGTGCGTGTCGGGATCAAATCGTGTAGGATGTAATTAAAAGCGTGTTTGTCAAGCCTCACTTCTTGAATCGATTAAACCGGGGTCCTTTTAAGTTGTTGACCATTTGGCCAAAAAATAACTCAATACTATTTCGTGACAGATGTTTACCACCTCCTTAGTGTGGCGTGATTTTACTTCCCTTTTGCAGTGATTATTTGCTCACAGCGGACGAATCCATTAAATCCCACGCGACCACAAAGCGAACGCACCTTCGTTCGGGGGGGTATAATGCCTTGCGGCACGCCGTACACAAATACCGTCTGCTAATTACCGTTCCCTACCCGCATTCGTTCTTCCTGCTGACTGCAGATTAATCAATCGAAATTAGTCTCCAGTGAGGGTGTTGTTGGCCGGGCGTTCGGGTGAATTCGTCTCAGCGATCAGCGGCGCGACTTCCGCAATGCAGGCGAACTGCAAACAGCGGACCGGGCTGTGAGTGAGCTGATCCTTTCAATACCACCGGGCATCGTGGGCGCACCGCCAGCCATCACCACCAAGTGGCCACCACCCGCGTGTTGTTGTGGGTGGTCAGTTAGCATAAGCATTGCGCGGGTTTAACGCCGCCGAACCGATTCAACCACGGCCGCAGGAGGTTTGACATTGATCTTGACGGGCGCAATGCACAATTGCGTGACGGTCGTGCATGTTTGCCATATTGCTGTTTTCCTCTTTTTTTGTTATTTTGCTACTGCTTGAAATGGATTGTAATGCCAACATGCTAAATTTTGATTGCCAATTTTGGTTGGAATTGGAGTGGTTCCGGTGTTCATAAAAAGGGAGCAAATTCTAAAGGTTTTTTCTCCTTTCATTAAATCATTTTTCTTCATTTCTTGATACACAAAATAAACAAGATGAAAGACCTACTTTTTAGTAAAAAAAAATCACCTTCAACTCCAACTTTCAACACTGCATGCTGATCAATGACCGTGTTTGATTCGTGAGAATGTTCTGACCTCTTTAATTGTAATGGCTTGGGGATGTATTTCAACCCCTGAGACGACTGGCACTAAGTTGCAAAGCAACTAACCATGTTTTATAGCCCACGAGCACCCACACGCTACTGATCACGTACGACGGCGCACGCAGCAACGTACTTGTCAAGTGAAAAGGTGTTACACAGATTTTGCCTTACGGTTATGATTTATTCATTTGGATGTGTCGCCACTTTAAACGCTTTCCCCAATTGGGAAAGGATGATGTATTTAATTAAACTTATTTGGATCGTTTTCCGTAATAATTGTCACAAATAAAAAAACTTTTTTTCCACGGGAGTTCGTCGCTTTCGCCCCCGTTGCAGTCCTACCGAATCTGTCGCCAGGTGGCGATTTACATAATCTCCTCACTGTCAACGTTCGCCAGAAGGGTTAATTGGAAACTGGAACGTGTGCTAGGCGTTCGGAACTGGTTTGCCAACTCCACGGAAAGCCTGTGGAAAGGAGGGGTGGTTCTACGGTGTCCAATTCTAGAGCAAAACCACCCGCGGTACGTTCTAAATGCTGTTCGTGCGTTCAAGTTGAGGAGCCCATATCGAGTCTCTTCACCGAGCGAATCATTTACATGGGCGATTAAAGGGTGATAAACAAAAAGGGTAAAATTCATTAGTGTAGTTTCTGAAGTATCATCGTCCATTACTAATCGACTAGCGAGCAGAAAAAACAACCTTTTACTACTCCACTATTTCCCGAGTCTCTTCCCTACAAACGGGACTGTTTCACTGAGCAAAACAAACTCACGGTTTCCCTTCACAACTTTATCTGCAAATGTTGCGTAGGTTTTGCCTGTGTAACTCTGACCTAGTTCCACTGTTCCCGCAGGCAAAGCAAAAAACCACCACCGCCCCGTGTGCAAAGTGCAAAGACTAGACCGGAAACGGGAATTGCCATCCGCAACCTATTCGAAGGTCGATCGTTTCATGTGTACAGCCAACACACACACTCTGCACCCTTTCGATTACCAACATGACAAGGGATGCCAGGGAAACCACTGTAAACAAGAGTGCCCCCTCGTTAAACCAATTCCTGCAGACAACCAAAATTGTCTGGCTACAACATTTCCCTACGGCCAGAAGCAACAACAACAAAGCAAACAAATACCGATAGAGTAATATATGGGGAGCAGAAAACACATTTGCATCTGCTTACGAATGAAACATGCTAAACCGGTCACCGCGCCATAAAACCGGACTGTGGGATTGATTATTTGCAAACAATTTTTAACACCAAAACAACCCCAAAATTTTAACAGTTTCCTTTCATTTACCCTTATCGCGCTTGCTGCTTTTTTGTTTGCCTAATGAGATGAAACCTGTTTCGAGCAGTTGTCGAACAACTTCCACCATCCCAAAAGGCACATCGCGAGATGTGGCTGAAGAAAATGTTTCCATTTACGGCCCCCTGCCATTTATATGATGCAGCCGTTAAAGCTCCTCAGTTTTTCTTAAAGAAACTCGTGAAGAAGAGAGATTAGAATACTAATTTTTTGATTCAAATCTTCATCCATTTCGACAAGGTTAATAGTCCCACCGATAGCATCTCACTGTCACGGGTTTCCTCTTGGCAGGCGAATAAATTGGATTAGGCAAACGTTTGGCGACATAATAGCCTGAGAACAGTACCGCCAAAGGATACCGTCACGAGAAGGTGACTCCAACGCTCGCCAGAGCTTTACTGCCTTTAACAGACGGTTTACAACACGCCACAAACGGATCCGTACGCGTGTTGAAACATTGTTTAGATCGCTATCATTTTGCACGATTACTTGCGGGGCAGAAATGTTTTTCCCCATTAGCGCTGAGAAGCTCCCCCACGAACTCGCGAGGAAGTTTGGGTGGTGCAAAAACAAAACAACGAAGGAGAGAAATTTAAAAATTATGAACGTTCAAAACAACATAAACCACACAATGAAATCGAAACCAAAGGGAGACAGACGAGCCTTCGCTTGTCGATTAAAAATAGACGCCATGCCTTTGGCGAAAAAGCCAAAAATACTACCCACTCAACGTACGAGAAAGTTCGCGTATTGTAGTAGATTGCTTCGTGTTTTTTTTTGTAGCTCGCTTTGGCTCATCAATGTTCCGCTGTCCTGGCAACAGGACGCCGTGTTTTCGGTTCGGTAGGTCGATTTGGTGTTTGGCCTACCAGGAGGGTCTTCCTTTTTTCCCCTTGCTATTCGCTGCATTTTTTTGTACGCTATTTCGCGTATTTTCATAAAGCTCGCGTTCCTGTATCCGTGACATCAAGATAAATCGATACGGAATTCCGCTGGCAGTAGAACCTCCCTGTTGGGGAATGCCTTCCGTGCGAGCGCCCGCTCCAACGCGAATGTGTCTCTGCGGGTGCACAAAATTGCACCCCTAACGCTGCGGGTGATGGAGGCAACCAGATCTTTTGTGCGAAATGCCTACGGTGCAGGCAGCTCGCAACGGTGCAGTTTGGTGCAGCCGGTGTTAGAGCATTTTCGGTTAAACACATTTGTTGAACACACCGAACACGAAGGGTTTAGGGCAGCTGTTTGTTACCGACACGAATGCGCACACGAATGTTGCAAGCAGAAGATGATGGAGTTTGTTTTTTGTTTTAGCAACACACCGCAGTCAATGGGGAGATGGGTTTGTTGTCGTTTTTGTATGAGATAAAGCGTCGTTTTTAGTATAATTTCCATCACTTACCACACTTGATTGGGCGGTGGGTGTGTGCGTGTCCACCTAGGTTTTCTCAATATAATCTTTCCTTCGTCTGTGGCACTGTGAAGCAAAAAAAAAGGAACACAAAATCACGGTAAGTTACTAGCACTGGATCGCAAAGTCTTTTGTATCTGACTATGGGAATTTCTTTCCATAATCCACTCCTGCACAACAGTCCTCCAACACACTTTGCAAGCTATTTGTTTAAATCACCTTCTATTGCTTTTTAACACACCTCTAGCACACACTATGTTCGAAAAGCACTAACACACTGGGGTTCGATACAACCGTTTCCAACCGTCACCAAGAGAAGCGTTTCCGTCGATTCGTTCGTTTCCGTTCGCAGTGAATTCAAAAATGAATCGCGGCCCTCGTCGGCTGAGTACTAATATAGTGGAACTCGCGCGCTGTATGTACACTGCGTACGGTATGTTTAAGATCGTCTGAGCGCGTTTGAGATGTCTTGTTTTGCTTTTTTTTTGCAATATGTGTTACATGAACCATAATGCTTTTTAATTTTGGGTTGAATGGTTTTATAAAAAAAATATTAAATTGCAAATAAAAAAATGTATTATTGATTTGTTATTTCTGTGACGGGAACGTTGTATTCAGATGATCGTTAGAAACCTACAATTTATTCCCTTACAGGACCCGATGGACACATTGAGGCCTTGCCCAAGGGAAGGAGTACACCCTTTGGTCTTGAAACAAAAAATATGATTGGTTAAGAAAGATCTCTCTAGTCCCAACGTCTGCTTGATAACAACTGATGATCGATCTCGCGCCCGGGGATGTTCAGCTTTATTTACAACTTTATTTTTAGTTAGTATTAAAAACTCTGAAGCAAACAGAATTAACACGAAAACTCCGCTTACAACCTTAAGCATATTTCACACAGTGTAACAGAGCATCGCAAGGAAACAGCAAGCAACTCACGCATCGAGAAACGGTTCTCACTGTTGCGTGTATACTAGAGCGTGATTTTATGGTCGTCCCACAGTGGCGATGGTACGCAAGACTTTTTCAAGCTGGCTTTCCATACCCGAAGCAGAGCAGAAAGGTGGCTAAAAAGTCCAAAGTGGGTAATTCGTGGGGAACCGGTTGTGTTATTTCGTCTTACGAGATTTGTTGTTTCCAGTAACGCTTAGGAGAGGAAAAAAGCGAATGCGTGAGAAAAAGCCCGTTGAACGTGAGTTGCACTGCGGGTTCTCAGTTGTTTGAGTCATCGCAACTCAGCGCTGAGTGCTGATGTTTACTTATTTGGTGATGTTGTCGGAATTCTAAATATAGCAGCAAATAATGCAAAAACTTCTATTAAAAGTACGTTATCACTGCAATATTCCTGAAATTTTAAGGTAAGGTATTCAAAAAAGTACATGAAATATAAAATTCAAAAAAATCTTTAATTCAATAGAATTCTTATAAAATGTTGTATGAAACTGATTCTATGAAATCTAGTATTGGTAACTATATGGAAACAAGAAATCGTTTAAGTAGAATGTTTTCTGGAGGAAGAACATAGTTTATTCCTCTTGCTAAATTTATATCGTTCCATATATGGCCAACGTTTCTTCAGTTTGCAATATAGAAACGTGTAAGTTTCGTCTTCTAATTGTGTCTCCCTCAACTAGATCCATCGTTTGTTTTGTGCCATCGAAGGTAAATACTGTTTTATGGACTTCCTACCCGTCACACCTACACGATCTCCAGAACACCTTGGTGCGTTGGGTATGACGAAAAGTTACCCCGTTACTGCTTAACTAGATTTAAGTCAATTTTACGATCAGACGACCGCGACACACCGAAATTCCCTGTCCAACCCGAGTGTGGTGGTGTGCATTTAGCAAAATGCGCGGTCAGCAACCCTCTCGGGGGAAGCCAATATGCAAAAACCTGAATTAATCCAAGGCACTTCCTTACCCTGCAGGGGCCGTACCGTGTCTAATAACCGTCGCGTGTAGGTGGAGACAATTCCGTGGCCGGATACTCGCACAGTTCGCCTACTACGGCTCCTAGACATGTGGCCTCCTTCTTCGCGGGTCGTTTTACACCCCGGGCACGGCGGTTCCGGTAACGAAGTGTAAAGTGGTTAAGCTTTTACGATCGTGGTGGAAGTGTGGCTCGCGCGTTCCAATCTCATCAACCGGCCAAAAACGGATCATCCTGGTGAAATCAACAGCTCGCATTGGGCTGGGAAACGATTTTCTAACCATTTTCGGCAATTTCTGTCGATACGGTTTCCGTTACGGTTCCCTGTCGGTAACGAAATGTTTCGTAGCTCTAAGGGAGCAAGAGAGATGAGTTAGACGCATGATGTCACGCGCACATTGTTGGTCCGTTTTGAGTCGTTTGGTGCATCTTAAGTTATACACGCCTCTGCAGCAGACAGGTTCACCATCCCACTGCGACCGGCCTTATGTGAAGGTTTTACCCATTTCCTTTAAATGAAACGATGTAGCAAGTTTTGCATCGTGTGTATATCACTGGAAGATCCAAGTCACCGTGAGTCGATGTCACCTGGGTACCATAGGTTGGGTTGGGACTTTCTACAAATGGATGTACAATAAATCATTTGTATTGAACCAGTACACACCCGCAACGTTGACCCACTTATCCACGGGGTTAAAGTTCCGCAAAACAAATCTACTTTTCTATACAGATTGGCTCTGTAAATATTATAGAATAATGTGATTTTATCACCTTTCGTTCACGGCTTCATCATTCGATTTTTTTCTTTTCATTTCATACAAGACATTTTGCTTTTTGTTTATTTGTAGTGTAAAAAAAATGGATCGACATCTATCCAATAAGATTTCCATCGGTATCGGCATATTTTGTTTTGCTCCGCTTTTTTAAACCCTTATTTTGCATTCGAACGCTCTAACGCTACAGTGGTTTGCATTGTTCTGCAGGTCGGCAATGTTCCACCGCAATCCCAAACGACAATCGGTTTGAGTATGCGTTGTTAAACTTCCTGTTTTGCATAAACAGAGCCTGTCCACTTCGGGTTCGTTACAATTACTCCGCCAATAATTAGATTAGCTCTTTTTTGTTGTTTTTTGCTCCTTTTGATATAGTTAATCCACTGCATATGTTTTCTGTTTTACTGTTTCTTTGCCTATCTTTTCTTACTCGCTTATCCGTTGAGTTTGTTTGAGTTTTGTTTCCTCGATACCTGCGAATGCTTCGTACGCTACTCAACACAAACGAACGAAAAACGTTTTAACGACTATTAGCTGATTAGCTTGCTTTCACGTAAATGGTTTTGTTATTGTATTCTGCATTGTTGTTTTTACCGCGTATGCTGACATTTTGATATCTATGCTAACTGTAGTTACTAGTTTATACTACCAACGCTTTAACGGCATTGGGTATTCTCGTGTGTTTCGTGTGTGATTCTTTTCTTTGCATTATTACTATTACCTTTCGTATCGATATTGCTATCTCACCGTTACATCCCTCTCCTAGCGGATATTACGTTTGTTTTTGTTCCTATGTTGATTTCAAATCCATTTAACACCATCATCAGCGGACGTAAATTACAAACCATCGATATCTCTACTGGTTGACCTGGATCTGACTTGTGTCTGCATTATTTGCTGAACATCAAACAAAACAAAACGAATGGCATTTCGGTTCCTCGCTCAACAGCATCGTAGCGATCGGTACGTGTTTGATTTGATATAAACGGGTTTGCTTAGTAGTAAAGGTAATAGTAGTAGTTCATAGTAATAGTATTAGTAGAAGCGGAGTCTTAACCACTCTTCTGCCAGCTACGATGATGGATCGCTCCACTAGTTTGAGTTTCATCGGTAAGTTGTATCATCATATCGGGCAAACGTACACTCATGCCATTCCTATCGAACGAGTACGATGATTAAATAATAAAACATAATTCTATCCATGGTAGTCACACCACAGACAACTTGCTCCTATTTTCATCCCTACTGTCGTTTGCAAGTGTTTTGCTAAATTGAATGATCAAACGTTTACCGCTATTATCAAGTAAATCAAATGAGAAAGATACATTTCGCTAACGGTTGAGGTGAGAAGTTAGCCACAGCACAGGACTGTGAGCACAAGAGAAGTTTGTTACATTAACTAAATAAAAGAAGAGAAAAATAACTAAGTCAGCTCATTTCGCATTTCCCAAATCAGTAACCTATATACAATGAAGTAAACTCAGGATAGGAAATGCATATCCAATACAATACACCCTTACGCGTGAGATGAAATTGAGAACAGAGAAAACAAACGTACTGTTTGTCAGCGCAAGGGGAAACAGGTAAATATAATCTTAAATATCACTTAAATACTTTCCTAGAATGTTCCCATCAATGCAGCATTGTGGCTGCTGGTTTGCGATTAGTTCGTTAATCTAGCTTAGCAGCGCTTAAGAACAGCAATGGTGCTCCGCCGCATACGTTTGATTTCACTTTTTCCTTACATTTTCCACGCTTTTGTTTAGGTTTAAGAGAACTGGTATGTTACGATAGGTTTTGTGTTTTTTGTGTATGTTTTTGTTAGGTTACCTGCATAATCTAGTACCGCAACAACGGTTGGAATACTCGCAGCATCATGTGATGTCGTGTGTTGCTCTGTGTGCCTCCCTTCCAATCACTTTATATCACTCGCGAAATTCCCAACATGTGCCCACCCGTCGCATTCGCAGCGCAGTTGCAGTTGTGTATGTTATAGATAGTATATCATAGCTTTACGATATAACGATAGTAATGTATTTAGATGCAGACTTTGCCACATAGGAAGCAAGTATACGCACACGCATTATTATTGTATTCGCTATCTTCCGTTCCTACTTCAGCTCTTAGCTTCGCTCAGTCATTTTAATGCTTCCATTAATGTTTCAAACGCCCATTCTCTTACTGCAAATCAACCGGATATTATACCACACAATGCCTTCACCCGTACACACGGAACCCAAACGTATACTAGAACATATAAATCTGGCACTCTGTCTTCGTGTTCACTTTCAATTCCTCCACCCAGTGTCTTGCTGCAACTCTGTAAAAAGGTTACGTTAAGAGATGGTAAGCTAAAATAAACGGTTTACGGTAGCAAGATCAACTCGGGCTGCCAATTACCTCGTCAAGAGATACTATTTTTTACAAAAAAGAAGATACTCAAATATTTGTAATCCAACAAAGGAAGATTAAAGAGGAGATTAACACTTGCCATCGCTTAGTTATCGCTTCAGACATTTTCGAGCTAGGAGCTTATCGAACTAGCTTAAACTTAGACGCATCCAGCGAAACGTAAAATGCCACTCTATCAAATCAAGAACGGCTATTCTCTAATCTGTGAGTCCTTGGGCGACGGCAGCGAGCTGATCTTTCAGTATTCGGAATCCGGGACGATCCTCGGGACTGTGGGACCAGCATTTTTTCATGACCTAAAATAAAACAGAAGGGAACAGGTATTGGTACAGTTTCGTACAGAAAGAGTGTAAGCTTCGCGTTATATCAATAAGTACATCATAAATTTCCTTTGCGCACGCTTTGGGCTTCTCCAGTATGATGCCGCGCTGGACACGTTCGACAACTTCAGTATTTTTTAGGCGACCGTACGGCATCTTGCCACACGTGAACACTTCCCACATCAGCACACCTGTTGAACGAAGAAAAAAAAACGTACTATTAGGAACATGTTCGTTACACATTTCATCATCACCGGGAGTAACTTACCGTATGCCCAAACGTCACTCTTGGAGGAGAATCGCGTGTAGTTGAGTACCTCCGGTGGGGCCCATTTGATGGGGAACTTGGTACCACCGGAGCTGGTGTACTGATCGTCCAGCACATACCGCGCCAGGCCAAAGTCTGCCACCTTTACTGTGTTTTCCGAACCGACCAGACAGTTGCGTGCAGCCAAATCGCGATGTATGTAGTTGTGACGCTCCAGATAGGACATGCCCTTGCAGACCTGTGGATGAGGATGTGCAAAGGGTTCGTAGAAAGCCATCGGTTTGAACATGGCAAGTCTCTATCTTACCTGTATACACATATCCAGCAGCAGTCCCATGTTTCCAATCAGCGATTGCTCGTGCCTTCGTAGGTAATTCAGCAGAGATCCATGCTTCATGTACTCGGTGATGATGTAGATGGGTCGATGCTTGGAGCAAACACCATACAGCTGCACCAGATTGGGATGTTGAAGTTTACTAAAATCGAATGATGATAAAAGCTATTAAATGCATTCTTCTATATTGTCACCGGTTAAGAACACTTACGTCATAACTTTTGCTTCCTCTATGAAATCATCCTCCGACATGGTGCCAACCTTCATCATCTTCACTGCCGTATCGATCGATCCACGCCATTTGGCACGCCGTACCACACCGAACTGTCCCGAACCGAGCTCCTCTAGGATCATCAACTCCGAGGGATGAATTTCCCATTTGTCTGTGGGATTTAATTAAGGTTACTATTTTTCTTCCACATTACGGCAACTACTGCAAGGGAAACGAGTAACTTACCATGAGATAAACCAGCCGTCGGTGGCACTGGACGATCGCACGGTGACGTCTTGAGGCGACAGGCAAGCCCACCGGAGTTATGGCGATGGTAGTTTATCAAATCCGGAATCGTTTCACAGCAGTGCTTTTCGGATAGGTAAAATTCACTGCGAGCATTCTGTTTGATATGGTAATGCTTCACGTGCGATTGTGGTCTGTGATGATAAGGGATGCAAAGAGGAAATTGCATGTTATGTACAACTTGACGAGATAATGTTAACGAAAGTTACGTACACTTTGGTATGTAGCGATAGTGTGTAAAGACCCTTGGTGGACGATTTGCGCACAACAAAGCAGCCTTCCTTGTCGTTCTGCTTCAGGAGCGATTCCGCACGCTGCCGGGACATATCGCCCACGTACCAGTCGTACTTTTGCAATCCGAGCAGCTCCTTCTCCTTGACGTAGTTGCTCGGAATGTACCCGATTGTGCCATGCTGATCCTTTACCTTCCACCAGTGCTCCTGGGAGTCGTCGATCACCTCATATTCGGCATTCTGCGGAGAAAAATGCCATAGACGGAGTAGTTAGATATCGTGTTATTTAACTTGTACTACGGTACGGAACTCACCTTTTCGAGGGAAAGATCACCACTTTCGATTGCCTTGAAGGGGTAGAGCGCAACGACGATCTTCACCCGTGGTGATACATCCTGTGTAGAGGAGAAGTTAAAATGAACAAGATCAATTAAAAAACCGGAGAATAATAATCTCGTTCCAGTCGTGAAACATTTTCAGCATATTAATTGCACTAAGTAGTGTATCCGCTTGCATCAAAAGTCAACCAAAGCGAATTATATTAAATCAACTCAACTCATCATGGAGTGTTGAAAATGGAAAGAAGCATACATAGCAAGCGAGCATCGCAAAATGTAAGCATCAGCTGCACCACAGGAAATTGCAAATAACGAACGATTAATTAGGAGTCAGAAGTTTTTTGTTTGTCTCTTATATTATACAATCTTCTTCTGCATCAAACGAAGTGCATCCACAAGACGCTCCCCGAAAAAAAGATTCAGCTTTAGTGGAACAAAAAATGAAGGGCATTAGTTCGGCATGATGCGCGCTTACAATGCATCGTCTCAGACACGCGTGACGCGACGATCGGATGATGATGATGATGATGATGGGTATCGCCCATCTTAAACTGACGATGACAGCCGCGCCTCGATGGATGGACATCTTTTGCAAAAGGCTTACATCGCGCGCTAGCTGAACCGCATCCGATTCCGGGCGTCAGCGTGTGAATCTTCTCAGCAAACGAGGGTCTTCTTTAGGCGGTGGCACAGCCGATTTGAATGAATATTTTATATTTCGGTCATCTAATGCCTCCTCCTTTGCGCGATCGCGATAAATAAACGCAATAGTTACAATATTATTAACGATGAGAAACTTTTTTTCTGGATTGTGAACCAAAAGGGTGTGTCGTTGTCTTTCTGTGCTGAACGAGCTGGGCAGTTGGAGGACATTGGGTTCAAAATTCTGCGTTAGGTTAACGCTATATCAAACGTTTTCCGTTTCGTTGCATCGCGTGAGTCGTGAAATTGAAACCGGAAACGGATGACTCGGGGACATACGCAGACACACACGCACACAATCAACACTTACCTTTGCCTTTGTGTTCGGTGTTCCAGGCGTTACTGTTGGACCACCGGGCATATTTAAATCCCCTCCTCCGTTCACGTGCAAACCAACACCGTTGAGGGACGCCGTTTTAAAGGAATTCACAGTCGGAGACTGACGGGATGATAATGCCGGGAATGTATGGAATGAGAAGACAGAAATAAAATTAAAATTAGAAGAGGAGGCACAACCGTAAAGAATTTCGGGTGCCGTGCACCGTTGCGCTAGAACCCGGTGATTATAAACTTCACCAGTGGCAGCACCCGTTTTCCCACTGGAATCAAAACACAAAACCCATTATTTTGTCACTCGCTGGTATGGTCGAAACTATCATTTTCCAAAACATATTCGTGCAAGTCACACTGCGCAAGGTTAATGTGCCTTTTCCCCATGTGCTATGATGCTTTCCCGAGGAGACTTCATAATTGTTAACAGCAAGATGCACAAATTTGGGTACATTTGTTCAGTTTTTTTCTTGATAGCTTTCAACAACGATAATCAATGCTAATGGACAGAGAGGGTCCACATCATGAGGGCGCATTTCAATTCAAATTATATGCACAAAACGCCCGATTGCTTAATTGATATGAAATTCGATTCAATGATGCAACCGTAACAAAAATATATCGTAAAATTATGTATCGAAGTAAAAAAAACAATCCGTCGTAATTGGTAGCTTTTACTTCCATTCAAACGAAACTATTTCCCTACATTGGCACAGACTATTAAATCGACACTTGAAAACGCATAACCAACATAATTCCGAATAATATTCACCCACTGGAAGGACGATATCATTAGAATAAACGGAGGAATAATTGAACGTTTTACGACTTCGGAATGGCTGAAGCCAAAGATCCTCCCTTCAACATTTCATGGGTTTTTGTTTTCTGAAAGGGGATAGGAAAACTCTCCAAACCCCCAACAACAACAAAAACCGACCACCGAATTAACGTTCGAACGTGCCATTAAAAGTGCTCACCAAAGGCAAACGCAAGGCCAATCCCTTAGAACCGAACATAATTTCAAGTGTTGTACGGTTGCATCCGATGCGTGCGATAAAACCATAAGTCATTCTACCAAATTTCCAAAACCGATTTCCAAACGAAGCGAGACAACATAAAACCCGTCCCAAAAGACGTCGCGACAAAATGACGGTACGCGACCGACAGCAACAGCATTAACAAAACAAAAAAATCCTCCTTCCAGAGCTCGCACTAATAAAATCGTGAGAAAAAATTCTCCCCATTTCGTTATTCGCTCCACTTGCAACCATTGACGGTACCCTGATGTTTCCTTCTGTGCAAGGAAGGATAGACTTGGAAACGAAAAGACGCACGAATTTAACGAATTTAATAACACAACCTAATCGTCCGTTCTCCTGGTGCTGGTTGTCGAGTTGGTGCTCTTTTCTTTTCTTGTTGATGTTTTATGGTCTGTTCACTTTTTGTTTTTAATTCTTGCACAGGAAAAGAACATCATTCGCATCGCGCGCGAAGAATTGTAAACATCAGCAAAGCGTTATACACATCTAGCATCATTTGGCACGATGCGCGATCCGAAATCGACAGTAATTCGGTGACCACTCCCCTTGCCAGTGATCGGTGATCGCTCGGGAAATTAGGCACCACCATTAGGCGGGAGCGTGGAAAATCAATCCCGTGCGCGGTGCGCAATTTGTAGTAGGAGATGCGAACGAGATCGACCGAGAAGACGAGATAACGATCGGACACACATATTCACCATCGTTCGGTTTATTATACGGAGAACGATCACGCACGGGGTAGTTTGTGTGTATAAATATCAAATATCACCCTTCCGGTGCCTTATTACGATTCCCACCCCTAAAGGGCAAAAGATGAGCATCCCGCAGAAGTTCGTTTCATGTGATCCTATAATAATGCGTTGCTGCCACTGCCATTGTGATGGCCGTCTGTGCCGTCCACAACGTGAAGCTTTGCTTATTTTTGGGAGGTCAGTATATTGCCTAGGGGCCATTTCTGTCCTGCCCGTACCTGTGGCTGTGCGACGAAGGTGGGCGTTATGTTGCCTAAGCTGCTCGAGCTGCTATTAAGATGATGGGATGACTGTTGCGATGTTTGCTGCTGCAGTTGGGGCGGTTGCTGCTGCTGCTGCTGGAGGACTGCCTGTAGGGCCGCCTGCTGCTGCTGCTGCTGCTGTAGGTGCACTTGCTGTTGAGCCGGATGCTGCAGCGAGGGCGAATGGGACTGGGAATGCTGCTGCGGCGGGTGCTGTGTGGGCTGTGGTGCCTGTTGCTGGTGCGCCTGGAGCACCGGCACCGTGCCGGAGTGATGCTGCAGTTGCTGCTGCTGGGGATGAACCTGCGATTGCTGCTGCGGCAACGGCAGGTGACCGTTCGGCACGTTGGGGCTGGTACTTCGGGTAGAATTTTGGGCAGGAGAGCTTCCAGTACCTAAAAAAAAAAACACGAGAGCGTAGAAAATATTCTATTAATAAATGTAGTCTTTGATATGGGGTGATTAAGCGTTACGATTAATCGATGCTGCGCTGCTAAAATATGAACAGGAAATAATTACTTTTCTGCGGACCATCATCAAATTTCACAATCATTTCATGCCCTTTTTATGGATGCAAAATAAAAGGATGCATCGCGGCAAATGCCCCCAAGGTATGCACGAAGTTTGCCTCCCGTAATCGGAGGGATAGGCGGAAGGAGAAAAGGTAAAAGTTTGGAATGTTTTAAGTGGCACCTCGTAAAGGATTCATAAGGCATCCTCCGAACGGAACGAGACAGTATCATAATGCACGATTAGACGACGGGGATTTCCTTCTCATCCGGGTGTTGCTCCGCTTCGTCCCTGCATTCATTCATGGTATGCATCCGTACTAAGAGCTCGAGTTCATTCATTGCCTCTGCCCAACTATCAAATCGCAAAAGCTGAACGATCACGGTCCAGCACGGTTCTGCAGTGAAGCAGAAAAGAAAAGCACGCACAAAGAAATGTTTAATGCCCGGCGGCACCAAGTTATTGCGCTCCCGGTAAGAGGGAAATACAAGCTTCAGGAGTTCTTTGTTTACCGTGATTCGAAACATCGCACAAATCCCCAATGCCCGGGAGTGCGTTTCTGGAATGGTAAGATTTTTCATTCAGAATTTTATTGCACCGCAACTGCGTAAAGTCCGTGTACCGCGCATAGCGTTATTACCCGTCCAATTCCACACCGTGGGAAGGAAAGGGCGTGGCAACGTAACGCTCCTTTCGTACTTTTCGATGGGACCTGCTTGCAATTTAGACGATCTTCAGCTCCGGGACGACATCCACGATGCGTAATTGCGTGTGGAATGTTTACATCGCAACATGCAACCAATATCCTGTGGACGTTGGGGCTCTTTTCTTTCGTGCCTCCCGGGGGTGGCAGGTGTGATTGATCACTCAGATGGTTCGAGTTTCAAACTGGAACCCCTTGGTGACTGTGTCGATGAGTCACACCGTTTTGCTCTTCAGGACGCACACACTCGGGCTCACCCGAATGCAATTGCCATGCAGTGCAAATAACGGATCGCCACATGCCAGTGGAAGAAATCACCCTTTGTCCATCAACGCAAGTACCCCCGCGAAGGAAATGCCAGTGAAATTGCATAGTTTTTAAAGTAATGGTTCATACATCTCTACCGCACTGTGGAAATGGCACGCCACATACACCTAAAACGCTGGCTAGGCTCTAACCAAGGCATCTTCTCCATCTAACTGGCCGCGGGGCAGTTGTTTTGGTCAGTCGGCAATTAAGATCTAATTTATTATCCACACGGGCAATAATGGCGCCTTTGCGAGTAGTTGCGGTACGTGGGAAAATTTTCTTGGCGGAATCACAACCACCAACACGCGCCGGTTTACCTAGAACAATGAGCACAAGAGTAACACGCGCTAAGAACCGGAGTGCGCCCTTTTTTTTTCCTCTTCGGTGTGATGGATACTTCATAAACACCTCAGGAGTGATAAACTAAAGCGGCCGCTGTTTATCATGGCAGTCGCTGAGGAGAGATTGCATTATAAATTTCGTCATATTTCATTGCACCAATGAAGGTTTGGTTGTTTGTAGCCTGGTGGTGTTCGTATGCAACACAGAGGGCTTAGTTCTAGAATACTTAAAACAAAATTATGGCAAGCGGTAAAGATTTCGAGTTAATGTAGCGTGAAGAGCTGCTCGTGTAGCAATACAACCATTGCATAAACTATAAGTGAGAGTTTCACCGAAACAATTGCCTATGAAGACTGGTAAGAAAGCTGACTTAAGCCATTGGAAGGTGTCTGTTTGTACGTCACCGGTTAAGTGTCCATCCTGACATGGTTCGTCTAACTGAGGTTAGGAAATAAGATCGCTACCCTAGAAATAAAGCGAACGTAACAAACGCTACAGGCTATGCTAGACCCCAAGCAAGAACTACCTCGGCAGCATTCAAGCATGCAAAAGAGACTAAATGCACCCAGCACGAGCGACAGAAAGAGAAGTGGTTTCAACAAAAATCGAAGTAAAACACACCTTAGCATATTGGACGTGGACGCAACTTTGCTACATCCGCTGCCAGTGTGTCACGTTGATGACCGGATATGTCAAACAGTGCGCCGCGGATGGATACGCGCGCACCAATCGAAACAATTTCTATTTTCACCCGAAGAACTTCTCGCTTTCAAACGGTGTATTAAATTTAACTACGTCTTGTTTGCTGCTAGTGATTGAAGTCGCACGCATGCATCGAGAGGGCACGGTAAACAAGACCGGGGGCCATATCCGTGAGAGGTTGAGCTATGAATGAGCAATTTCGTGTTTCCTGCAAAATAGAATCCACGCGCGGCATAATCACGCAACGCGCGCATCGTAAATCGACCGTGGCTTCCTGTCGGAACTCGATGGTACCAAAGTGCCTTCTGGGCGAAGAATACATTGGTTTATACATTTCGTTTGATTTTAGTTCTAATATATGAAGTAATAGTAATACCTCAACGATCATTTCATAAAATTGTTCATGATGAATGAATCACATTAAAATTTATTTTGAATATAACAGTTTGAACTTCATCTTAATACTTTGAAAAACAGAAAGAAATCTCAGCCCTGGGGCTTCTGTACCGAAATTCTTGACTCGAATCTTATCTGGACGTTAGTTTTATCCAAACAAAAACTGACCTCAAGCCTCAACACATAAAAAAAATCCTAAATTGATTCTCGTCTAGACCAATCCGCGCTTTTGAGATCTTCTTCAAGTAATTTCTGTTGCATTAAGTTATTCCCAGTTAAATACCAACTTTATCTTTACCATCGCATGCAGTTTCAAATCTTTACACCTTCAATTTTATTCCCCTTTTATACTATTATCAACAGACACAGATACAGCTCCCCCCGAAAGTATCTTCATTTGTACCCACGTTTCCAAAAATACGCACCCGCGCATCGGGTGACGGTAGACAAAATTGCTTTTAATTGTTTTTTGATTGCATCGTACCCACCTCCACCGGCTTCAACAGCGCGTCAAGTAATAAATACGGCACACGGTGAGCTGTGAAAATCTCCCATGCTCAAAAAGCAAAACAATCAACAACAAAACCCAAAAAACACAGTTTTATCGCGATCGGAATGTTCACGAGACTAGAACACGTAAAGGTGACCGCACAAAAATGCGAGAAGCATCGCAGACCCCAAAAGAAACAAAACTGGAATAAAATAAACAAAACTCGCTGGAAGCAGCAGACATGAGATCGAGGATCGCAAGCAAGGATGGTTTTTGTTTCGTTTGTTGCTCCCTCGGTCATGTTTCGTACGCGATTGAGGGATGGTTTCTGTAAGTCGGACGAATCGACCGTGCCGTAGAATGTCGACAGCGAAAAGACGACGATGCAAAGCAAACGGGGCGAACTTGAAGACAGAATGGTAATTAAGCTATTGATGGCCGGAAACTGCTATCGCGAGGGTTTGATCTTCAAAATTCATTTGTTTCTAATAACGCAACCAAGCGAAGTAACGAATTTCGGACACCGCGTTCGCACACATACCTTTTCCCGTATCGAGGACTTTTTTACCACCTCAACCACTGCGGCGGCAGTTTTGATGGAAAATTCTTAGAATGGCATCGGAAAGGCAAAAAAAAAACAGGGCAACGAAGGATGAAACCAACTCCCGTAACAAAATGTCCAATTTGATGGAGTCGATGAGAAAGTGGGTCCTATCCGCCCGCGAACCGAACCCATCCAGTGGTTGGGAGCGAATTTAAATGGGCACGATTAGATATGCAACCATTTTTATGCCATGCCAAGTGGACAGGTCGCAAAGGGGTAACAGAAAACACAAAGCACACAAAATGAAGCCATTCGGGTGCGCCAGGGATGCGTCCGCGCGAATGGATCTGCCCCCGTAGCGAGATAATTCGAACATCATTTCATTTAATACGTTGTTTTGGGTATTATATTTTTTATGTTAACAAACAGTTCACATGGTCGTTTTTCTTTCCTTCATCTTACGGGAAACTCGCACACAACACAACGCCCGTTCCGGGTGGGTGCGCCTGTTTAAGGGTGTGATCCCTTTTCTTTCATTATTAAAATTTCCTAACGTTGATGCGTCCAAATGGAAAAAGAAGCAAATTTAAAATGCACCTTAAAAACATCCACACATCCATGACGAAAAGCTTTGTTAATCGTTCCTACGCCGATGATCCACCCTAATCGCGGGTTTTAAGGTGTCTAATTTAGCAAGCGAATGACTGGTAAGAACGCATTCGTTCTGCTTTACTTACGACATGGAACATAACTTAAGCAACAAAAAAGAATAGATTGCAAATTTGTCACAGAAGAAAGAACAGAAACATTGAATAGGTGGAGCCCTTTTAACCTTGCGGCGAGAACGACGAGTAAGGTGTGAACGTTCCGCTTTCACACGATGGCAAACGATGCGAAGGAAAAACATAACTTGCGCCACACTCTGGTAATAAAATCAAATCCAGACCAGACCAACCAACGTAAAGTTCATGTGAACGCTTTCAAAAGATCCTGTTCTTAGCAGAGATTAAAACACCGCACTTTACGAAGACTACACATTACGATCATTTGTTTCGTAATAATTAAAATTCATACAAACTGTGCGACTGGACGCAAAGTAATGGTCACCGGGAGACTCGAATGTTTCGATGCTCTTAAACTTCAACCAAGAATAGTCAGATACATATTTTCTTAAAGAATGACTTTTAAATGTGCACCACTCGCCTAAAAAAAAATAAATGTACACCGATAATTAACCGACCAGTGAAAGGGAAATGTGGCGAACGAGAGTGAGTGAGAGAGAGAAGAACCCTTTTGCGAAAGACAAAACGAAGGAAACAAGTGACAACATGCCGGTAATTGGCATGGTTTCGGTTGGCCGAGAAAGTGAACACCAAGAGGCGTTATCCTTGGGCAAGGTGGTACGCCCATCTACTATCCCCTTCTTCAACCACAGGGGGAAACATAATCACGCAACCTTACAGCAACAACATCAAAAACCCCTCAAAAGCCGAAAAGGGGTCCGTTGTGACATATTGGGCCAGCCCCAAGCCCACATTCATCATGAGAAGATCCTGTTTCGGGTGGTGCACCAGTTGGAGAAACCTGTTAGCAAGACAACAAAATGGTAGAGTGCACGCGCGATCGTTTCACACCAGATATGCGTCCCATTTGATTGCAAGTGGTTAACCTTACCCGACAACGGGAGCTGTAAAATGGCTAATCCGATGACAATGTGCATGAATTTGGGGAGGACATCTTTTCAGAAAGATTGGATCGTAAAGCGATTGAAACGTCTGCTTCCAGTGGACGGATAGATGATTAAGGTATAGACACCAAGCCAAAGCGGTGGCTAAATTTTAAACCTTCAGCAAACATGCATCAGCTTGCGTATAGGTTTGAGCCGGTTTCAGGGACACGTCAGAATGACACTCATAATTATGCGTTACCCAGCCAACAGTGTACGGCGGCATTGCAAGATGCAACCTTCGCATGGTGCTACATTCTAATTTAATACCATGACGCAAGTGACTTGAACACAGCAGGGTGGCAGCAATGGTAACCGAAAGCTCATGCCAGCAAACCAAATGGAGAATACAAACAAAAAACACACACAGAAATCCCCACTCAACAGAGCGGTGATCGTGGTGGATTCGCTGCGTTCTTGATCCTCTCGCTATGGCTAAAGACGGATATAGACTTTTGGCGGTGATCGGATACACTCGCTTGGTAGCACCCAGTGTAGGCAGCAACATTTATTGCCCCCTTAATTGGGATCAGCTTTTTTACGATCGTCTTGATCTTTTTTTTCTGCTGTGATGCTGCAACAGTACCATCTACGACTAGGATCACCATCCATCTCCCGAACAGGTACTAACGAGTAATCTCTTCTTCGGCAGTGGTTCCAGTATCACACCCTTTGTGTTGACCTCGGGGCAATATTTCTATGAGGAGTTGCATGTAGCAAGAGATATTTAAAAGAAACAAGTTAAATTTATGAGAACCTTTTTATTTCTGGGCACATTTTTAGCTTTCGGAAAATATGACCTAACCTGGTTAGTAAAATGTTTTGTTTTGACATAAGCATTTTAACTTGGCTTGCCAGTTTGTCTGGGAAGCTGACAGCGACAGTCTCTAAACGTCAAAATGCATTTAAAAAAACTAGCTCAAAATATCATCTGGCCCAATGTTAACATTCTATGGCAAATTAATCTAATCTCGCAACCAAAAACGCTAAAACCATTCATTCGCTCAGAGCTTATTTGCATCAATTATATCACAAGTCATTTTACTGTTTTATAGCTTCCAAAAAATGAAAGACACGACGTTATCGATTGTGTCCGAGCCCGAAAGAAACTAATAAAACTTAAAGATCAAAGGTACAGCACCTGCCAGACATTATAATTTTGACTATGCCCGCGTATCGAAATGTCAAACGTTCACGCGCTTATTGGGAACGGCTTTCCCAGAGCCAAATCTCCGCTCGACCGTTCGGTTCTTTCTGTACCGTTGCAGCGGTGGGGTAGCAACAAAAATTAACTAACCGTAATAAAATCGAAAACTATGAAGAAAATGTAGCTTTAATAAGGCAAAAGAAGCGAAAACGAAAAAATCGACCGCTAGACTTTCTTAAGGGTGGCAGCTACAAGCTACCGCTACCGTAAACAAACCGAGTCCACTTTACGATTATGCGTGATAATCATACCGAAGGAAACGCAGCACAGTAACACAAGAAGAAAAAAAGCCAGTGGCCCTCGTAAAGGTGGCATACGTATTCGTATGAAGCCGGCGGGTCTACTACTCGAAGGCCATAACGTATGGAGGCTGGGAAGGTGCGAACCACCCAACATTGCACCGCCAATCGTCGTCAACGTAGCCAACGCCGTCGTGAGCAATGGATAAGGGAGTGAAATGAAAATCGTTTCCACGAAAGTGGCTGTAATCCGCTTAGCCGTGGGCTTTACGTTCCGCAGTCAGCGAGCCCTACTTTGGGAAGGTGTTGGAAAATTTCCGTAGTGCGCTGTCTGGACGACTCATCATGAAGGAACCTAACGGCACATATTCCTTCATTTTGGGGCAAATAAATACGGCAGCATTTTACAACCGTGGGAATGCACCGGGTTGGGCAATGGAAGATGATGCGCCCACGGTGAATTGGGTGAATGATTTATCATCCTTACCTCATGGTGAGTGATCGTTAAAGCTTCAAAAATTGATGATTTACAGAATGTTCTACAGTCACCTTTAAAATGGGCACACTAAAGCAGAAACATTTGATGTAAATTGCATTTGAACGATTTAATATGCAAATTGCTAGCATCATTCGCTTATATTTTTAGCATTATACATTAACGTTTAATAAATTCAATTCATAATGATGGAGTGGATTGCGTGTCGCTTAAAATCGTTACCCTGCAGCACGTGCCACCCAGCAATCGTATTATTCAAACATATTAATATAGCCATATTGCCAAACTGGCGGTAGGTAGGTCAGCTGGAGGTCACACCCAGCAGCAGGTGGAGACCCAAACGAAAAGGGAACCCAGGCGAATTTTCCACCCAAGCTAATTTCATTCAATGTAAATGAAAAGCAAGCCCTCAAGCGAAACGATACGAAACGCTCAGCAGCTTTAGCAACACCTCTTGAAGCGCTTGGCGTGCTTCTTTGGCATTAACTTTTGCCACCAGATTTGAAGGTCTTGCGTACTAGTGGCACTGCTACTACGTGCCCGCAAAACCACCCGAAACAGGTTGCCCACTGGTGGGGCCGGTGTGTCCTAGTGATGAATTTTGAATCTTAATAAATCATCATAAAACACTTCAAACTCATTAAACAGCTCCGTCTTCTAGCAACTCCACGAAGTCCACTGCGATATTGAAACATTTTCAATGTAAACCACTCGGACACAGTAGCAATCGGACACAAGTGCTTCATCTTCAGCTTTTAATGCGTTCTCCTTCTGGCTGAAACGTTTGTTTCTCTTTTATGACTCTGATTTGAAATTTCAAATCGATAAAACGATACTGAGGATCTAGGTCTAGGTCTGAAGCACCATTTAGTTAAGCCGGAAAAGTGAGAACTTTCGCAAACATCGTCGCACCCAACAATGGACCAGCTTTAAAGGCTTAAGGCGCTAATGCAATCAACACGTGTGTGAGTGCGTCTTGAGAATGTCCTCATGGGAGGAATTATTGGTCATATAAACGTAACACAACGTGATCATGCGATCGTTGTACTCATCGTGGTGGAAAAATATTTGAGAAAGAGAGGAGAATTACACCAAGATATTTTGACTTCTTTAAGGAGAAGATTTTTTTATTTTTTGTGATAAAATACATACGATGCAAATTGTACTCATACTAGAAGATGTCATATTGCTTCCACCTAAATTGAATAAAATTGTAGCAAAAATAAGTTGCTTTAAGGCATCGATTTTCATTGGGCATTTAATACCCTTTTACGTAAAATCCTCCCAGCATATATTGATACCCGATTCACAGCATATACAGCACAATTTCACCATCATCCGTCGTAAGAAAGTACAACCTGCACGATGTTAAATGTTACTGTTAACAACGCACAACACCACCGGGGGATGTAATTTTAACAAGCCTCATTAAATATTTGTTTTCTATTGTGCAATTGGTGGACGGTCGGCGGACCGCCTGCCTATACCCCCCGGATACATTCCCATATCGGTGTAGTACCGATGGAAGGTGCTATTGAATTTTCATTCACATCCAAACCCAACCCCGACACACCCCACAGGTGCCTGGGTTACAAAAGCCTATGGTAGGCATTCGATTTCCAACCGTTAAGTGTTGTGATGGGTGAAAGTGAAAATTAAATGCCATAAAGCAGAGGAGCCAGATATGCGCAGATCCCCGGGGTGAGGTTATGTACACACACGTGCAATGCCGGTCAATATGCTGGTTCACCCCCACACAAACAACACAACATCCGAGCCGCGATCGGAGTGATCGAACATGAATGAAGCGAGAGAAAAAAGTCTGTTTTTTCCGGCAAAGGAAATTTCTCCAGCGTTCCAATAAAGTGACTTTTCTCCACAAGATGCGGTGGATGATGTACGCCGGGGAGACGAAATCAATTGTTTTCTCCTCTCGATCGTTCAGCCGAAACCGCGAGTGTGTGTTTGTCTCGAACAAGCCATGTCTGCTTCGTTGTTACATGAAATGAAAATTAACACAGCAAGACATAAAACAGCACTCGCCGCACAGCAAAACGGCGAGTCGGCGAACGGCGTCTGTGTTTTTGAGTGTAATTGATGCTAGAATTATAATGCGGGCTTTACAGGCAAAGCGCACGGGTTGGCTGGAGGTGCAATCAGTTGCCAACTTCAGCGTCGTACAGCGAACTTCCAACGCTCCCTACTCCCCGATTGTCAGAACCGTTTAGCACACCGGGGTGGTGGCTTTTCTTCTACGGTGGAATTAGATGCGGCTTGCGCAATTTATATGCACCGCTAAATGGATGTTGGTAGCGGCTTCTGGCCCTACCCAACCGTGATGCGGGTGTTAGTTCCCTACTGCCACATGCCACCCGGGGTTCCCGAGACTTGCACACTGTCGCTCAGGCTAACTATTAAGCGCGTCACTCACAAGGGCGTGGCTTAACGATGTAAGCGTACATGCGAAAGGATGCGTGAGTGCGTGAGTGCGTGAGTGGATGCGTGCGAAAGGAACAGGTGCGAACGACTACTCACGCATCTACTATACGTTACTAAGCGAGCCGACTGCATCGGAAGTGCATAGGCACAACAAAGCGAGCGAGCTTAGCGCTAGGGATGTGCAGGATCAAATCCGGTAATTGTCAGGAGTTAGGACGAGTTATTTTTGCCGAATTAATCGACATGAAATTATTAAGAAGGAAGACAGGAAGGAAAATGTTTTTCCTTTTATGTTAAAGATACACATCACTAAAACAACATGTGTAGAAATAATGACTAAGTTTGGAAAATAAAACATAAATTAGTAGCAAGGAGAAATTGAGTGCAGCTAATTATTTCGACCGAAATCTTTCGCAATCCTCGTAAGCCCTCTAATCCAGACGAAACCCTACCATAGGTAATTTTGTTTGGACACTAGTCGGCGTTCAGGCGGTGGTCACTCTCCTCTCCTTCGCAACCAAGGAGCTCGTCCCGAGCGTTCCGACCTGCTGTGTTCGACATTTGGCAGGGTTCCCCTTCCGTCCGCATAGGCCCCCGCAAGCTTGGGGCAACTAGCTGGAAGGCAGTCGCTGCGAAGCGCGAACCCTGTCGGTGAAGACACCGTAGAGCGGCGACAATCGGCGGGCAATCTTGTTGCTCGGAGTCTGGCGGCACCGGGAGACCAGCAACCTTCGCGGCTGGTTGGTGCACGGCGGAACCCGGACAACACACACCGTTCCCACAGTTAAGTGATGTCACATTATCCTATTATTATTGTTGTCAGTCACCGGTGCAGCTGAACCGCTGAAGGCACGGCTTCGCTAAATCCACGGAACACACGCTTCCATTGGTCGGTCCGGAAGGTTGTCACTGCTCATTAAAGTAAATAGAATTAATTGCCCGGCTGGTAATGTGTTCCATAAAGGATTGTCTCACCTGTTGCGCACAGGTGTGAAGGTGATGGTCGGGAAACGTTAAACAGGCCATCCGATTAGTTTGGAAAGATTGCCTTTTAGCGACCGATCCGAAGAACCACGGTGAGCCAAATTAAGGCAAAACATGACATTCAGGACATTGACTTGTCGTGCTGGACGTGCTTACACATGTTTTTGTAGCCATAGAATAGGATAGGTTTTACATGTACCTGCATCTGCGATCGAGGATCGATGTTTTCGTCTACAGTAGATAATAATGGCGTGCGTACAGGATAAACGGTCTGAGTTTCTGTCCTGCATCGACACTAATTGCAAGTCGTCTCCAAGGTTTCAGGAAGTGTTGGAAAACGATCATTAAAAGGACGATAAAAACAATTTGCCCTGCAGCTATTACATGCGGAGAATAAATTCTTGATTTACGTCACATTGTTTGACAATTATTTCTGAGCAATTAGTGATTAAGGAGGATTTGTGCCCATAGATTGATGTTTGTGAGCTCTCAAATAAGCTTCAAAACAAACAATACATAATTTCTATTAGAGTATAGTAACTCTTTACAAATCTTATGTCCAACAAACGACATTTATCGTTTATAAATGTTTTCTATTGTTGTTGACCGCTCGTAACCTCCACAATAAATCTTGCATCGAATCTTTTGCCTGTTGGCCCCGGAATCACCGCTACAGCCCTTAAAAAGTATCGAACAACCGCTAACGAGACGTGATGGACAGAATCAATTAGGGTAAATTGCACTTCATTAGCTGAGGGCATAAGTAGAGGATCGCTCACCTAGGCGTTCAGATTGATTTACCGAGCCGTGCCTCAAAAAGCTAGCAATCGAACGGAAAGTGAAACAAGCGCGCGATCGCGATTCAACAAGCCATCTAAAATGCTAGCCTGGCACATCGTTCACAACAAACAGCCACATACACACACAAACATGTGTTCGAACGTTGATGAAATTGGTGGATACAAAAACAAAGGTTACCACCGTACCGTAGTACCTTCCATTTTCCATCGCCGTGCCGAGATCTCCCTGACGCAGCTCAAAACTAGCTTTTAATTTCTCTGCACTGAAAGTGAACCGTTCATCGGGTACGATCTCATGACCCTACGATCACTCGCACCGCAGCCTGATGCGGCCGTCGTTGCCGAATGGCACGGGAAGCCACACTGACGGAAGCCCACCGCAAAACATGGACGATGGTAGCATTAAGGGACGGCGAAACCATTTGACCCCGTGGATTCGGTGGGGGAGTAGCGTCGGGGATTGGAAAATTGGCACACTCATAAATCCTATCGATCTTGAATCTCGGCCAAATCTCGGCGCACACGGCGACACCGCAATCACAATTGATTGGTGTACGAAAGGCGAACAGAAGACCCACGACGCGTTAGCTCATCGGAGGTCAAATCGTGGTGGTGATGGCGATTGCGATGGCCCATCGATTACTGTGGGACTTTCTGAGGTTCGGTTCACGGAGCAGAGACACCTCACCTCCTCTGTCAGGATCGATGAACGGTATGTGTGTGTGCAGGCAGTTGGGCGATCGAAGGGAGATTATGAAACGGAGTCGTGTTGTAAGGAGAAGCTCGACTCGAGCTACTCTGTCCTATACGGAGACGAGCTGCCTTCTGGAGCTGAAGCTCACGCTAGAACTCAACACTGGCAAGACGCATCGAACTCGAACTCGGTATGCAAAAGGTTAATTCGTGATTTTGATTTCCATTCCAGCATAGCGGAGTGGCCGGACATCATCGCTGTGGGAGCGTGCTGAAGGCAGCGCCAGCAATGCCCGCTTACTAAGCGGACCTATCTGTGGCAGAAGTTGCACGTAGTGGCATACACAGACACGCCACCGTATCCAATGCAAACGCGTCAAGGACTGTTGTGCACCCAACACGAACAGGTTGTAAGGTGACTCCAAGTGCCGTGTACCAACGACACCTGTGGGGTAGAGCATGCAGTCGGTTGCATTCTGAGATGATACCCGCTCAGCACCCGTACAGGGCCTTAGAAGGCTTTGCGCCAAATGCGGATCACCGTGAGATCGAGGTGCGACAGCTCGGAGGTTGACATTTTCCCCTCCGAGTACAGGCAACCCTTCGCCGCGTCCTCCAATTTGGGGGGAAACTCTTGTCGAAACAATGGCATCGTGCACAAGTGTCGCTTCCAACAAAGTGACTGTGTGTTGTGAGGCGTGAAACAGCGATCGTGGTGGCTTTGTTGGCGAAATTAGTAACATTGTTGCCAATAGTCTAGCTAGCTGGACGCCTCCGGGTATGGAGGCCCCGCACGTCACGTGCTGGGGTAAATGAGTTAAGTTTTGTAGGATACATTTGCATTAATTTGATTTCGAAATGTCTCGCGAATATGACGACTTTGGTGCATATTTGGAGCACCATTTGTTTCTTTCTTTCTCGCTTTTCGTAGCTCCGCATCGAAAAGCTCCACTTGAGGTGGATGTTGCTGTCACCACACCGTACAGTTGCGGCACCTTCGCGCACAGTCTTACCTAGTCTCCAGACCGAGAGCAGCGTCATTGCTTCGACGAACGCTCCGTGCGCACGGTTACGCTTGAGCACTGGGCGCCTTCCTCTTCACCTGTTCGTGGACCACCACCGGTTCTGCCCTCGATGCGGAACTTCTTCGCTTTTGCCGCACAACACACTGCTCACAGACGGCGGTGCCGTATCGCTTGGATATTGATATTGCAACAGCGCGGACCCACGGAACACATATGCAACACAAATGCACGTACACAAACACACACCAGCCCCCCCCTTCGAAACACGACCACCCACTTTCACAACGGTGTGTTGGTGGTTTTGGAAAAAAAACAACACAACAGCAAACACAAAACAACGAAGAGATAAATATAAAAAAGCACACAACCAGCGCGACAGACTGCAAGAATAATGATACCACCCTACACTACACTACCGAGACCCAGTTGCTGCTTTTAATAGGGCGCCGATTCGCCAACAATAATAATGTGCGGAGGGTTGTTTACTGCGGGCACTTCTTATCAGTTTGCACCACTTTACGGGACGTCCAGCAGACGCTCCTGCCTGTCAGGGTCACCCCCGTCAACTACTGCAGTTTGTGGAGGCGCACACACCGCACAGATACACTGAGAGACAGTTACGTTATCGCACAGCTAGTTCTGTAACATCTGCCTCAAAAGGTGATGGCGAAATGGTTCCAAAACTTCTAATACTGGATGTCCACGAGTTGTACCGAGTTGCGGCAAAGAAACTCTGACGTGGGTAACTGCATAGTACACCAGACGACGAACGACTAATTGCCAATTGCAAACACACTGTCGCACGGTTCCCGCCAGCTTGCATTAGAACATCCACCGCACTAAATGGGTATCCCCTTCACTTTCCAAGACCAGACACTCGCAGCTGACCGAGCGTGCAGGTTGTCGCGGGCAAACAGGTGTAACGCGTGTGGCCAAACCTCAACACGTCAATCTCTAACACTGACTGGTGCGCACAATTGCGGGATGGCGCACCGTTCAAGAACTTTTATGATACTGGCGACACCTCTCGCTGCTCCAATAAAATTTTCCACTTGCTCTAGAAGGTGCTGTATTGTGTGAGTGTTTACGTGCTCGTACTCAAGGGTAGCAACCCCCGGTAACACTGGGTGATGTTGGGATGATGTTGGAACAAAACGATCAAGATCGCAGTAAATCTAAAACATCACTTTCCAGATCGTGCACAGAACAGATTGATACGGTAACCGCACGGGAAAACTAAGCCGAATCCGAGCTGAAAGATACACCAACGTCGTTCCACACGGTGGAGTCGCTCGGTGGAAACTGGCCGAGTGCTCACCAGCTTTTACTTTTCGACATGGCATTGTTTCACTCCCTTCTGCTGACGCTAGATATCTCTCTAGGCGCTTGCCACTCGTTTGTTCCACTTCTCGCTCACACACGCCAACAGCACCCACCCCCTTCCTTCCCACTCCCCTCGATCAACCGTGTCTTACTCGCGCATCCAATGTGCAAGATTTGGTTTGGAAAATGTGCTCCACCACCGCGCGCACGTTTATGTATTTCCTTTCTGGAAGGGGAACGGCGAAGCTGGCCCGAAATGTTGCGCACCACGGCTGTGGAAGGTGGTAACACTACTACCAACAGAGCCCACGGTAAGAAGCAAGCTAGAAGACAACAACATGCATTGAACAACCAACTCGATCGTGATGAGAAAATGGATCGTGCGTTTAAGGGAGAACAGAAAGAAAAAAAACAACAACACAAGACAACCCAAGATGCATCTGCAGTTCGAACGGTTTTGGAGCACCAAATAGCAGAGCAGTGCATAGCAAAACACTGGTACCCTGGTAGTGGTGTAGCAACAACCATCGAAAAGAATAGGTTGATGTTATTGAAATGGCTGTTTGGTAGTGATGGTTCGTTCGTCAGAAGGGGTGCGCGAGAGGTTGCTGCTGCTGGAGTCTTCGGTAGCGAAATATGGCGCCATCTCATAATGGAAGATGTAATTTTTTTTTATTCGCTTTTTTGTGTGCGCAACTTGGGGGTTGGTACTCAATCTAGATACATTCGGTGTAGTGGGTATTGAATTGAGTGCGCGCATGCATTGCTACCGAGTGTTCCAGTGGAGAAGATATGCAAAAGCGTACGCCAACCGGGTAAAAGTGAATAGGATGATGCTGCTCACCTATCTATCGCCAGCAAAATCTTCAACATACACCGTGTCTGCGCTGGGTATGAAACTGGACATGAGTGGTGACGACACGGGGGAAAGACATTCGAGATATCTCAGACATCTTGAGTGGCTGCTCCTACTTGCACCGAGCAGACGGCGCTGGAGGGAGATAAAATGAAACGGAAATTGGCTTGTGCTAGCTTTCCTTAGCTTGACACAGAGTTCTTGAAGAATGTTTGAGTACATCTATCGAAGCGGGGCAAACCACTCATCACTCCATGACACCTTACCACTTTACGACGACTTCACGGGGAGCAAAACTATGCATTAAAGGATGTTAATACAGGGCAATAAATTAGCGCCCCAACAGCAGAAACAAATGCTTCACATGGTGTCCTCATTAGCCATGCAATCACATCACGTATTGCCAACATTCAATTTGATCTGCGCTCGATAATGTAGCAACAATGTGTCGCCGCTTTTTCTGCGAACCACTTATACCGCTCCGGACGGCTTCGTCACAGATAAAGATCTCTATTCATCACGCCAATCAAAGCGGTTGAATAAAATAATATTCCGATTGTGTATCGCACACCACCATTTTATCAAACTGATTACACACCATCAATCGACGCATCTGCGAAACCGAAAGGATGCAGTTCCGGAAAAGAGAAGCATTGCTATTGCTATCGGGAACCGGGAACCGTTTTCCACGGTATGTCTTCCCACTTTGCGAGGCGTGTTACTGTGTGAACATAATTAAGCCGCACCTCTGTAGCTGCCACAAGTTTGTCCTCTTTCTTCTGCTTGCAAACTGCATCGTTAGCATTATGCTGCACTTATATTTTCTAACCCCAACCGCTTTGACTGAGGTTTATTATGATGCACAGAAGAAAGGCACCGCAGGAATGTAATGAAAAAATGCCGCACCTATTGCACATCCCTACATTAGATGGACCTCGTGACCCCAGGAAAGTATGTCACACGTCCACTCCGGAAGATGGTTGATGGTATCCTTTTGGTGAACACTACACCTGCCTACAGGTCACATTCGTGCATAGCTCTAACGAGATGCGCCGGTAAGATACATGACCCTCATCAACAGCGAACGTACAATAAAAATCTGCACCGTGCACTTGCAGTGCAGTGCAGTGCAGAAATCACCATGGTGTCCTGTTGACCTTTTAAATGGGAAGTTCCCGCGTGGGGACATCAGATGAGATTAAATTGAGGAAAACACACATATTGCAGTTTACGTTTGGGTGGAGGAAAATTAAAAATTCTCCCTCCAATGCTGCACAACCCCGTGGTGCACAAGTGGACTGATAAACGTGACGTAAGCCGCTTAGCGTCCGCTGACGCGCTCTCAAATCCTAAACTGGTCGAGGAACCATGGTGACCTAAAATTCGGGAAAATAGTTTCAAAGAAAGGTGAAAAAAAACATCCACCATCCACAATGTCCAGCACCCCATAATCATCGCTTTCCACAACGGTGGAAGGTTTCCAACCATGGACATTGCCAGAAACTGCTGAAAAACCACTTTCCCTTTCACCCGTGCTCTTTTCCAGGTGCGTGAGTGTGGTGTGGCGGGGTGTTTATGCCAAAAAAACCCCGAAAAGGTCTTTGGCATGGTTGGATACCTGATGGAAAGGCAAACAAAAAAAAAACAGCCATCCATCGAAGCGAATGCCAAAATAGCAACATCGCATTCATATGCCCGCGGAAAAACCCCGTGACAGCAGAAGCAGAAGCCATGCCAAAGTCGGTAGAAAATTGGCATAAATGAACCCGCTCGAGTGGGGGGGGGGGGGGGGGGGGGGTGTGGCAAGAGTTCAAAAGCACTCCCGCCTTTATCAGTCGAATGTATTAAGCACCGAATGTGCGCCCCCAAAAAGCTACCCTCTCCAAAAAGCACCCGAATCACACTCACACTCACATCAGTTCTCTGCAGTGGGCGCTCACACGCTAATTGGCATCTTGAGGGGGTTGTTTTTCCTTTCCTTCTTTCTTTGTCTACTATTTTTCTCGCAATGTGTGTTGCTAAACGTTAAAATCGGTCCGGTCAGTTCATCACCACTGCCGGGAGATGGTTTCGGGCGGACTGTTGGAGTTCGAATCATCCACCGGTCCCCGCGTGGAGAAGAGACTTGAAGGTGAGTTACAGCTCACAATAACGCAACGCACACCTTCACCCGGCGAGAAGAGGGTGAAGATGTTGTTGTTGAGGTTGCGTTTTTGTTTGGATGCTTATTGTTCACGCAACACCTCACCCCTCATGGGTGAAGACTTTTTTTTACCTCACGGGATGATAATCACCAGTCAGAGAAAAGAGCAAACCGTGGCGGTCACTGGCATCTCGTATAAGAGACTGAATACATATTACAACATGCTGTACGGGTGAGCAGTGAAAAACATAGATACACTCCAGTACAGCATCAATCTGCAAACCTCCTGTTTGCATATCCCATCTGTCATTTGGAGGAGCTTACAAGTCACAAGGATGAAGAAGCTACCACTCAATTACTAACATCTTCAACTAAAAATGCTTAGGCCGTCTCAACGCCATCATTTACCTTCAACTGAATCAACGCAAATGGATCGCAAAACGGTGCCTAAACGTCAGTTTATCCATCCTCAATGGTACCGGAGGACAACCTCCGAAAAGTGCGCGCGCGAGAGCTGGCCGCGATTGCCGGCAGCCAGATTTGCCAGGCCAAAACACACATAACGTTCATTGCAACAGATTGCTTACAAATTGAACACCCCGAACACATTTGTGCCTATATCAATCTAAATTACTTTTTTTCTGCAGGCTTCTGTGCTGCTGGGCTCAATTGTGACGTGATTCCATCTGCAATGTGAGAACTGTGTCGTGATGAAACGCTCTCATGATTGCAATCAGACAACATTACGGATGTTGTGATAACGCGGTGCACCGGGAAGATTGGAATGGTAATTCACTGCCGGACTTGAGGCGATGGTTAGCGCAATAAGAAAATAGTGTCCTTACTTTCGCTTACAATGTTTAAACAGCGTCCGATTTGTATCTGGAGGGTATACGATACGCTCACGATCATTGCCGATCGTAAAATGTGTCGATAAAGATCGATTGAAGCTATCTTAATGTGACCATAAAATGGAAACACAGGCGGCATGCCTTGTTGAAGAAGCATTAAAAATGACATAATCGGAAGCATCTTCACAAGATTTGGACGAAACTGGATCTCTGTTGAACGAATTACTTAAACCGGATGGGAATCTCCACAAGCACAACGTGAAACTGAACCAGATAAGGGATAATAATCATTCAAATTCTACCGCACCGATGGCGTTGCTTCTTCCGTTCGTCAGCTGTCATCGGAAGAAACACATTCCGACCTTAACAAAACATTCTCTTCGATCCAGACCCCAAAAAAAACACATCAATTCTTATTCTTTTGTCTGAGCTCCTTTCGAACGTTCTCCAGCGTTCGGCAAACGAAGTTATTTGCCTTCCTTGGGATAAGCTGACCTTTAGGCCAGTCCGCCCATAAAAAGCAACACCAACCCAGAATACATGTTTCCCCGTTTTATGTTACTTTCAGTGGAATCGTTCCAGGAACGACCCGATGCATCCCGTTAGTGTTGTTTCCTCCGCGCTTCGATTCTGAGATGTAAGACAAGATTGCGACCCTGCCCGAGTCCGGCTTTTGTTTGGATTATGGAGATCTCATAGCTCTTTTTAACGCGCAGCTTTCTTTCACCCACCATTTAACAAATGTGAATCCAGGGTCCGGTTGTGTTTCTCATTGCACGTTCTCCTGCTTTTTGTCATGACTTTCTTCACATCGTGCTCCCGCGCGCATCGACACGCATCTTATTTTGAAAAGTAGATTGAAAGGTGTCGATATCGATCGACCCCGGATGGTGGAAGCGTACCCCGCCGGTACCGTTCGGGGAAAAGCATCCCCCCAATTTTCCTCCGTTGTGTGACGCATATCGAACATGCAGTTGGCGCTGCAGTCGTTTCGATCGCGCACACCATACACTCGCACGCACAATAACAACGTAACGCGCAGAGCGAAGCGCGATGATTGATGGATGAATGGGTGTTGTTGAGGCTGAAAGCAACAGCAGAAAAAAAATCTCACAATCTGAAACCATTCCTTCATCTCGTTTCCTTTTACTATTGAACACATGAGCGCCTGCCGCAGCGACCAACTGTCCGTCTGAAGCATAAAGAGAGGTCAATGTTTGTTCTACGGATAACGAACAAGAACATCAACGATGCGGGGAAAAGGATTCCAACACACCGAGCAGAGAAGATTACAAGACAGTTTCTCAGTGCCGTAACCTTTCAGGTTCGTTTCCTTGTCAGCACAAAAGGATGAAACTAGAGCTGCCGAGTAGAATGATATCTTTGACAGCGAGTCTGTTCCTCACCTCGCTTGGATTTGTTTTTCACAGACCAAAAAATATGAAACATCATCGTTGAATTTCATTCATAATAGTTGCTCCTTTCGGACAAGACTTCACTGACATGAGTTTGCAATTAAAAAAAATCCATCCAACTGTCGCATAAATCTTGCCTTAAACTAAGACCCAATGAATAACCTCAAATCAAAGAGGATAAGGAATACAAATCTCCAATAATGCTCCCCCATATACTGGCGACAAGCGCACATGCTTTACATTAGCGCCATACACCACACACTGCCGTAAAATGATCGATTTATTGTTTTATTGGGTTCCACCGTCGGACACGCTTCCTCGCACCCGGGTTTCGGTTCATGCCTGTTATCAAGCACTTCATCGACGTAGCTATCACCCTTTTCTTCAAAGTTACCCCAATTGCCCGGTTTGCCACACCGCTATTTTCTGCAAGCCGTAAAGGTGTAGGATGTAACATGACTCAACAAGTCAATCAAGAATCGCCAAGTTTACAGTGCCACACGACTTCACGGTAAGTGGGGATTCCCTTATTGCAAACCGAGAACACGACCCCCGGTCGAACCTGTCGATGCGTACGCGGTTACCCTCCGCGCTTCAAAAAGAGTATGTCAGTCAACCCGATTGGGTCGAACCCAGAAAATAGAACGTGAGGGCAAAGCGGTGACATTTTTATTGCTTGCACCGAAGGCTTTTTACCTTTGCTGTTCAGTTGCCCTTACCTTTCTGCCCCAAACGTGTTATGTCAGCAGAAGACTCCCTGCAGGGGTGGCCACATGCGTAGCTGCCACTGCCGAAGGGTGTTGCTACAGGTGTCAGCCGAACAGACAGCGGAGCTAACCACCGTTGATTGGATTTATTGCGCTGCAACACCTGCGGCGTGTAGCAGGTGCAAAAACCCTCCAAAACACACCGTGCCACGAAATGCCTACATTTGGGCGTTTTTTCACATTTCATCGCTGGAGTTACATCGAAATTTTCACCGAACGGGCGCCGGACGTCGTTCGATCAAGGGGTCTGCTGATACACGATACCGACAGGTGGAGAGATTGGTGGGTAATGGTGGAGATGGAACAACGCGATCGGCGGTAAAACCGGTGAACGTTTCAATCGCCTTCATCATGGGTGTTACAATGCGGTATTGAAAATGGTACAAGCTCTAACGAGCCGCGAAGCGTATCGTGTGGAAACCTACGTCCACATATATGTATATATGCGTGAAACCTGTCCGGTGCCATCTATCATATTCGTTGCATGACATATAAACCGCCATTAACAGTAATTACGCATAGCGGCGAATCGGAATGATGCCGTGATAAAACTAGCATTTTACGACCGACATTCGGCGGCGATCGCTGCTCATCCTTTCATATTCTACCGAACCTGTGCTATCCTTCGCTCCGTATTCTTTGCATCCCCTTTTTTTGAAGCACCCCGGCAGATGGACATCAAACTTACCTAAAAAGAGAAAGATCAATAAAAAATATCTACGTTAGTGCTATTCAAGATTCAAGGCAGCATCGTACGGAAATCAACGTCCCAGCCCAGCTTCTCAATATAAGCCACCCCGGTCCCGCAAAAGGGGTTAATCGTAAAGAACTAATGCCTGCTGCTAACGAGAAACGCGATGAGCTTCAGGCACGCGCACGATAGACACCAGACCGGCACGGTTACATACGCTTTTACCCCGCCCGATCCCTATCGCTGCATACATTAGCATTGGAGCCCTCCAGATGCAGATGGAAGCCCGTCATTAACCTCACACGTGAAACGTGACAACTGCAAAATGATGCTTTGGGGACTCCAAAGATCTACCCTTCCCAGGTACCTCCGGGGAGGTCGCTCATTCGGCTGTCACTTCGCTACGGGATGAGGACGTGTCTGCGTTGCTGATTGTTCTCCCCACGCTAGTGGCATCCGATTTGCATATCTTTACCGCTCGGTCCCGCATTGATCGGCCAAACACTGGGACCCAAACGCGATCGATACACCGCGGGAATGGTGTTGTTAAGTGGCTGGTTAAAAAATAGACACTTCACACCAGGTGCATATCTGCTGCGCATCTCAGTAAATGGGGAATTGGAATGGGGAAGCTGGATGCCTGGAGGATAAGATGATGGGTGCGATAAATTTACAGCGATTCATAAAACGAAACTAAGCGTGCGATGAATGGCGGCTGGGAACAGCTCAGTTCCCCCGGTGATACACCGATCGCTGGCATGGCTGTGGTAGAGTTACAGCGTAAGCAAGCAACAAGTAAGCAACAGAACGCTTCAACCCGATCCGAGACACAACCTGTCATGGGAAATGAGTTAATTTGCAGTTGCTTCCAAGTCTACTCCTTATTCCACGCCAAGCCGCTGGGATTCTACATCTCCGGTTGGTGCTCTATAAATTGTTTTTTATTTGTTAACACACTGCTCGACGGAGTTCCCTTCATTAGACAACACGTTTCAATATTGAATTTAAGTGCCTCAGCCAAGGTACAAGAACGCATGAGAGCATGGAACTAATCGTGCCACTCTGCCAGGTCGAGTAGTAGACACTGGCAAAGGCTTTAACACACACAACATTGTGCCACACAGCTGTTGCAGGATGTGGGTGTTTCTAGTGCTATCGATTAAACAGCGTTTAGCTAGGAAGCGAAAGAAAATGAACGCGTCCATGGTGAAGGATTGAAGCGCACGCCATGGAATGAATTGAGGATTTTTGAACAGGACCAAGGCGAAAGGTACCAAATGGAACCATTTCTACGCGTTTGCAGTAGAACGACCCAAGCTAAGCCTACGGATTGCCACTGTAGTTCGATATTCTACGCCACAGAATGACAGGGCATGTTTTAACCTTTACCTCGTTACCGAAGGCGTACCACTGGAAGCCTGTTCTGGTCCGTCATTCATAATTCCAAACCATGCATACGGCCGCTCGTCATTCATCGACCATCGTACGTTTCCGGTCGAAATCAGGTAGATTGGAAGGCACACCATATAATAGCTTTACATTAAGTGGAAATTGTTCTACATTTTGGTTCCGCTACCGGAATACATTTAGCGGCGGGAACGATGTAGATTCATTCGAAAAAAAAGAACGTGTACAGACGGGAACGAAGACCCTGGTATTGTTGGTGATGGAGCTGAGATCTTCATTTCGGGAACCTTCAAGTGTGAAGGGTAATTTGAAAGCAACTTACTGAAGATTCGGTCTGTTAAACACGTTCAAATAAACTCAAAACTTTCAATTAGTTTAAATATTTAACAGCTGATGTCTGAAAAACAAAACTTACGTATTGACAGTTATCACTGGACGTGTTTGCTTCTTCTTCAGGTGTCAGTGCGCCCTACTAACACTTTCTAGTTTTGCACCTCATCTAACGGCGCCATTTGGTAATGGAGCAAGAACTGATCAAAGAAGCTTCGACGCGCACAATTCTCCACGGTTCATCGATCCGCTGTGTCCAGTCCAGGTTTAAATCCGACTAAGAGATGGAGTACCGTTAGCGTGGCCACGATTATGCAAAACATGCACGGTAGAGTGTGGAGCGATTCGACCACACAGCCCGCCGCAATTTGCCACCCCCCACGGCAAACCCTTAGCAACACCGTGTGTGTCAGCTATTAGACAAGACAACAGACGTCCGCCGACAGATTCCGCCAGCAGGAATATATCTTGGGCTTTGGCCACTAGGCAGCTGATGTGCACACGGATGTACATACACACATGCTCTTTCTCTTGTTCGATTTGTGTATGTGTGTCCCTTTTGCTCCTCAGTCCGAAAAGACCGCGGGTGAATCGAATCGACCATCACACTGGGGCACTCTACATATCTCAGGCCAGACCGGGAGAATAGGGCCCTTCTTACCGAAGCGGGCACCATCAGTGTGCGCGCACTCGATGAAATCGTAAACCATGTTTCCCGATGTCTGCATCGTGAGCATGGGTAATTGATTTCAGATAATTAATGACTGCATCGCACCTTCCTTTTGACCTCCCGCGCCCGAGCCGCACGCGGAGAAGCTTAACGGGTCCTCAAGGGAAGACGTGTATTCGCTTCCAACCGAACCTCCGGTTCGTGAAAGATCGATTCGCTTGCGCAATGCCAGATCGAACATGGAAATCATGGTTGATGGTGGAGGTTGGAAGCCATCTCTCCCTGTAATGCTCCCGTTTATGTAGGCACGCCTGGACCACCCTCTCAAAGACGGCTCTCAGAACATACGTCATCGTGGCTATTAATATCAGCAAGGGTATTTAGTCTTCCCCCTTTCGATAATTGAAGCTCGCCCAGAGAGACCTCAAATGGAGGCTAAATCTAAGCATCAGCTCAGAAAGCACATTAAATTAATCCACAATTACAGCGGTATGGAGGCGAAGATGTGCACGATTAGTTTATTTTCATTGTACCCATTACCAGACGCTTATCGATCGTTGATGATACCCTTTGAGGAATGGCTCGTCTATTCGGCATGATCATCACGGTGATCGGTTTTACCACAATTAACTGCACTCATCAATATCTTTTCAAAAGGCTCTAGTTATATGTCTACTTCCTGAGCACTACCGTTGCTACTTCCTGAGCAACCTTTCCTTCCGGGACACTTACCCTTATTGCTACCGAAGTTCAGCGTTACATTGTTCCAGAAATTTAAGCGACACCCGAACACGCGCATCTCTTTAACGCGTTCTTTCATATTCCCAAGGACACTGCTCTCCGTGAGACTCACGCACGGAATCATCGGAAGTGTGGGTTTCTGGTGCCCAACAACCACCGGGGCCACACTAAACCAAACCCACTACTCTGCACAAACGTACACCTTCTGTATGGTTGAATTTTTTCCACTTCTTTCGTTCACTAACGCACTCGGACGATTTGATGGAAGCTGGCTCTTCTCATACGACGTGCACGTTCGTTGTTCACAAACAGTAACACACACTACGCACACGCTCGATCCTTCGAAAGCTGCTGCCTATTCCGCTGCAAAAGTAAAAGCTGATAAATTTGTGGTGCATAGCACTGAGAAAGAAGAATTGAAGCAGCTACCGAAAAATCTTCACATCATTCTAACACAGCATGAAGATCACTTGATGCACCTTTGATTTTTGCGCACATTATTGTTAAGAGTATAAGCTGGCACATTGTTTCTCGGCTGACACACAAACACGCACACACGGTTACCGTTCACAACTAGTTCCAAACGAAAAGAGTGCTGCGAAAACCTCCCCCCCTACAAGGAATTGGTGCGTCCTTCAGCGCATCATTAACACATTCTCACCGACGTGGTGGAGTTCGATTCGCGAAGTTCTTCTGCACACCGCGAAGTGAACGCTCCCGATTTCGCAAACCACTGTTGCACGCTAATTATGCGGATGGGGAACCAACGATACTGGGCAATGGGCAGAACGTGCGCATAAAGGAGTAAACGGGAGGTTCACGAACCGAAAACAGGTTTTACAAAAATTGCTTAATCTCCGATGCCTTTTCTGGTGTGCGGGGCTACTACTCCGCAGTAGATCGATCCCGCTTGCTGATCTGGCGCGCGAGGACCGAAAGAAGAGGTTGAGTGTTCTTCACAGCGAGGATGCTGGTTTTGTTGTGGATGGACGAAGATAGGACATGCGCATGCAGCATATCTCAAACCACCTTTCACAAATCTCGATCGCCTTGAAGTTTCTTCGCCATGTCGGTTGGTTGATACAGAATCTTTCCATTGAGGGTGGATTTGTGGACAAGAGAGGCACTGTGTGTCGACCTATCGGATCCGGTTCGATATTCTCTGGATATTCGTTACACTTGGCGCTGATGAAGTTTATGCATTTCGGTATAAACCGTAAAGCAGTTCGAATCAGTCTTGAACCGACACTAATAAATATTACTGCTCCTGCTTCTTCGCGACGCCAAATACGAAACTAGAACTTTCGGTCTGGAACAACAGATAGGTGTGAAAAACTAGTCTCTGCTGGTACTGCTGCTACTGCACTAGCTGTCTACAACACCACCAAACCGATGCATTGAGCGCTAGCACACTTCGCATCATCTCACCATTCGACACGGGGCTTAAGAGTGGTGCGCCACGTCTGGAACGGGCTGGATTGTAATGATAATGCCCGCACTTCGCACTTCACTAGACCCTTGACGAAGATGGATTGATCGTATACGCCACGGGTGGAGTGTTTCGTGAACGCGCACATGTGGAGTAGCGGATTGCGCGTGCTGCATCACTTCACGCGTGGTGTTCCTATTAGTTCCACATTTCTCGACTTAGTTCGGTCATTAGCTCGCACAAACCGTGTTACCATTCGGTGAGGAAACGTCCGAACTCTTCACCGGCGACAGTTTGAAAAAGAAACGGGGATCTAGCACGCGATTAGGGCGCTGTTGTGGTTTAGTGGTGACACTAGCATTCGTTCCCGGTGTAAAGCCAACACCTTTGGAGTTTCAGTCTGCAGTCCCCAATGGGGAAACCCTTGCCCTTAGCTATTAAGCGCAATTTAGACGGAAGGTTCCGTGTAAATAATGTTTAATTTTATGTAACGCTTGACGCGCTACAGAAACACCCAGCGGTGTACAGTGATGTGCAAGGAGCGATTTGAAGAGATATGCTGTTCTGTGTTGTAAGAAGAGCACCTGTTTCGTCCGTTACATTAATGCAGCTTGCAGGGCGATAATTAAAAGCTCGTATAAGGTTGGTTTGGTTGGATGATAAGATTAGAAAGAATGCATGTAAACATAACCTTTTGCTGTAGAAATGGAGCACGTGGGTAAATAGTACTTATCGGACAACGACACTTTTGGAACGGTTATTGTTTTTCATTTGCGTCTTGTTCGTTGCATGACGAGTCAGTTTTGGATGTACGCAGGTGTTACTTCTTTTATTTACTTCGGCGTGAGTTGTAACGATAATTGAGTTTCCATTAGACCTTTCGAAACTTTCTATTAGAAGATCTCTGCAGCTAACAGATGGCTAGCAGATGCTTCAAAATAGTAGCATAAACCTTCGTATCACTTCGAGACAGGTGTGTCTGAGACTTTTTTAACATTTTCTTTTAAGCGTAATAAACAGATAGCCTCACCAAATTAGCTATAATATATTAATCATGTTATGATCAACCTGTTCATGCTTCACTATATCCTCAATACAGAAAGACACTTCAACCAAGCGTTCGTTGATAGCTTTTCCCACCAACATAATCAAACGGTACAGCTGCAGATCAATCATTGCAGTCGGTCTACACCTTCCGAAACCCTCCGGGAGTAATCAAGTGCCTTTTTTCCTTGATCGCTGCAAGTCCGTGCACTCCCATAACCATCACCTATCCTTGCCTCGTTTATCTTACAGGGAGTGACTCTTTTTTCAACGCCACACACAATCACTCGCAACAGAACACTCATCTTGAAGCGACCACTCCCCCAAGACCCCTAGAGGTGGTATACGCCGGTAATGGTGGCCTACTTTCGGGATTGATCTTCTTAGACCAACCGCGCCTCGGTACCGGTTCTGTGCTGATGCAGGCGAACCTACCACTGGATTAGCCGCTTGTGGCGATGTGTACACTCGACAGGCGACACGCTGGCGCAGACGTCCTCCAAAGACTCCAAACATCTTTAGAAGAACGACGTGGTGAGAACACACAGCACAGGGGTGGTGGTGTGCAAAGCAGTATAATAATAGTAATGATAATTATATTCATTACCCATTAGCTAGCTTCACAGCCCCAACTGAGCAGTGGTTGACTTTGGAAGCTGCAGCAACGTACACATACACAAGTAACGCATGGTACTTGTTGTTCCCTTTGGGCCAAGAGTCTCGGCACAACGTGCGACTTCGCCAGCTGCGTAACAACCGAGAGCTGAGCGGTGGTTTTGCGAGTCTCAGCTAATGCCAGCAAGAGGTTTTTGCTTGCATGGTGCGTAAATTAGTATGCACTAGCTGCAGGGGTATAGACCGATGTGTGTGCCACATCACGAACAGTTGGAATAGTGAGTTATTGACTCTTGCCGGGGGACTCATTTCGTGAAACGTTTAGATAAAAACAGACACCATCTGCTCCACAAAGAAGATCATTGTAAAACGTTTTAATAACAACGAGAGTTACGTAGAAAAGGAGAAACCCTTTATCGTTCACATTTCTTTTCCATCTGATCGATTGAATCGCTTGTAAAACATGATCTATCTTAACGTCCAATCAAGCAGTGTGTGTATTGTAGGAGATTTTTCATCCTCGATCGTGAGATTAGAACATCTCATCTCAGCTAAACGGAACGGGCGAGACATCCATGATAAAATCGTTGCGGTTTTATGATTATGTGTTTCCATCTGTTTTACGACAGAGAAAAACGCGTCCAAGATGCACAATCTTGGAGACTACTATCTGGTGCAGCTAACGCTATTAAAATGATGGTTCTCGCATATGGTCTTGTGCAAGACGTGTGCAAGAACTCGTTTTTGGAGAAGGGAGCTCAAAAATTAAGCTATGTAAACACATTCACGCCAGCGGAGCAGAGTCGTTCATCAGTACAATACACCTCCAGAAGATGAAGATGAATACGTTGTACAGTGTGGGGAGAGGTTGAACAACAACAACTACAAAAAACACAGGGAGCTTCAGGAATTAGTGAACGTGATCGAGCAATTATGAAGCGCGTGGTCCGCGGACGGTACCGGCACACGATACAATCACGCACCCGCTAAAATAAAACCCGTTTTTATTAAAGGTGAGCGTTTCAACCGCACACAATCTACATCACACGAACCCCGGGTGCCCATTTATTTCCAGTAAAACCCCATAAAGCGCGGTACGGTACACGATCGCCCTTAAAGAACGCACCGTCGTCCGGGTATCGTTGCATCATTGCATCACGCGCAGCATCTAAGCAACATCGCAGACTCGCTGCGTTCGGACGCCCGTTGTGGCGCACTACTGCAATGTCCACACCGGACGGGGTGGTCTCGTAAAAAGGAATACTACAAAAAAACTTAATTGGAAAGCTCCCCATAACGCGTTTCAGGGAGTTTTTATTTCTTTGAGCAATGAGGGAGGACGAGGTGGATGGGGAAACTTGTCATCACCCCACAACAGCACCAGCTAGAACCGATGAAGGACGTGCACGTTGGAGAGCTGTACCGTTGAACTGCACAGCCACCAATTTTATGCACCACGAATATTTATTACCCTTCACCGATGCCAAATCATTTGCAGCTCCGTGCTAGTGGTTGGTTTTATTCGCGTCGGTTCGCCCGGTGCACCTTTAATCAGGGCTCTCGCTCATTGGGTTGCTGGTGCGGAGATTTTGCGAGATTCGCGACAACCACATCTCCGTCGCCATCATTCATCACGCAAAACAGAGAGCAAAAGCAAGTGGCGCGAGACACCAACTGATCGTTCGAACCCGTCGCCAATGGAAGTGAAGATATTGATCTTGCTGCGAGTGGTGAAATGACTTTTCACCAAGACCGCAGTGTACTTGGAATGGCCGAGAGATTGAAATGCGATTAATACGGGAAAAATAATGTAACACCGAAAGAGTTACAGGGTGTTGCAAAATCTTACTGATCGTAGATTGGAAAAGGGAGTTTGCCCAATTATGCAGTCATTTTTGCTTTTTTTTATTTAAGAACACAAGTGTTGGGTGATACTGATACAAATTCATGAATTTCTATGAATCTTTGAACTGAAGCTATCAATCTGAGTCTCTATTCAGTCGAATATATATATGAATCATCTGGAAGCATTATTTAAGGGTTGTTTTTATTATTTTGCTTCTGAAATAAGATGTTTTGAACAGAAGAATTAAGCTCGGTTAATACAGAAATTCATGATTCTTTGAGGATTTATGAATCCCTAGGCATTCTTGATTTGGAATCAAGGATAAAAAATATTATCCGAAAAGGATAATATTGAAGAATTAGCAATGGACAATTATCCTTTGTTGGTAACCAGTACCCACTAGCATCTGTGTCGCGTATCATCTGACACGTTATTATTTTAACAAAACAGGAACACATTAAATGTATCTTAAAAGGGCACTCCCTTTTCGTGCCTCGTAAAACCACAAACCAATGAATCCTTTAACCAACACGCAATACAACCTTCCAGGCAACCAGCCAGAGCCGATCCTTGCGTGTGGTGCAATTTAGCGAATCGTTTCTTCGCCAGTTTCGTTCGCTGTTTGTTTACACACACACCCGCCCGCTTGTGCATATGGACGGTCCCACTCCAGAACAACAAAAGAAAAACCACAAAACGCACGTATTCAAATTACAGGTTGCATTAACACGCTTTACAATACGGTCGGTGCCATCGATACTTGATCTCCATTAGCATGCTGCGTTCATAAAGAAGGGAGGGCTTTTAAACGAGACATAATAACCCTGCTGCACGTCGGTGATCGCATTTCCGCCACCAAGGTCAACTGTGCGCGCACGGTCGGTCGGTACGCAAAAATATTATTATTATTCTTTCACTCTTCGGCTCACCTTGTATCATGATCACTTCGCAAAAGTAACAACCCGAGAGACAGCTGCCACAATTGGATCTTGTGGAGCCGTACCAACAAACACACCGACCACGAGCCATCGAAGAACGAAGGTGACGATGAAAGCATCACCACACCAATCGGGGGGATACCGGATTTGAAGGACAAGTGGAGCGAGTTCTAGTGCCATGATGAGAAACAAAACATCCGAGTACGCACGCGCATATAATGATGGACTTTCGGGTCGGATCTAAGTGACACCGTCCGCCATCTATTCGGCCCACGGAAAGGCACCGCGTGGTAGTGTGGGGTTCGAAATTCGAAACGTTCCCTTTTTCGAATGCAAATGCAGAGGACGATCGAATAAATCGAGCCACCAATTGAAGGTCGGTGACGGTTGCATTCTGACCCGTTTCGAGCTGAGCGCGCAGGAGACGCAGTAAGACAAAAGATTTCTTGTCTACCTGCTTATTTGCATAACAGCCGATATTTATTTGACATGCATCCAATCGTCGGGGTGTGTTGAAACGCACAATTCCAACCAATACCACACCCATTTGCTTGCTCGCCTAACATCCTCAATCGCTCACAAAGCGTGAAAAGCCATTTCGCACCGACGAAATGGTGAGGACCCGTACTTCCCCATTAGCCCAAATAAACAAACCGGCACAGATAGAGCATCCATTGAAACGCACAGTGAAAAGCTAATCTTCCGCAATATCCGTATTTAGGGGTGCTGCGACCGCACCGATGTAAACAAATCGGCAAAACAACGGATGGAGAAAGCCAAAAAAACGACACCATTTGGGCCCTGTTTCGCAGTCGCGGACTTTCTTTTAGACGGATGGGATTGAAAACGTAAATTACTTTTACTTTCCTTCCTTCCCTATCATTGGCTTGATGGTGAGCGTGTGTTTGGTATGGGTACTTCCCTTAATTTTTCTCCCGACAACCGTGAACTGATCGCTACCGTCATCATCATCATCATCATCATGTCTATTAAGGGGTGGGATCAATCGAAACTACCACCGGAATCAGCAAATCCCACTAAATTGTCCACCCCCGGAGGTTTGGATTGATACCCGACGTTCCAACACCTCCTAATCCGGTAGCCATACAGGGGTTCAACGGACTGTGGACAATCATGGCGTTTCGATGAACGTTGGCGTTGGCGGAATCGATTTACAGTGAGTCTAATTTCCAATCTAATCGACGTGCTGGAAGAAGCAGAAAGAGTGAACGAAACGAAATTTTGGAGTTCAAAAATTAACTCCAACTCCCTCGAATGGTAATTCAAGGTGGGGAAAATCGGTATACCGATACTACCCACAGAATAGACGAAAAACCCACCAGCTCCAGGAGGTAGACTTGCCCTACGTTCAATGAACGATGGTGGCCTCTTAAGGCCTACGGGAACAATTTTCCGTCTATTCAATGCTTCACCAAGAGTATGACACGTTGTTTATTTTCCCAACCCCAATATATCCACAGCAACGACCTACTTTCAGGGCCTGCGGAAGCAAAAGAACTCCCGTCCACTAGGGGGAAGCTATCTGGGACGAGCCCGGGTGCGAAAAGTGTCCGAATAGTACGTAGTTCTTTTTGTTTGGGGCGTTGTTTTGATTCAAGAAGAACAGTTTTGTGAGCGTCTGGAGCAAAAAAAATCGGGTTAGACCACAACTACCCCAAACAACAAAACTTCCCAAAAGCATAAGCGCAATTCAATCGAGCTGCTCGCTAAAAAGCAACTTAATCTTTTCTTCCCCTGCAAGAAGAGGGAGCTGATGGAAGAGAGCGTAAGACAAGTTGTTTGGTCAATGTATCTACCAGCCGACTCCCGGGCGAATGGTCACCACTTTCAGGTCGCGTACGATTCGTTGTGGCGAATTTTCGCGCGTAAGTAAGGCTCTCTCCCGCTCGCCAAAGTTCGTGAAGTTGTTCCAAGGCTTCCTCCCCCCAAAAAAAAAACCCCAATAGTCCCGAGGTTTTACGTCCGCTCGAATGCTTCCCGAAAGACCTCCATCTGTAGACGTACAATACACATTTACACAGTGTGAGGGGTTTTTTAACTGAATCACCGTGCAAAACTCATTCCACCACCTACATTCATGTCTAGAGATACTGGATGAAGCATCAAAGGAAAGCAACAAAAAAAGCCCGATTTCAGGTTTGTGACCAGTTCATGAATTTTGTCAGCCAAGAAATGGGGTCAATCCGGAGGGGATTTATCTGGTAGGGATGTTGATGGTTTTTCGGCTCTACAGAACTGCCAAAGTGAAGCCCCGCGAAGCAGCTATTAAATAAGAAGTGCTTTATTAACACATGTAAAGCAATCACCTTTTTAAAGCATTCGCTGCTACATAAATCACTCACTAAGCTACTCGTATAGGCAGTGTACTTCGGGATAATTTATTAAACAGCGCACCACATCTTTATTCACCGCATCATTACGGGATTGAGAATTTATAAAATCCCATCATTTGCCGTACGTTAATGTTGAGTTGATAATTTTGAGGAACTGTTTTATTTAAGCTGTCGGCGCCATTGGTTCATGCGCAACTTTCTCTCACTTCCGCAACGAGCAGAAAGTGAGAAGATAAAAAGCGACAGTGTGTCCACCAAATTTGCTGACACTCGAAATCAACGACTCAGGCCCGCGAAGTTGAAAACACACATACATCAAGCAAATCTAAACCCAAATCAATTGCACACCAGCGTTCGCTGTAGCTTAACTTTTTTTTCCCGAAACGACGATCGTAAAATGCGTTAGATTAAACTGTGTGGAGAGTGAAAAAAGCAACATTCAAACCACCATCCAATACCACCAAAAATCCATTTGCAAAACCCGCGTGCTAATAAACCGTGAAGCGTGTCCTAATTTTCCACCTCGCCTTATTCGCGCCTCCATCCGGATGGATGGTTGAGTTTTTCATCAAAACACAAACACATTTACAGGAAGGGTGCAATGTGTGTGTGGAGGGCGGAGACATTTAAAGATTGAGGTTGAATTAAACATGATCGAAACAATCGAAAGTGATTTTCCGCCCAAGCGACCAAAATTGCATCGGGGAAATGGAAATGATCGTACGCAGCGCGGTAGTGAATCGGAAGCGAAGCAAAAGGGAAACCGCCAAGTCGAGATGGAAACAAAATGAGAGTGTTATATTGAATAATTTTCACGAGTGGTAAACGAACAGTGCCCGAACGATCATCATTGGTGGATCGTTTTTAATTTCCACGTGCAAACAAAAATGTTCCGATGATCGCCGTTAATTAAAGAAGAGCATTGTTGGCAAACGTTTTATAACGATTGTGGTTTCAATTGCCCGAGTCTTGCATCATGGCTGCAGGTAAAACGTTTCACATTTTGTAACGAAACGAAAGCGGCCAGTTCAAGCTTTCCTTCCTTGCGTACAGCATCTGGGTATATGTTGTTTTCTCCAACGTCTTCAAGTGTCTTTCTCGACACGATGACCTTCAGATTTTGCGCATCAACACCGCACCAGACCACAATCAAACCAGTTCCAAGATATCGTTTATCGGCCAGCAACACGTTTTTGGGGTGGTTTTGCTTGCGTGTTCTGCACCCCATTTTAGCTTCGATGACCGGTTTGGTGAGATTTCGTGAAGATCCACTCAGACGCAGACAGCAACGGAGTGCGTCTTCTGCTTCGGAATGAAAACCTGTCGCATGTACCATCCGCTTTTAATTTTGGATGCTGTGCTGGTGTGCCGAGGGTTGTTTTTGCTTTGCCATCGTTATAAGGTGCGTGACCTTCACACCAGTCGTTTGTGGGGTACGTGATTGGCATCTCGAGGCGGTTGAGGATGGGATTTCCATACGGTTCACATCCACTTGGCCGGTCTGGTTCGGTTGAGACGCTCAAAAAACCCCATCTCAGCTAGAGCATTATTGTTTGCTACGGCTAGGTGGCGGAGCTCGGGATGGCGCACACTGACAGCACTATCCTTGCACGTTTCATAAAATACCAAATAAAGCGTTTCGTGTTATTATTTCTTAAGTACACCTCAAGTATTCTAGTGACTTTGAGGGTTTTATTTTTGCCATCCAACATTCCACAGGCTAGCATCAGTGCAATAGTAATCGCAGTAAAAGGGACTTTATTGCAAACATCTCACCCCCATTTGACAGGTTTCACTCTTTTTTTATTGCAAACCCTGCTTGCAGCATTCAATTCCACGCATTTGCTTATCTCAGAATCGACGGGACTGTAGCTCACATCTTACCAAACCGCACCACCGACTGACAGAACTGGCTCTTTCAATCAATTATACCTACACCATGGTCATCTGAAAAACATGGCCACGATAAAGCCCACTTACGTCCAGTTTGCAGGTAAAACGTCACCGTGCGAATGCATTTTGGGTCGCTGGTCCGAGCTGGTCCCGATATCTTGCAGCGGGGTTTATTGCGGATCGAATCGCCAAGTTGCTAAGAAAAAGGCTCCCCCTCCCTTTACCAACCACAGCTGGTCCAAGCGTGGCGAAAGAACCTCAACCACTGCAGCGAACGCAACGTCCGTACGCAAAACACACCTTCCCCCGGGTGGGTCACTACCAATCGGACGGGGTGGTGGGGGGATGGTTACCTGAAGCACACAGTTCCCTTCAGTTCACCCTTACCCGGCAGTTGTCACGTTTGTCCCGTCACATAGTCCCGTGTGCTAAAGGTACGATCGCCGGCGGCAAGATCATTGCTCAAACGCGATATCACTCACTGTCCGCCGACTCCGGGCGGTTAAAAGGCACAAAAGTGCGCATTGTTTGCCCTACGGAGCTCCTAGCTGGAGTTGGAATCATTTCTCAAAACAGCCACCACCAAACGGGCCCCTCGTGGACAATTGGCCTCTAGGAGGGTTCCACTCGCAATGAGCGACACCAACGACGCTAAATGTGCGACACCGTACACTGCACGGGCCGCTCCACACGGAGCCACGATCTACGAATCTTAATCGTCTTATAACCCTCGCGGAGATCGCGTAATGCAAGGAATGGTTTTTTTTCTTGCTATTTGTTTCTCTTACCTACAAACAAAAATATTACATTCGCTGAGCCGCACACAAAACCGGGTAAACCGCGCGGTAACGAAAATGATCACCCCAAAACCAAAAAAAAAAACATAAAGAAACAAAACCTTTTAGTCTTATGGCGGTCAATTCGAGCTGACAATTATGAGCCAAACTGCAACTACACGTTGCATAAGCAATACGGTGGAGTGTTCGAACTTTTTCCGCCCCTTGCTTCGTTGCACTTGAAACTGCACTCCGCTGCAGTTGTGTACTGCACACGAACTGGAACCGGATGGTCAAAAGCAACGCTTAAACGCGCGCTGTGTAAATTTTTATCACGCAACACCTTCCACGCCCGGCGCGAGAGCCTTATGACATTTTCCGAAGATCATCTCCCGGCAAAAAAAAAACAGACGGCTCGCAACAACCCGTTTTGCGATTGCGTTGTGCCAAAGCGATGCTTTGGCAAATTTGCATACAGAACAGATCCACCAACCGTCTAATGGTGCAAAGGTAGCCAGGCCATGGGGTTCTGCCCGCTTCCTCCGGTAAGCTCCAGAAGCGTGTTGTGCAAACAGGTACGGTGTCACCAGCAGTGGGCCTGAACAAACGCAAAAAAGCAACCCGCTATCGTTCTCGGGGCGACATTTGCCTACATCTGCCTCACCTCCCCAGGGTTTTCGTACACACATTAACCGGTTTGCTAGGTTGCGCGTGTTTCTGTTTGTGTACTGTTTGGAATGGTAGAATTTGAAGTGGCAAGAAGCGGGGCCCTGTAGTGCTGATGTGTGCTAGAAAAGAAAAACGGTGCTTTCACCACTGTCTTTGAGCTCTTTGCCATTTTACAGGACTTTACACATTAAAAAACTTTTATAAGTTTTGTGTATGGTCTTTCCTAAATTAACACGTATTTTTAGTGTTTTGAGTATCCTAGCGATAAAATCGATCCTCTGAAGCCATCTTTCGGTGTGAGAGTTGGGAATAATCATCAGAAGACTAAGCTCAGAATTTTAGTCTTAAACGAATCTCAAAGATTCTTGTTGACAAGGTTCTTAATTCTTTATTATTATAAACTTTTCAAACAATACTCCCTAGAAACAAATAGTTCGCCTGTGTCCAAATCGACGTCATACAAAGACATTAGCCTAACTTGACCTGCTGAGAAAACCTGTCCCATCGTTTCGGGGGTGCTATCGCTGGTGCAACAGGTACGACCGACGCAAGTTCGCCACGCATATACTCACACGTACAGAAAAAAAAACCGGCCATGTAGCCCGCACACACAACTCTAAACCTAAACACACGTACCTCGCCAGCAAGTGTGGACAAGTTTTGGAAAAGAAAAACAAAATAAACCCAACGATCGTATAAGCGCCAGCTCGAAGGGAAGAGAATGATCGACTTCAAAAAGGAAGATACCTGGCTGGCTTTAAAACAGTTTGAACCAAGACAGACGATGGGGAGGAGGGGAGGGAGGGATAACGACAGGGTGCAACAGGGGTTTTAGGAACAGTCTCACGCTTAAAACTACACATCATGCACTCTTTTCGCTGGTTAATCGTGTCAGCGCGCCGCAAAGCTTCAAACTGTCCGCAACGCAACGCACGCAGTAAATAACACCACTTTCATCTGTTTTTTTTTTCCAGCCACCCAAACCCACATTGCACTTTGGAAGGTCTTCGCACACAACCTGCAATTAGCAAGCGGCTGCGGCGAGGGCCGTTTTTGTTGCGGAAGGAACAGAAAACTTCAACGACCAGACAGGCGACGAAAGCCAGCGCAACACGCGCAAGAGAGGGCGTCGCACGGCGAATCGATCACAATCTCACGCGAATTCAATCTGCATTGCTGGATTGACGATTTTGTTGTCGTTGCTGTTTGTATTATGTGACACTCTTTTCACTTTGTACACATATTTGTGTGCGTGTGTGTGCAACGGCAAAGGAGCGCGAGATGATCAGTGTGCCGATCTGGACTTTCGAAATCGAATCCCACAAAATCTTGATCTTTCCGTTGTTTTTCGTCATCAATTTTCAATTCGGGAACACTCCACGGTTTGGTGGTGAGGTTTTGACACTCGAGGTGGGCCAGGTGATCGTCTGATCATCACTCTCTTTTTCCACTGGATCTCTCTCCCTCGCCGATGCACCCAGCGCGCCGTGTCACCAATTTTATATTCACTTGGGGTAGCTTTTCTACGCCTGCTTTCGTTTGCTAAACATGTTGTCACACAGTTTCTGCAAGTGGTTCTAAGTACCGAGACATGCGCGCACACACATACGAACACAGAAACTAACCTAACTGGGAACAGGACCACCAAACGAAGGGAACTACACCACGATCGACAAACAGACGGACCTCGACGGTAAGTACGTCCGAAGTGTACGGCAGAAACGCAACGACTAAGCCCACAACATCAAAAACCCGTGCCATCAAAACATGGGCACTCGTTCGCTTTCTCTCTCTCTCTCTCGCTCTTGGGCTCTGTATTCCCTCTCGTCTATACAATCATGCTTAAACATGAACGCGTGCGAACCACTCACACATATACATAGGCAGACCCAAAACCCGTACCCGGAGCATAAAGATGGATGGTAACGTCACAACCACTAGTTCGCCGCGGCAGCAGCAGCAGTCAGAGAGTGATCACCGTGTTCCAAAACTACCCTCTTAAGAGATCCCAAACACCAAACGGCCCACCGTGCAATAGCTCCCTAAGATGTCTAAGTACTCCTCAGGAAGAATCGAGAATTGGACAAATCGCAGGGGTCCAGGGGGTAGAATCTTCCTCGAAGGTGGAGAAGTTGCCGAAGGCTCCCCTTTCCCAGGGCTTGGAAGGGAGATCAAACTCGCTTAAACAAGTCTTGTTCGATCGCGTTCGATCGCGCTTGGTGGTGTATGTAGCAGGGGATGAGCTCGTCTCTTTGTCCGTGTGAACGAACCAAGGCGACGGCACTGCCTGCAACAGGTCGATCTTTCTCTCCCGTAGGGGTTCGTTTGGTGGCATAAGGGTCACACACAGTGAGGGTGCGCGTTTTGCCCCCTTCGAGGGTTGCTCTTTCTTCTTGGCCCAAACAAAAGAGCATAGCACGGGTTCACGAAAGAAAGAACGAGCGAGCGAAGAGCGGAGAGTGTGTGTGTTTGTGACCGAATTAAACCCAATTTTACATAGCGCGGGTTAGCATACGCGGTGTGGAGCTGGTGTATGCGTGACTCCCGCGGTACTATCTATACCATTTCAAATGGTTAACCACCCTGTCCCTGTAAGGGCTGCACCAAACTGGCGTGGCAAACGAACACATGCAAACGAACCCGCGAAACAGAACAGGTCTTCCGCGGTCGAAAGCCGCCGCAACGAAAAGTAAGTGCACCGCGCGAAGAAATGATGCTCCGTCTCGCTTGCACGCGCATTAATACGATCTGGAGGCTGCGAAATGGGGAGGATAGTACGAGGGGGTGAGATTACAATAAAAACATGATCTTTCATTGTTGTTACCGCTCACAACGAGAAGTAAGCGCTTGCGTAGTGAAGTGTGTGGTACGAGCATGATTAAGTGATTGTCACACAAAAAAATGGTCAGAATAAAACTAGACACGTAAAGATAAATAGAAGCATGGGTACAGCGAAACATCCACGAACCATTTATCTTTTACGAGTGATTTTTTTAGCATTTTGAAACTAGCTTGAAAGGGTCACTGTACTCGACGGATTAAATGTGTACAAAACCATTTACTAAGCATCTCAATAAGTGTTTTATCTAAAACATAATATTTTTGTACGCTTTTACTGAAATAAATGCCCAAAAGTGGTATAATTCTCGTATGCCACTCTAACCTTAACCGGGAACCTTAACTCATGTGAACACAAAAAAACCCTCGCGAAAAAAGGGTTCCATCCCGGCGGTTCTTTGTGTCTGGAAAGTATGAAGATTCCGTCTTCGAACCAGGCCACTGACCTAACCCGCACACTCTTCGTTTTGCAGTTACGATTGGGAAGGTTTATTTCCTTCTTAACTGAACTCGGCAAAACCCGACACACGCACGCACAAGGTAAAGCACAAAAAAGGAACTCAAATGTGCAAATATTATCATCCTCAGATGTTCACCAGCCCAGCCCCAGCAACCACTCGCATACCGTCCCAAAAACCGGGCCGAACCGTTGATCATTGTTATTAACGGCATTGGAGACCATTCGTTGTGCAATGGTGACGCGCTGCATAATAAATAATCTTACCGTTTGTGACATTTATTCTTCAGTGTTTGAGTTGTGAACTTTTACTCAATTTTTTTTTTTGGCAACTTTTACTGTAGTGAAATTTGAGCCCTATAAAATATGGCACCCATAAATTGTTATTAAGCTATTATGATATGCCAAATCAATTGGTACAATGAATCTCAATCGAACAGTATAACCGCAGTCAGCTGAGCATTGCCATTATATTGTTCACGATCACACTTAAGGATCGACTGTAAATTAAGTGCTTATTGATGTCCTTTAATATACTTCAAGTGGCAACAAATGCATTATGGTTATGGCATCCAAACAAACTGCTGGTTACACAAAGAAAAACTATCAATAAAAGCTAGTAACTGGTAAAGCGAATAAAGTGTGCACACCTGGGCAAAACATTACGGGGTTGTTGCAGCAAACGAAACCGCTCTTGCAGCTCTATAGCCCTATACACCGTGGCTGAATAAGAACCAACAGGACAAACTAAAGGTTGCAACAAAAAAAAAAAAAACAACAGCACCAACCGGTACAGGCAAATAATTCAAACAAATGTCTTGTGCAGTAATGCTGAAGGTTTCTGTAATTGTACGTGTAACTTTCTGCTCGATTCGGTTGTCCGGGGGCAAGCAGTGCTGGAGCTAACTAAATTGTTATGAGCTGCTAATTGGGAGGAAAATGCGAATGTACGCGGTACGTACCGGACCGGACTGTGCCCGCTGGGTGATCGCAATGATAAGGCACTTATACAGGAAGGAACGGTTTGTATGGTTAATGGTAATAATGGTAAAAGGGCGGAACTGACAGAACAACAAAGAATTTGCACAGCCCGGGTGTTTAGGGGGTAAGGTATGCTTATGCACAGATCGGACCAGTCCAGGGGTTAAGATAAGTGGTGTCGGCGAACAACAGGCGCTGTATCACAGTGCCGAAGAGAGAGAGGTTCTTTTGGACTAATTTACCTCGCAAACAGACTGATGTTGCCGACGGGAGATTTTTTCGCAAAAGGTTTATATCGAATTAATTAAGAACAAAAGTCGACAATGATATAATCATGCTCTTATTGGTGGGACCAATATAGTGTTGTATATTATGAGGCCAACAAAGAGTGTGAAAGAGGACAAATATTAGGCGCATAATTGTATTGGACAATCTCTTCTTTCTTCCAAAGAAATTGTAATCCTATCTTCTTCTATGCGCTTATCTGCCTACTTCATACAGGACCATAAGTGAACGCATAAGGTCAATAATACACTACCAGCGACAAGAAGCAACAAACCAATCCTTTCTTCGTGTGCTTTCGTGCGAATCTTCCTCAATGCAACCGCAACCCAACATCACAAATCCTCGAATGATGCTGGCTGACGTCAATATTCAATACCGAACGATCTGCGACAGTCCGGGGACCCCGCTTTGCTTCGTTCAGCCCACTGTGTATCCCACCGTCGAAAACCGGGTCGATCCACACGAGAACCGGACCGGGAACATCACGACTAACCGTCGGGCCACGAAAAACGCTCCAACCGAGCCGACCGGGAAAGAGTATTGGACGATCATTTGAATAATTTATTGAAATTGATTTCACAACACCTTGGTGTACGGTGCAGGTCCCACGCCTTGATGCTTGGCGAATGGAAAAAATAGCCCCTGCAGTCGTGCAAAAACCCAAACGTTTGCGAAATAGAAAGACACAAAATCACAAACGAATTCTCATGTCCGGCTGGGTTTGGTACGAGCGGGACCGGGTTTGATGGGTTTACTTTGAATCTGGGCAGATTGGCAGAAGCGATATTGTACGAGAGCTTATCGTGTAGAGCAATGATTGCAGAGTATTGGTACGTTGCTAAATAAATAAATTATCGGAAATCAGCTCGGTAAGAATAATTTCAAACATAAATTTAATTTTGTCTTCAATTACGTCTATTCATGACTTGTAGGGTCAACGGACCATTGAACGACATATGGCTGACACGTGCACTAGGAAACTTCCACTTCGTTTCGTTTCGTTTCGAAATATAGTTCCCTTCCGATGGTAACTAAGCAGGAACGAAAAACGAAACGAAAAACACCATCTTCCAACCGGTAAAGAAGGAGAAACATAAAGAACAATTTCCATACAGCTTTATTTCACTTCAGTTTCGTTCTGGTGGTATCGGAGATGGGGAAAAAGACCCGATTCAAACGGGAAAGAAGCACCATAAATGTCGATCTTCTTCGATGATGCGCAAGAATGAACTTTCTTCCCGATTCGTCAACCCCGTTTCTGCCATTCCATCGCATTACATTCTTCTCCCTCCATTGCCAGCACTGTTTTTAAAACGAACTGATAATAATCTCACGCGTTGCACAGGTCCACACTTAACAGCTCGGCTTTAAAACTTCGCGAGTCGGTCGCTGTATGACCGTGGCGGTATTCGAATTATCCTCACCAAACAAATCAACTCGCCCGAAAGCTTATGAAGCCTTCCGGATAAACACCAACTGGCGTTTGGCCTGTTGGAACGAGGACGCACCCGCACGGATGCCCATCAAACAGCACAACACAATATCCCGATGCTTTACCCACCCAACAGGCAAAAGGGAACAGCAGTACGGTAAGCGTCACAGCATGCATCACCCCTTTGGGGGAAGAACAAAATGTGCTATGAACAAAACATGCGTACAGTCCCTCACTGATCGCGCCTTGGCGCAAACCACAATGTGTGGAGAAAGAATAAAATATATTACTACCACCCGTAAAAAAACCCTTTTTCCCGGGGGAGCGACAGTTGGAATGGGACACGGCCGGAGACCTCAACGTTGACCCGAACGAACGATAAATTTCAAGGCATGCATCAGTGACGAACCCCACCAAAAACGCGAGCGAAACCCTCAAACAACCGACCGGCCGACGGTAGTAAAACTCATCGCATTTAAACATTTTCGATTTTATTCCACCTATCCACCTCCGTCCGGGGAGTTCACCTGAACACCTGAACATACACGGACTCCCCGGATTCGTCTCATTTATTGTCGACGGGTAAAGGCGTACCACCGTATTTCTTGGAATGATTTTCATGTTTCAATTCCATAAAATACGATCAAACCTGGAATCGTTGAACTTTGGTGGCCGCTTTGTTTTGTGCAGAGCAAGAAACGATGAAGATCTTCCGATCGGGCAATCAACGCAACAAAATGCTGGGATTGATTAATAAAGGCACGGTGAAACATCTGTTATTTTAATGGGACTTGATCTAAAACGATATAACACTGTGAATTAAATTTAATAATATGCAAATCGTTTAGACTTTATGAGATGAATAACGAATGGATGAGCTTGTTGACGTCTTCCCAAGGTAAGTCATTTCGGTTATTGGGGTTAAGGTATTTAAATGCATTTAAAATTAAGCTGATAATTACGTCGTCGAATGCCGAAATTGCTTACAAATTAACAACAACATGCGCACTGTGAAGGACTTTGTTCTGGTGCATTTAGGAGCTGCACTGATGTCGTCCGTGCCAAACCCAATTAACTTCTAACTTCGCGCAACGCTTCCGGCAGTGGCAGAACTGGCCGAGAATAAAATGCTAATTGAAGCAACGCAACAGGTGCACACACAGAATACAGTTTCCGGTACTAAACATCAAATCACGGTCATGCATAAGAAACCTTTTCTTCCTTTCCCCCTTGCCTTCGCCAAAAATTTCGATGTGCAGATGGTACATAACATTGTTACGTACTACTTGGTTGTGCCCTCCGTGCATATTCGTTTGGCCAAAAGTAGACGTACGGCACTGCTCGCCATCATTAGGTTTTGCCGACAGCATCAACGGACGCGCTGGAATCGTTGGCCCAAACGCCTAATGACGCTAATTAGAAAAGCCGTGGCTGGGAGACAGCATGTTTTGGCACACGACCCTTTTCCGGTTTTATGCTTTTGCATGCTCCTCCAGTGCACCTTCCTGCCGGGTTGCTGGGTGCGAAACGAACCCACAACACATGTTGCCCTCAATGATGGACACGTTCGTCAACGAGGTTAAAGTCGTTAAAGCTTCTTTGCGGTGTACCACCAAGAGGGAAAAGGAATTTCGTCCAAATAATCGATCGACCCTTGAGGTACGAATCGGTTGTTTCCGGTTTTTTTGGTGATCGAGTGGATGTGACTGATGCAGCAATTTGCAAAAAAACGCAATTAAAAAACGAAACATTGCAGTATTCATTCTTAACATCGTGCAATTGTCGCCCAAATGTATTCAATTCGCACTACAGTTTTTGATTAGGATTTATTTTTACATAATTAATGAAATAAATTATTGAATTCCGGTCACTCCTTAATGTGATGTACCATGTAATGTAATCTGCACTTTGTTCAAATCCTCTCTCTCTCTCTTCAACTACTACTACTACACTACTTTATCGCCAATTGATGAATGAAAAGGCAGAAAGACAAACAAAAAAAAAAACACTTTCGCCTCTAGCCATGATTGATGTAACGTACAGCTAATCAAAACGCACGATGATGACTTCCTCTCACGACTCGTTTCTGACCTGCTCCGAGAGCGTACGATTATACCTTTTCCGTGCGTTGTTGAACAACACCGATCGGGACGGCGAAGGATACGGTTGATGCGCACGATTAAGAAGCAAATTACTATTCATTGCTGATAAACTTACAGCGAGTTGATTTTTTTTGCTGCATCTGTTGCATTTCGGAACTTAACTACTTCCCAGTCGTGGGCACGTGTGTGCGGTCGTGAGTCATTAGGAGGTGAGAGAAAAGAGCAGCAGCGAAGTTGCAAACCCGCGGTTTTCATGTAGTGCGTGCATCTACAGATGAATGTTCGGCTCGTCGTGGCCACCTGTGTGTGCCCCATAGATGGGAAATGGATATGCCAACAGACCCGTTCACTCATCACGAACCAGCCGGCAAGCAACCGGAAAATGACACGATCAGTCGGAACAGGGACGGAAAATCACCCACCGTCCTTTACATGCGCGCCGCGTAACAGGCGCAACAGTGCGCGAACGGGGAAGTAAATAAGCTGGAGTAGTTACACTACAACCGGGCGGCACATTGCATGGTTGCAAACAATTTCAGAATTTATGCCATTTCGGCCGCATACTACAGATCGCTTTGGGTGGGAAACGATCACGCCACCGGTTCTGGTGCGTACTGTGGGGAATAAAGTGATACATTGTGTTGTGCGCTATTATCAATGCAAATAAGATACGCGTTAATTGGTTTATCTGATTGCAGGAAGCAGCACTTGACGGGTTCATATGAATATTCAATCTGAGACGCTCAAAAGTAATTCGATTTATCTTGTTCGTTAAATGTGCCCATTCAAGTAATGGATTCATTCAAAAGACATTGTAGTTATGGCATATTTCTGTGAAAAAAATAAGGGCACAAGCTGTGACTGTAAAGCCACACCTAATTATCCACATTCCTAAGTTATCGCTAGGAGGCTTCTTGCTTTCCGTTGCTTTAGGAATCCAGGGTACCATGCCGAATTGATGTCCAAAATCCATCAGCAAACAAGTTTTTTTCAATTACTGCGAGAGAAAGAAAATGGAATTAGTGATTGAAAACTTCTTCAAACGATCCTTCTTTCTTCCTTGAAAGAAGTTCGTATTTGGAAAGACATTTGTCACGGATTCTTTGCATGTTTGGTGCCATTTCATTATGGATAAATTAGTTCCGTTTCAGGATAACGAGTAGGAGAATAGAAAAAAATGCGATACAATGTTCAGCCCATCATTGTTCATTCAAGGAAGAATGTCTACCAAGAATGCGTTTCTGTATATTTTATTCTACTTCTGGGCACATTCTATAGCAGCGAGACAACATGCCGTGCGCTTCGGTACGGGCACCTTAGAAGCAAACTTTCCCCTCACAGGCGAAGAACGGTGGAGAAGAGAAAAAGGATTTCCTACGCTCATACCTGCCGAGGATAAACGGTTGCAATTGCCGCACGATCCTCTACAAGAGCAATATATCTAGAGGTTATGGCGAGAGAGAGAAACAAAAAAACAACCGACCCTGTCAGTAGGTCCACACTCAGCAGCCCCGTTGACCGAATACCCCGGAAAACTGTAGAACGGTTAAATTGGGTCTAGGGTTCACGAGAAGGTGCAGATAAGAACCAACGCCTGCGAACGCTACGAACACGGCGCAGTACCAATGCGGTAAGAGAGCCTACCAAAGCGATGCACTTGAGCACGGTGCAATCTGCTGCCGGGACATCCGGTGTAGCAAGAAATAGTTTTTTTCATCCTTTTTGCTACAGAGGCCTACAGCAAGAAGAGTATGGATTCGAAGAAAGAAAAACGCACGAGCGCACTACCGAGCTGCGGTATAAATTAATCCCTCCTGTTAGATAAATATGGTGGCACTGGATGGCCGGTGGGTAATAGAGTACACACTGCCAAACTGGTGGCACTAATAGGAAGCAGCCAAGCAGGCAGCTTCTGCAGAGGACAGAAAAGAAAGCATAGAAGGCAACTGGAGAAGCAATAAACTACACTTCCAAACGGAGGACAGAACGGCAGGTAAGTGGTATCGTAACGCCACCACCTACAAAACAAAACACAACAGGAATAGGGGAATTAACCTGTCCGCCTGAAAGGTTCTTGCCCATTCACCTTTTTGGGACATTTTTCGTATTTACATTCGGTTGCTCATAAAACGTCCACGTCGTTAGAAGGCGATTTCGCCACTGACCTTGAGGGCTGGCTTTGGAATAGGGATGAAGTTAAACAGCTTAAAAAAAGCTAACCCCAAAAACCTATTACTACACGTGACAGGTGGTAAAGCAATTGAAACGTCAGTTGGACGCATACAAACGGAATAACAAACCAGAATTCTCAAGAGATGTTATGTTTTATGTCCACGCACGCAGAATTGGTGTTGAAAGAAAATAAAACAATTTGCTGTCCTTCAGAGACGATTTGGCTTTTATGTTGACAAACAAATGCGAGATACTTTTTTCTCTACAAGTACAGAGATCCTTTTTGCAGGGTATAGAAATCAGTAATTGTACGAAAAAAACCTGTGAAGAGTGTCAATATTTTCGGCTTACTGTTAGTGGTATATGTTTATTCTTTGACACCCTTCAGGTGCTATTTTAACTGTAACTCAAATAAAATATCCAATAACTCCAATACATGTATGCACACATGAGTCTCTCAAAGATTTCCCAACAATCCAATTAGATTTGCCAAAAACCTCGGGCATTGCACATCAACCCTCTAGCTAAACTTAAAACAACTGCATCATCGGGGCCACTTACTTGGATTATTGTTGTACTCCGGCCATACCGTTGCCACCTGACATCCGAGTGCTCGTCGATTTAAGCTTCGGCAGCAGGACCACTTCCTGCCCTGCCAAAGTCCCAGATGGTAGCTGAACGACTTCGGGCTATACTCTTCACAGACTACGGATAGAAAGAAAGAGTAAATATTGCATTAAAACTAGGCACCAAGTGGCAGAGCCCATCCTTACCTTTACGTATCGACGAGATCCACTCGGTACGTTCCTTTTCACTATCCGCCACCAGATACAGCGTATACTGTGGCAGTGTCGTTCCAGGGAAGATGCCGTCACTTTCGCAGTAGCCTACTTGAAAAGGATAGCCCTGTGGAGAAGCCGAAAAAAAGGAACGATGATAGTAACGGTTGAATTGTGATGCGGCAAAGAGCACTGTGAAAACTTACATCCGGTGCTGCTGCATCACCGCCTTCACCGTGCAGTAGAGCTGGTTCCACGAGCCGCACTCCCTTCACACTGATTCTGCCCCGTTCGCGCCGTTTCTAGATGGTCGGAACCATAATCATGTTTGTCATTTCAAAGTGGGAAAAAAGAAGTTAAACAACAATTAGCAAAACTTTGTATTTTTTGCTTCCAAAAGTTTCATTGCACTTAATAATGCACACGGCGCGCTTGCCAATACCCAAAAACCGCAGAATTAGGGCAAAGTATTGTTAGAGTGAACATTAACGCAAGTGATATTAGTAGTACTCGGTGCTCGGTTAAGTTAGCTGAGGCGCTGTGAAGCAAAACAGTTGTGTGGTGCAGTGTTTTGGAAATGATGCAAGATGAAAAGCTTGTTTAACGCTCAAGCACAGTACTTGATGTCACATTGAAGCGGAAGCGAAGAGCGACAGATACACCAACAGAAGCGATTACATCGGATAGCGAAAGTGAGAGCGAATAAAACGGTACACGGACAGTTATTGAAGAAAACATATAAAAATTATTGAAAATAAAATAATTAAAAACTAACAAAATTATAACATATTTATGGAACCATTAAACTATACGAACATTAAAACATGCACATGCACTAGATACAGAATGATGTTCGACTAGAACACAACCAGGACTACAATACGTATATTCAACAATCCAAGAAACGATAAAGTAATTCCTCGCAATAAAACTTCTCGTCCGGAAAAGCACCCATCAAACCCATCCCAGCACGGACATCTTCGCAATTCCCTGCATATTTCCTGCGAGCAATATAGAACAGTGCCGGAAATATCACTTTTCTGCAACGTTCGTGCATAACCGAACGTGTCTTATTTCCTGTCTTCACTACGTAATCGAAACGAAGGCGTTTGTGCTTTGCAGAACTTGCTTCATGTACGTGCGCGCCTGCACGTACAAGGTGCAAGGTGTGAAGGCATGAGGCATGAGAGAACCGCTTACGCTTCATCATATTTTCTAATGGACGGTACACGTCACGCTGCCACCGGCGGAATTGTTTCGGGTGGAACGAATAAGGTAATATTTTAAACCGCAGCCACAGAACTCTATCCGTTCCGGGCAATCTATCTAAATTATTCACCGTGCACAAGGATTAGAGTCCGATGACCTTTGCGGGGTGAAGTTTTCACCCCTTACCGGAATGTGCTGCCGATCATCGCGGACCATTTATTTCGGCAAGCGTCAAGACCGAAGGAACGGTTCTCAGGCGGGTTCTCGTTCCAAATCAAGGAGCTTTACGGCTTGCATCCTTTTAATCATTACATTATTTCAAGTGGTCATCAAACGTACATTAATTATGCTGGTGGGATCCTTCAATCTGAAGGCAGAGAGTACATCTGGGCTGATCTTCTAACCATCCAATCGGTATATTGGGACCAACATTCCATTCAAACTTCTTCAAACCCCTCAATTTGTCACTCAAAAAGGGATGTTCAATAAAGCCCGACCCGAGAAGAAACAAAGCAACGGAATACATTCTTGCTGGACAATATCCCTTTCGGAGGTCATTCAGGCTACAAATAGAGCGCTAATGCAGGTGTAGAAGCTATACACACACACATATCCATCGCTCTCAATCAGGCCCTGAAACGCGACATAAATTAATCATCGTTTCCATCTCATCCTAAAGGGATTCATTTTGAAACCGCTTGTTCAATTTGGAATAAACGAAAAAGGCCCGTCCGTCCGTCCTCGGAGAGACTCCGTCTCCAAATACGGCAAATGAAATGTAAACTGAATGTAACAATAGTGTTAGAAATACAGACTCCAACCCCAGCTCCATGTCTTCGGTATGTAACAGAAATCCAAAAGGTTTCCCTGTGAGGGCTTCCAGCGGATTCACCCATCCCTTCCCATGCCCACAAAAAGGGATGTCTGAGAAATGGGACACTAATAAAGGCGAGGATCTATCGAGACCTCTTTAGCTTCCATTCTTGTGCTTCCATTGAAGATTAAATTTAACCTCCCGTCAGACACAATCCTTCCGTGCATTCGTCTATCAACAAGCGCATCTCTCTATCAACTTCTATTACATTGTCAAACACACAAGATTTGTAGCGTTCTATAAATCATGCTGCACAGTCCATCCTCACCCACCCACTGGATCCTTTTCACTCGCCGCAGCAACACAATCGATCGACGGAGCGTCCAAAACTCAAGCACGGCATAGGGTGTCGTGTTACGGGACCATCCCGTCCCGCGCAGAGTCCCGTGAAAAGACATGCATTAGTCGATTCCTGCCCTGAGGGTGGTGCCGATGCATTGTCGATGGAAAACTAGGTCCACTCGGCGGATGAAGCCATTCATGCCTCAAGTTTATAAAACGAGGGTGAGAAAGAACTTTTGAGCTACGGTGGGCTTCCGGGCAGAGTGGACATGCACTCCACCCAGGAGGGTTTGTTGTTCCAGCTGATAGCTGATTTATGTCCCCGGACCGTAGGAACGTCGCGGTAAGTGTAGGGAGACGGTACAATGCCACCGGTTCGGGCATCACTAGTGATCCAAAAACAAAAGATGGTGTACTTCCTCCTACTGCCTACATGCCGACTTTAGGGATGCCGATTGCGCAAAAAGTGGGCTACGAGCGAGCCATCGGGAACGATTCGTTCAGAAACAAAAGCCTTTCGATTTCCGATCAAACGACGTACACACATCTGTCATGCTTTGTTGTGGGCTGGATTCAATTAATGCGGCAGCATTCAACCAGCATTGAGACCAATCGGCTCGAAAGAGGAAGACTTTCCCTGCTTGATAAAGGAGTGCCCTCAAAGGGGTTAATATTTAAGTGCCAAATTCACAACCATTGAAGCACATCCGAGTGAAAGTTTCAACTGTTTAACTGCCTGAACTTTAATTCAACAAAGTTAAAACACTATAATCACCAAACTATCGATACTAATGTACTTTTAAATAAGATCCACCACCAACACACGTATGAAAAGGCACGTATCTGGGTCGTTTGCCGTACTGGAGACAGGTCCAAGGTTCTCCGCTTTCGTTCGGGCAGGTTGATTGGCCAGCTGCCAACACTGTGTGCCCGGATAAGCAGGGTGAAACTTCTTGGAAGAAGATTGAGTGCCTTCCGGCTAAATAGGGTGTTTGCAAGTGCAAGCTGCCAACAAAAATTATTTTCCACTCCGTGCGACTGCGACTGGATAGGATCATGCAGGGCATCCACAAATGCAGCCCGGAGCAGGCTAAAGCTAAAGGACTCTAACCAATAAAACAAAATGCCTTAAACGGATGTACGAGATGCGGATTGGCTAAAGCTGCACAAATTCAATTTAAGCAATACATTTGCCGTACACGGGAAAGGAAGATGAAATAAATTAAAAAAGTCGTTAAATGTTATAGCTTGTTTTCAAAGATTAAAATTAAAAACCTCGTTACCACAATTAACAAAGCACCCGCACGTCTAACATACCTCTTTAAACCCTAATCAAGTACGCCCGAGCACGCCTGCACGCGCTCCCGTCAACAGTTTCGTCTCGTAATCCAAATCCCAAATCGAAAGTTCGTTCGAAACGCAGTTCCAAAACCCAGTCTAGCCGGCCAAATACAAACACACACACACTGCCGACCCGCAAACGACCCTTTTTGGCTTGTTTTGAAGGGTGGTCCAGGGTGGAAAACGCACCGTACTCTTGGGGGATGAATTCTTGTGTGTCCACCCCGAAAAACGGAACACAAACACGCACACCGATGGTCAACACACGCACTAAATCTCTCGCACACACACACACGCACAAACACAGATCCGTATTTTTGCGTATCGAAAAAAGCGCACACACACACACACGCGACCTCCACACACAGACACACCCACACGGCTTGTCAATCCCAAATCCTTTTTTCGCTTTGTTTTGCCTTTACTGCGTTAAAAGCCGCTTTGTGTGAAATTTGCAATTTGATTTGGAAAGAAAAGCACGTACCAACTCATGGGTGGCTTGCGTTGCTGCGTGATGAAAATTTCCAAAAACCCACTTCCACACGGATTACTGATGATTAATCCAATTTATTGAACAACGCGCGTATGCTACTCGACCGCTGATGAGTGAGATCCTTCGTTTGGCGCTTCAAACTTCCAAGCCCAACATCTGGAACCACACGGGGAAAAATGGGAGAATGAAGATTTTCCACAAGCGTAAGGACAAGCCGTATCGGAACACACCGCCCAGAGGCTTTACAACTTCACACCAACATTCTCTCTACTTCACCCGCACCAAAGAGACTAAATCGAGCCGGAAAATTCTGCTCACTTCACATCAGGAAAGCATAAAATCACCACAAAATTCACACCGCATTGACGATGTTTGTCGGGAGGAAAAGAGCTCTGCCGCCTTGTCGCGGATTACAACAAAACTAACACCTACTGGGCCGACTATTCGTGCGGCGTACCGTACCGAACGACGTTTTGCAACGTTTGACGCTTCTGGGTGCCCGTTCCAACACGCCCGTCTATCCCGTCCCGTGGTCACGTAAAAACAGGATTGGGCGGCTCCTGGGCAATACCGTGGTACGGCTGTTTTTTCCCGACACCACCAACACACTCGCATCAGCGGGCACGCAAACGCGCTTTTCCAGTCTCGATGGATGGCCCGCTAAATGGGGGAAAAAATCGGGAAAACTCGGTTCCTTGCGGAGGCGCGACCATACCAATACAGGAGCGTGCGCGCGCGCACTTTCTATACTGCAACCAACTACCAGCTGATGTATGGCACCAATACAGTGTGCCGCTGAGAGAGGAGTGTCCCGCAAAGGATCGAGCGCGTCTGTGTGTGTGTGTGCGATGGGAGAGTTTTCCGACCCCGCGAACCCTTACGGTGGCGGGCGAGAAAATTCTACATGCACCCATTAAGGGGTGTTGAACAGGAATGCAACAAGGGTTGGTACGAAGAAAAAAAGAAATTAGTGCGATGGGAGGACGTTCGGTATTTATTAAATTTAATTATTTTATAGCAAACATTCAAAAATAAAGGTAAGAAATTACATTAAACAAAACAACTACTTTAAATTATGCGTAAAGGAAATTCTAAAACATAAAACAAATATTCACACATTGAAGAATTTCGACGACGACGTACTTTTTCGTTTATAAAAAAGGGGAAATCCCGACTCTTACTTTTTACACCCCTACCTAAGGGTGTGGTGAATCACAAAAAACCCGGCGCCCCATTAATCCCTTACATCAACAATAATGCGGCCCATCCAGCGAGTGCCGCATCCTTAATCAAATTCAACCAACACACGCTGGTGTTGGTGGTGTTCGCATTCATCAGTAGGGCCATCGATACTAATACAGTGCCCGAGTATGTCTGGATAAAGCATATATCCGTGTCTTATCGTCACCCATACGTGAAACGCAAAACTAGACTCGATAGGCGAAGAAAGGATGCGCAATAGCGATGATCCTTCCGCCGTGAAGAACTTGGGTCTGAAAAATCACATTAAATTCATTTATTTCTTTCATACTATTTATATGCTGTATGATATTTTAAGGATCTTGTTAATGTAATGTGCTTCAGTACATTCACGCTATTCCGCAACCATGCGACGAAAGTTCATAAGAACTTTATCAACTTTATTACACCAAATATAACAAAGTATTAGTTTGTATCTGTTAGGTTTCCAAAGTATGCTGAACGATTCGCATGCAATGCAAAGAATTCCCTTCCTGATGACTTTTCCCTCCCTTTTCCCATCCTCTTGTCCCTTTTCCCTCCCAAAAAGTGTTGACCAAGGTGGGAAAACTTCCTAGCGCTTCACTGTCTATCTAACCGTTTTGTGTTCGAGTATCCTCTCCCTGTATTGTTTGCCAGTTTCGTTATGTAGCCCCAGTACAGTACAGCAAAAATGAATAGAAAAAAAAACAGTGTGCGACACAACCATGCCAACACCATAAGACCGTCGACCTCATTTCATTTCTACTTCTTCCAGCAACGACAGTAGTTCCCGCTTTTGCCAGCGCGCTTCCTGGTTCAAACTGCAACCGGTAAAAGGGACGAACCACCACTTATCGCATAAATTGCGCACCGAGTGTGCAGTTATTATTACTGCTGCTGGGCCGCGCTTGGTCTGTTCGACGCATTGGGGTGGGAAGAGAAATGCCACCCGGTCGGTTCCACCCACCCATTGGAGCGCGCCCGGTCCGCACGTGAAACATAATGAACGGCACAACATTGTGACGAAGGGGCATTTAAACCTCAGCCCCAAACAGGGAGCACAAACACACACACACAAGACACAGGACAAATGCGCGCCGGTGGGTCAAAAATAAAATACAAGAGAAGGTGAGTTTTCTTGCACAAAACGAAAACAAAAGGATAGTGATATGGTGTGAGATAGAACGAAGAAGATGTTTTTTGTCCAATAAAAGTAGTGGCAAAAATAAAATAGAGTGAAAATAAAGTTTTATAAAAAGCGTTTTTTCATGAAGGATGATGTTTTAAATTTGAAATGATAAAGGAATGTAACGAATGATAACTATATAACAAACTGCACAAAACATGATTAATGACAGGACACAACCTTAATAAAAACTGAAACCAATAAAATCAAAGCACCAATAACATAAATCATACAGAATATTAACAATAACCATAAAACATGAATGAAATCAATTTGAAGAAAACACCTCACACAGTTCAAAACTAAAAGACCGCCGTTTAAAACGAATCTGTCCATCATAAATCACCATAAACAATACGAAAAAGGGTACCAGGGTTGTTCCCGAAATAAGCTAAAACTAAAATAAAATGCCCCGCTATTGTTCAGCGAAACAATTAAACTGAGTATGTTAATTAAATTGCATCGTTCGACAAATATTTAAATGAGCTCCGTGTGACAATAAACATGTCCACCCGCCGCCGCGGCCAATCGCGGGGTGCGCGGATGAATCATGGCGCAAGATTCGTAGAAAACTCTCTCATCACCCATCATCATTCCCAATGCACCACGCCAACAACACGTCCGGCCGATCCGGCCGATCGTAAAAGTCGATCGAGCTGTTCGTGGGAATGTGTCGCTGGCTGAGATCACTCCGGAATCGAACCGTAAGCGTAAAGAAGGGGATAAATTATCACCGACGAAAAAAAAATGTCTTGTCGTGTCAAGATGTGTCCTTTGGTGTCCTCCCGGTTCGCATCACAACCACACACCGGGGCCGAAAAGGTAAATACTGGCCGATACATTTAAACACAATCAAGGCGCTGCTGCTCGCGTGCAAAATTCCTCCCTCTCCGCGTGGCCGGTTCTTAGTAAACGGGGCAAATTATAGGAAACAAACAAACTTCGCATATCGCCGTGGCGGCAAAACGACCAAAGGAAACAACAAACCGCATCCGCTAAAATATAATCACCGCTGACACTCGGATTTGGACCACCGGCGGAACGGAACCTGGGTTTCAAGTACAGCGTCCAACGATGGTTCGGTGGTTGCGTTTTGTTGCTTCTCTACCGCCATTTTATCGGTGCGTTACGATCACCGATCGCTGAGCTAAATATCAAATTTATTAAGCCGCACTTTTCACACAGCGGATCCCGGTTTCGTGTGCCTTTTGCCCCCGCGTCGTTCATGATGATATCAAGATGAATCATTACCATTACCGGGGCGACTAAAATCTTGCCGATTGTGCAGATTTCGGAGGGCGGCAAGTTGAAAACAAAAGCTTCCTAAAGGCAAATAGACAAAAAAAAAAGGTTGCATCGGTTGGTGTTGCGTGTACGGGGCGAGCGTGCCTCCACAAACCAGTGGTTCTCACTGAATGCGGACACCCAAGACAGCCCCCGACAAGTCCTGCGGGGGGGCGCGATGGAAAATGTGTGTGGATTTTGATGTGTGTGGTTATTCGTTCGTTCGTTTACTTCTGATTTCACCTTTGCCTCCGCCCAGCTCGATTCCGCGATTCATCCGTTGTCGAATAATGTGAATGATTTGTTTGCCGTTTGTTGGGTTAGGGTTTTGCCGCCCCTGCGTGTGTGTGGGGTGAAAGCGGATAGCGAAGCAGAACCGTATGGGAAGGGCAACAAATATTCCAACAACGTCAAACGTCTTGTTGCGGCGTCTTTAATCAGCTTGTTATAAGCGCGCGCTGTGCTATGCGGTGGTCGGGGTATTGGTGGCGATCTATGGGAAAACGCTCTATCGCGCCATACGCTGTCGGATTGGCTTATTATTACAGGCAAAGAACGTCCGGAACACGCGTTCCGCCGCGATAGTGTGTGCGAAATTTATTCTCATACATGCTGTTAGAAGATATCTCGAGCGAAACCCCCCGGTAACATAATACTTACGGCAGTACAAAACTACCGCACGATGGAAGATCAACTCATCTACAGCACAGGGAGGATGTGAACAAATCGGACCAATCAAAACCGAACGAGCCGCGATGTGGGTCAAAGCGGCAATGGAAGAAGGATGTGTGAGGAATATTGAACTTTTGCTAAATGAGACTATATTTTAGTAAAAACATTGCGCTCTTGCCTACGTGCAGATATAATAAAATGAAGTTATAACAATTTATATCAAAACAAAAATGCCTAAATAAAAACGATAAATGTGTACAGTGGTACCTCGAGATATGACTCTTGGGGTGTAAATGATGGTTCCTTTGTTCTCATTTGAGTTTACGGAAAACACATGTCTATCCTTTCGAGAATCCTGAGTCGGGAGTTCGGAAGTCCTTAAGAATTATTGTCCAGTTCTATTACAATATGCACCTCAATCTCAGCCTGGAAGTTGCCTGAGGAGTTACACGTGAAGGGGACTGTATCTAGGCGAATCTGCAGTAAAGGATATTGTCCCAATGAGAAAATCCACAGGATTTTAAGCGCCTGGGAGACACATGAACGGACTCGTCGAGGATCAGTCAGAGCAGCTGACTACCGAGCAAATAAGGGAGACGATCGTTTAGTCGTAACATACATCTTTTCTTCTACGAGTTTATGAAATGAAAAGAAACACGTATCTAGAGGTACCACTGTACAACTTCTCTTTGCGCCTAAATATATGCACTTGATCACTTTGCAGTCTAAAAAACCATAACTGTGGAGTATTTGGCTTAGATCAACTTTATATACACGATGCTACGGATTGGATGATAAAAAATTGTGTAACATGTGAAAAAAACAAAACGTTAAACATTCATATTACATACCTTAATTGTAAACAATCCGAAAAAGGAGCTATTATATTTTAAACCTTCTAGGGAGAAACTAGACTCTCTGGCACATGCAACATCGCGCTGTTGCCAAATGCTTGTCTATGGCTAAAACTATACTCATACACATTTACCACACTCACGCACTAACTGTAAATGATGGTTAGTAAATCAATTTGGAGCACAGGCTTTGGATTTATCAAACAAATTGTATAAATTACTGTTTTATAAAATCGCCATGAAAAGAAACTAAGTACAGGAAATTGTTTACAACACAACGAAAAAAAAAACGATAGTGAACAGAATAAAATAAGGAAACAATAACGAATAACATATGAATAAATTCGGTGCAATTTTATCGACTCTGCACTCTAATATCGAAGTCTTTTTGTTTTTGCACATCGCTCCTCGCAAGAACTTGAAAGAAGAACCGTAAAACAAATCAAATGACACTGATTGATGACGGTTTTGTACGGCAATCGGTGGTTATCGTTGTGCGACCACGTCTGTATTAGTTCGGGCCGTTTTGGGTGGTAAACATCTTGCCAAGATTAAGATACCCTACTTCCGGTACGGGAGGGTACATGAGCGGAACAAGACGGAGAAACTCTCGAATGCACAAAAAATCCATAAAAAGAAACACAGCACACACATACACACACACACACTAAACACGCAATTAGAAGCACTACAGTTAATTGAACGGGGCGACGACATGATTGTTTCACTCCCCAAAAAGCTGATGACAATGATCGATGGAAGGTTTCCGATGATCATGCGCTGATGATGGTAAAGCGATTAAATGACTTGTTGTGGCGCACCGATGACTGGTGAATTAGAATGATGATGTCAGCGAGCATTTGGGGTTGTTGTTTTGATTTGTGTGTGTTTTTTTTATGTTAAGAATATATCGAGGGTGTCGTTTTTTTGAGGTTTATGTTATGCTCCGAATATCCACAACTCTGCACTTCCAATGCAGCATAGTGTGGGACGTTTATGAGTGTGGTTTTAAGACTAAAAGCATATCCGTTAAGTCGAATCGTCACCAGACGGTTTTATTAGTAATTTTTTTTTTGGTTTTAAGTTAAATTAATCGCAAGAGGACACACACACACACACGATTAATATGTTAGAAGACATCACACATCAAAGCACCCTTGAAGCGGCGTTTCGTTGGACGGGTTAGATGCATTTCCTTCACTGCTCATTCGCCAGCCCCATTGACCCGACGATGGTTATGCTCCCACGGAGGGGATGCCCGCGCAGACAATGCAAACTTACCTCCAAATTTCCAATATCATAGTAAGACAGATAGAAACGCGTCAGCTCGAACCAGCGCGTCTTGTAGTTGACCGGTGTGAAGCGTTTTTTGTTTTGGGATCGTTTCACCATATAGCCGGACTTTAGCACGAAATCGCTCCGCCGTTCGGTCATCATCTTCGCGCACGTGGACCGCTGCCGATGGACCGATCGCTGTTAATGGCTGCTGCTGTACGACGACTCGTGGCACTTGTTTGCGGCATCGACTAGCTGAGTGTAAGGCCCAAGACCTTCGTATAATGGACTAATGCCGTTTTGGGTTGTGTTGAGCTAGAATGGTTTCCCTACTGCACGGCTTTCCACATTATGGCCACCCACTTGATACGAGTTGATATTAAACTAAACCAAAATTTGACGAAACGTTGAACACACTGATGACCGAAACAACACACACACACTTGGAACAGAATATTCTCAATCTGGTTTCATGTTTCTAAACTGCTAAATCAACTGCACTGCACTTAGTGTTACCTTCAAACGAATTCAACGACAAAGCTGATCAATCACGCTTACGACATTACTTTCGCAATTTTTTGGTTACCCATAACCCTATGCTTCCAACGTCATGATTTACGGGTGATTTACAATCTAATCACCAAAGACCTTAAAACCGGTAGATAAGATCAAGTTACACGCTTATGTTCTTCAGTATGTCACATTGCAATCGAAGAGCGCAACTGAATTTATACGGAGGGTTTGTTGTTTGTTTCGTGAACAAAAAATAACTTTTAAGAACGAAACACAAATTTCATCAAACAAAAACACATTACTCCACAAATGGACAATCAAAAAAATTGTAGAAAAACAAAACTTAAATTATAAAAAAAAAACCCCATCACAAAAACAAGATACGCGACAAAAAGAAAACGTTCCCGCCACCGGAACGCAGTGCGGAACCGGTTCATTTGCATACAGACATTAGCGCGAAAAAGGCAATGGTCAAGCCGTAAGTTTTGTGTGGTAAAAGCCCGGGCACAACCGGTGGACCTCCCGCCCCGTGAATGGTCAGCGATTCGGTTGCGGTGCGATGTAGGAGACAACCGTAGGTAAAAACGCACAACAAACACCCGCTCCGATATTCCCGATACAATGGCATAATTAATTCTGCCAACGTACCCATCGGACCGATCGTACCGATCGGCAACAGGACGCGTTACGCGTTGCGCGTTCGTGCTGCTTGCGCCAGCCGTAGCGTAATGGAAGCACGAAACGAAATGATCGCTTTTTTTGTTTTGTTTCGTTGCTGTCGGGTGAGATTTGCTTTCTTGTTTCTTCAGAACCCGTCATCGCTTCGGTTCTCAGAATCCGAGGGGTTGGGTATGCTGTGGATCCGATTAGGAAGTGTCCAGTATTTTTTTGCTTATGAACAAAGGATTGCAGCCGATTTAAAGCGACTAAAATTCAAATTTGTTGGCAAAAGAATGATGTCGCCTTGAGACTGGGATGGAAATAAGCGCGTTGTAAATGGTGCTAAAAAGAGGAATAAAGCTAAGATTAGTTTTTTTTTTCGGGATCAAGATGAACTACAAATTAATCACCTGCACCTCTCGGATGACAACTTTGCCCATATTGTTCCATTTAATTGCCACTATTGCAATTTTGTAATCGAAATGATTGATCGTGAAGTGTACTCCTTCGAGCAAAATTCATTACACCACGTTCACACTTTCTCGCCAAGATGATTCACAGAACATTCACAGCTCTGGTTGGGATCCTCAAATTAATACGTCCAATATTTAAATTATTCACACCAAAGTACTTTCGAAATGGCAATCTAAACCACTTCAAGCTTGACCCACAGAAAGTTATTTAAAAATCAAACAAAGAAGGTCCCCATGGTCCCTATCATGACTCACCGGGATCCAATCGCATGCTATTATGCCCATCCAACATAACCATATCCCGGATCGTGCCCGTTGTTGATGGAATTTATATAACCACACCGCACCTGTATCCCGGTATCATTGTGAACCTGTGCAGAAATGCATTCCATGCGCATGATATCACAATGTTAAGGTACCCGTCATAAAATGCCCTTCACTGCCATCCGGTTCTTCGGGAGGCGTATTTTGAGATCAATCAAGCGTGCCACCGGTACCGTGGCAAGAAAAAAACGGTGCCGGTGAGTCAGCTGGGTTGACAGTGAATGGTGTAACCTGCCGTCCAACAGCCGCTTTCTTTGCCTCTTCTCAATGAACCATATTTTGTGACCGCTTCTGTCCACGGGACAGTAGGGAAACCGGTCGGTGAGTGATAACATCCGGAAATGTTTGCCATTCCGTTGACTGTCAATCCGGTAATACGGTGCTATACCGAATGTCCTGCCGAGCCCCTTTGTTTCTACTCGATATTAAGCGATGATTAGACGGATTCTCTTTCAAATCTATAGGACAGCTAGGGTGAAGAAACACCTTGGAAGATAATTACTAAAAGAGAAAAAGAACAAGTGAAAGTGATCTGCCTTAATTGAAGGGAGCTGGTGCTGGAGAAAGAAATGAGTGCGATGCCAGCTAATAACTCATTATTTACAGCTGATTCGAAAGGGGTTCGCGAAGATCCACAATCGAATAGAAACGTTAAAGGGTATGATCAATCGATCGGCTTTTCTTAAACGTTTCCGCGCCTACTCTTCTCATGTTTTCTCTACTCTCTACTGTCTTCCGGCACAACACTTTGCACATGTTTCGCATGTGTACGCGCGCTTGCCAATGTGCCGATGTTTAACTAGATTAAGTGTACCACAACACTAGCTGCACCGTCTGTACACGATCGTAAATCGTCACAATGAAGCTGATTGTGCTGCACGAACCCACTTATCGCCAGACGAACCTCGCACCGAAACCTGCGACCCGCGACCCGCCGAAACCTTGTGATCCTTCGCTATGCCCTACGACCGGCCTTTCCGGGGGTGAGTTTTGCGATTCCCGAGGCAAACCGGAACGCGGCGAGCGATCGATCGCGACAAACGCGAACACTTACTGTCGTCATCGGCGGCGACCACGTTCTCGTTAAGGACTTGGTTCCGCGGTCAGCCTACACACGCAACTGAACTTGGAGAACGACAAGACTTCACCGAACCGCGACCGAACGATTTCTTTTTTCGCGTTCTGCTTGTATGGTACGATACGCGACACGGATGGGTATTCCCTTGATTTTTCTCTTCTTTTTGCTACTGCTATAAACACACTCATAGCAATACCGGAACGGAGTTCGGAGTTAAGTGTAATTTAACATCACATCACATCACTCTTTCCTGCCTGACATCGTGTACATGATCGCATGTGCTGGAACTTACGCACAGAATGCAACAGATAAGGAATGCGTGCGGGACATTCTATGCCATTACAATATCACTGCCACTTACACGGTACTATTTGCATTCTCACACGCATTCGACCGAAGCACTTTGCTGCAAAACACTAATTTATCGTCACCGAAACAGGCATCTTACCGAAAAATGCAGGCAAAGAACAATGTTTTTCTTCGCTGCGGTCGCTGTACTGAAGTCGCGGTCTGTTTTGACAGCTGCTGGCCTGGGGGGTTTGTTTACGTTTGAAAGAAACGTCAAATCGGACCCAGTACAGAAGGGTTAGTTTTTGGGGATGGTAAAAGTTTTCTACAGTTAATTTGAGAATGGGCATATTTTTTTTTAATTCGGACAGATTGATCATCTAGCTGAATCTGCACATCTCAACATTCGTCCAACATTAATCACTTAAAAAGTTTACAGAAGCTACCATTTCGCTTATGTTTATTCCATCTGTTTCATCTATGTCTACGTTTAGATCATTCTGTTTCACATAACTAATCTATCGGGAAAGAAAATGTTTAAAAACTAAACCTCCTCTACCATCTTTAATTCACATGCTCTTTTCGCAACTGCCACGCACCGATCGCGTACCGGAACCAGATCAGCATCAAATCTCGGCCCATCTGCAACCAGGACCAGAACGGCGTCAGTTTCGAGCCCTCGATCTCCGTCCAGTTTACCGCAACTTCCTCGATCGGAATATTGTACGATTGTGCAATGAACAGCAGCTCCACATCGAATGCCCATCGTTCAACGTGCATCACCTGAAACAGCTTCCGGGCGGCCGAGCGCGAAACCAGCTTAAATCCACACTGTGTATCCCGTATCTTCTTCACCGCGAATGTCCACACCAGAAAGTGAAAACCGTGCATTAGGATCGTACGGAAGATTGTTCTTTGCGCTGTGGCTTCCTTCTCCAGATGGGCACGCGAACCAATCGCCAGCGCATCGCGCTTCCAATCGGCGTCGGTCATTTGTACCATGCTGCGTTCAAGTTTCGCATAGTCGGCAAACTTTGTCGCTCCATCCGCATCGGCAAACAGTAGAAACTGACCGCGACTACTAAGCATTCCGAGACGAACCGCACCACCCTTGCCACGGTTTTCTACCAAATCCAAAACGCGCACCTTTTGTACACCATGCAATTCGACGTACTCCAACGCAACTTCCACCGTCCGATCGCGGCTACCATCGCTTACGATGATCACCTCGTAGGTGAAGTCTTTCTCCTTTTCGGCACGTTTTCCCAGATAGTCTAAGCATTCATCCAGCATAAGAGGCACTGGAAAAGAAAGTCATATTACTGCAGTCCATTTCTACCATTTTTGCGAACCACTCACGTCTGTTTTCCTCGTCAAATGCCGGAACTATCACACTCAACTTCAGCGTAGGTTTGTCATCTAAAGACGCGAACAGTCGATCATCTCCCGTAGCCGGATCGATGTAGTACTCTTCATCCCTGTGTCGCACAATTGTTGGAAACGGTGTCGTCGTCACCTTTAGCACTATCCCTAGCTGAAAAAGGGTTGTTTTATCAATCAGTTTCCAAGTACCCTTTCCGCTGCATCCGTTTACTTACCACAACGAATAGAAAAAATATAGATCCGGAACCAAACAACAGCGCCAGCTGGACAAACTCGGTGGTCAACATCGTTGCAACTTGCAAATAATCTTGATCAGGAGTTTCTAATGTTGCATTATCTTAAAATTCCGATAAACTAAGGTAAAACGCGTCAGTCTCGCGTTGGAATAGTGCGACGCTTTGTAGCTTTACACTTGTTTTCGCCACAGCCACTGGAAAAATGCCGACGCCGACCAAAACATTCAAACGTCAGCTGAAACACGTCAGACACCAGCGGCCAGTGTTGCCATCCGTGATTGTTGTTGCTTTACAGTGGCCAACACAGAAATTCACACGCGCCACATATTGCCAGATAAATTTATCTAATTTTCGGAACCCTCCACAACGTTCTGTGGATAAAAATACAGCGCAGAACAATGATTGACATGTATTCTCGATTTTATTTCATCTATACAGCTACAAAATCTGTATGGAATGGTACAGACTTTTTTATTTAGGGTATGGTTCAAATGCTTATCTGCTAAATTTGTATTTGTCGTAATGCTTATCGCTATACAAAACCTTACGTGTTGTGAAGTTCCTTAATAGAAATAATGATCCACCCGGACAAGCGATCCACTTTGCCATAGAGCAACAGCAGGCAATGGTTGTCGTTTCATGCAAAAGGTGAAGAAATAATCTTTCACTTACCAAAAGTGCAAAAGCACAAACATATTTGAAGATCGCAACATTAAAACGCTGGACAGTGTCTGACGATAAAAGGATAGACTCATATGGGTGAAATGTACATATTTTAAATTTCTATTTACTTGAAATCAGAACTAGGACAGAACATTATACCAGGTTCAATTATCGCTCATCCGAACGAATATCTACTATTCTCGGGTTATTCTTTTTTGTTTGTGTTTTTTACAGTTGGTTCTATCCTACAATTAGACACTTAAGATAATTTTGTATAACACGCTTTGAAATACGTACTCAGAAGAACCGCCAATTTTGTTGCTCACCCTCTAGGGTCGGAATCGAAGCAATTTTCGACGATACAGCACAATATGCAATACACTCTCGCAACTAATTTCGCACTACAAATATCGTATTGCAGCGTTGCTCTTAACTCATTTTCACCATCAACACACTTCGCCCCGGGAAAGGAAGATAATTAAATTTTGAAAGGAAAACAAAGAATCATCATTCTATTAAAATCGCTCTAGCGAGTGAGAAAACATTCCCAATGGATACTTCGCACTGCTTCCTATTTGCCAAATCAGCATGTAGTGTGTGTGTGTGTGTAACAAATGTGTTAAAAGAAACGTTAGGTTTAAAAGAATGACAGTAAAGAAATACTATGCTTACAAATTAAGCGATGCTCCGGTCCATTCACGGCACGATCAGATGGATCATCCACCGCGTCGTTAGTTGTTGCAGATAAGTTTGTTTATTAATTGTTGCGTCCTACATCCTCACGATCGATGACATTTCAGCTACCTATCCTCTAGTACCTGTTTTTTTATTAGGATGTCTACATGATTATAGATGCTTACCGTCTAGATCTTTCGCGCGAACGCGATCGTCTCCGGCGATCGTTGTGACGATCGCGCTCGCGGCTACGATCCCGGCTTCTGGACCGCCTGTTACTGCGATCGGCTGAACGGCGTCGTTCACCACGATCGCGTTGATCACGGTCACGGTCACGACTGCAAATGGAGAGATATTATAAGTGTAAATGATATTTTGAACCACTTCTATTTAAACTAACCCTTCATTTCGATCCTTCCGCTCATCTGCAGGTTTAACCTCACGACTATAGATAAAAGAGACAAAAAGCATTACAACAAACTTTACAGCTAAAGCACTTTGTTAACTAGAGCCAAACCTACCCAACTGTGTCCTTGCGATCACGACTACGAGCCAATGCACGGGAACGACGATCGAGTTCCCTTCCACCGACGTACCGCGAACGACTACGATCCTCATGATCGCGATCTCGACCCGTCTTGCGTAACTCCTTCTGACGCGGCCCAGCCGTTTTCTCCAGCTCGGCCAACTTTTCGCGAATGGCTAAAAAGCCAAGATGAAGCTTACCGCCAAAATGATCCGCTAGCCGTATATCGTTATCGTGTATCCCTAGATAGGCAGAGCAAACTTCACACACGCGCAGCTTCTGCTGCTGGTAGGTACTGGCCGGTATCGAACTACGGTACTCCTGCTCGGCACGATTCTTCTCCGATCGGAGCTCTTCAATTTCCGACATCAGCTTCATGCTTTCCTCCACCTGTCCCGCCTCACCAAGTGCCTCCGCTTTGGCAAGCTTCTTGCCTATCTCCTCGGCAAGCTCGTGAACCGCATTTGCCTTCGCAGCCACTTCTGCAGTCAATTCTTCCTGTGTTTCAGCGAGCCGTTTCTTTGCCGCTTCCGTGCGACGGTCGCAATCGGCGATGAAAGCTTGCAGATGTTCCATGGCCTATAGGGAAGATCGAAGAACATAAACAATATATTTGTTTGCTTATACGGCAAAAATGTGCGTATGCGGTAAAAAACTTACATCAACATCATAATAGTAGTCCTTGTTCTTTGACGCATTTTCGTAATCAGCTCGCAGGGCCAGATCGTGCACCTTTGGACATTCGCCAAGGTCCATACGCTACACACCGTCAAAGAACGGAGGGAAAAGATGGAAAAGAGGAAAGAAAAACAAAACACTCGATCGTTTAGTACGGGCGGCACAAACATACATTGACACCAACAAGGCCAAGAGACAACGCGACTTAATTTAAATTCTATTCTTATGTAATGTAGCCATTTGCGAATTGCATCGATAAAATTTGCCCTTGCACTGCACCATTCAATCGCATACATCAAACGATTTAATAATTCATTCGAAATATGGTACAAAATTATATCACTCGCATTGATGGTGCAGCCATGCATGGAAAGCAATAGGATGAACCTGAAAATCAAAAAGTAGCTTATTTTGGAAAAAAAGAAACACAATACTACTATCGAAGGAAATCGATTTTGCGTAAAATCAACCTAGGTAAAATGTACATTGGATGATGGTTTGTTACTCACCAAAATATTTAACACCACACAGCTAAATAATGAAAAAAATACGTCCACAAATCAACGGTGAAATTGTTTGAAGTTTATAGATGTTGAGATATTTTCCTGGCAATTTACATCCTAACTCTATGCATATCATCAGCATTATTATTAAGGTTGCTTGAACAATCAGCAGATATTTCAATTCCGTCGGTTTTCTGCATTTCATAATGCTATTAAATTGCTATTTAAGAATTAAAAAAAGAATTCCGCAATAGATGGATAAGCCGAGCACAACTTTTTGAATCGTGCAAACGATTAAGCTGGACTGAACGATTGATAGCGATACATAAACAACTTTACTGACTTAGTAAATCTGCATACGGAAGTACACAGCTTAGTGAATGCCAATTCGGCCAGGCATTTTACACATCGCCGTTGCCATTTCTTATCCAATGAATCTGAATTAAATTGTTTGTGTTTCCATAAAAATCGTTTCGTTTTTATTATTTTATGTGCGCGCCATACCATATTTATTGCGGATTCCTGTAAAGGAAATAAAACAGTAAAATGTTTGAAGGAATACGTATAAAAATGTCTATGAACTCTAAATTATTGTAAATTAAAATATGAATAACTTGTAAATCTATCGCTGTCTATCTATAACTTGAATTGAGATAAAATAAAAAAAGACATACAAGAAAAGTGTCTGCAAATCTTTTGCAATCGATTATTTGTAGCATTTCTATGGAGCTTTACTATCCTCTCCTATTCTCCTGTTGGTTTCATTGGTCTTTTCTGTACGCAATAGCAACGTTTAACAACGATTGTTCTGTAAAATTGTGTATCCGATCCATTCACGTATACACAATGTTGTGGTTTCAGTCACATAAATTATTTACGTACCCGTAAGCGCACCAAGGACAGTACCCGTTCGTCCGATGAAGTCAATAGAATAATCTCGCGTGTGTGCTTTTGGTTTCGTTTCGTTATTAATACGTACCCAAGGCCGATTGATTACACTAAACGCAGCCCAATGAACAATACCTGGGAGGAGTGTAGGAGGGTGCACATAACTAGTGACACCCATACGCATGATTCCTCCGTGATGCGTTCAATTTGTACTACTAATACGGGGATATTATCTTGGTTTTTACTTGATGATTTACTATGGGAAGAAGGTGAAATCGATTCGCATAATCCGCATCATCGGGCAAAATACAACAAAATCAGATTATCAGATCTATCGCTGGTAGAGTAGGTTGAGAGAATAAGGAATATTGATATGTTGTTTTTGTTTGCGTCAAGTAGTAGGAAACACTTACGGTACACGGCCAGGAAGCAGCAGCAGCCTGTATACTAAAATGACCGCAACCCCTGTTTTCGGTGGTTTTTCCTGCACGAAACCGCCCTTTGTGGGCTAGTAGGTAAAGTAGGGAACTAAACGGTTGGCCATCGTTGGAGAGCGGTAATGAGCGGGTGAACAAGGTGGTACTGGTTAAAGGAGTTCTTTAAGTAGCACAGGTGAAGATGAGCTGGGTACAGTGTACTTACGACTCTGCTTCAGTATATTATCTCCTATCACCAACCATCTCCCCCTCTCTCTCTCATCAAAACCAGTGCTTCATCACTTAACGTGCGTTAGAGTAGCTTGTGCTTTGTCGGACGGACAAGAACTTGTGTGTTACCACCCTGGGGCTAGGAATTTGCTTTTCAGTTTTCGTGTTTATCATACGCATTAGTCAATCGAACGAACCAAACGACAACCAAAACACGGACCGGGCTCCCTAAGCGAAAGATGAGATTGATTTTTGTTTATATATGCATGGCACATGCACATCTAGAATTCGACAGATTTTGATATTTAGCTTACGGATTGGTGTCCACGTTTGCGGTGAGAGCAACTTACCAATCACACGCACCTTCACTTTCCCATTACTCATTTTTAGTGTGGATATGCTTTCTTTGCTTTAGGAAATGATTTGTTTGTTTATTTGTTTGCTTGGAATATGAGGAAAAAGCGACTTGTTGTGACCGTCTGTAAAATAGAACAGAACCGACAAGAGTGGGAAAATAGAGTAGTACGAGCAAACTGTTCATAAAACGCGCAACAAAATACCACAACCGTCTCCGTGACAAAAGCTATGGGTATGTTTATACATGTAATCTACTTGTACTTGAATCTCGTTTAGACGATTCTGGACAAACACTTTCAAGTGGGAAGAGATGTAACGGCATCGACATGGTTGGATATAGTGTGTAAAGTAGTGGAAGACATTGATACCTAAAGCGTACAAAACGTATCGGACCACCCCGTTAGCCATTACTTACCGTAGAGGCCAAGATCTCGTGCGGGCAGCAGCCTAATAAAAAACTCTTACATACTTTGCTGTCGTAGAACTTCACCGAGTACCGATTGGTTTCGCCTGATGGGGATGGGAAGATAAATTGTTGATAACATTAAACAATCAGCACTTCGCACAAAAACAATCGCCACCAACACACATCGCCATGGTTCCGCCTCCCGGAACCACTGTCGTGTTGATGGCACAACTTTAGCTTACCATTTCTAGCCGTTCCCATCAGCTGATCAAGCATTGCCCGCATTTGATCGTGTGCCGACATATTGCCGTTTGTTTTTAAGAATCTTTCAGCAACAGCAACACAATTTTAATGTGAAAATTTAAGTAAAATTAAGCACAACACGATTGGAACACAAACTATCTTTCTTCGCTTGTGAAAATTATGACAGCTGCCAGTTGTGTTGCTTCCCCATGTGACAGCAGGAAAATGCAGGGCTAGTGAACTAGTTTAGTTTATCGAAAGATGACATGTTCATGTTTATAAATTTTTGTTTGATTTATGTGGATTTTTAAATTATATAAACGATACATTTCAAAAGCAGAACAGAACAGATAAAGCAACAAATTGTACTTAACAATAACAGTTAAACAAATTTTGCCGTTTGCGTGCTTCCAACCCTGTATTGACGAACGATCTGAAATTTGACATTTCACGCACGAAGCAATCATGTTTACAATCATTGTGGATTCTGTTTTCTGTGCTTTTGCGGGCATGAATTATTGAAACTGGTCAAGAGAAATGCTGTTTGGATAATTTAGATGCAATAAAGGTATGATTTAAACGCTATGCAGCTGCTGCTTCTGCTAATGGGTGTACAGGACCTTCACCGATGATTCACACCGATTTGTTTACATCATACCGATGAAGCGGGGCGCGATTTGCATGATAACAAACGAAAGTGAAAGTGAGCGTCTTCGATAAGAAGAGGGACACGATGGAAAGTGACGATAAAAGTGATATCAAAATCAAGGAAAAACTCAACCTCCACGTGAAGAAGCGTTTGCAGGAAACGGTCAAAGATTCGCCACCCGATAAACATGAACCCAAGGACAAGAACAGCTCTACGGCGGGAGCTAATGCAACCGGAGCTCCAAGAACGAAAAGACAGAAAACCAAGAATGGATCTAAAAATACATCAAATACGCCAACAACGGCAGTCGTTTCATCTACCCCTGCTACGGCTATTCGAACAAACGATCTGCTTCTGTCGCCTGGTGCAGCAAACAGTAATGATACAACCAACAGTAGCATCAATTCCACCGATCAGGACGGAGAGTTGAACGACCGGGAAGCGTGTGACAAGGGTGATAGGCCGGCCAAGTCCAGCCAACGAATGGACATATTTGCGATGATATTAAATCAAAAGAAAAGCTCACTGATGTGTGATCCTGAGGTGATCCAGTTTATGAAAAGTCTCACCGAAAGCAAAAAATGAAGATCTTATCCTTGACATCGCTATGTGTTCAGGTTGCCTATGTAGCCGTTGCTTTTGTACGCAAGTCATTATGCTGAAAGGCTCAAATATAAACAAAACGGATGATAATTTTTATATTGGTTTTATTTAAGCTTAATTAACAAAACTAACTCACGATCGCTTCCAGACGTAGCATAGATGTTTTCAAATTTATGTTTCTACGTCATTTACAGGGTGCCTCAAACATAATTCCCCAGGTAACTTTACATTAGGGCTCATACAATTATTACGTAACGCAAAAATTGTCAATTTTCGACCCCCTCCCCCCCAATTGTAACAAAACGTAACACTGGACGCAACCCCCCTCCATTAATTACGTAACATTACGTTGACACCCCCGCCCCCCCTTGTTTAAAAAATAAATAAGTTTTCTTAGGTAATCTATGTAATCCAATCGTGTTTCGACTAACGCATAAATATACAAACATACAGCCTATTAAATTTACTACTCACGCCAGGTTGACTTGCTTGATCGTTGCTAATAATTTAAGCGGTTTTAGAATCTACTTCAATCTATACAGCTACGATTCTGCATACGATACTTCATCAACCATGTTTATTTTCAAGATGTCCGTATCTTTCATCAATATAATTCATAATTGGCATGTACAAAGTGAACTAAACCTAGGCTGGATAGGTTCTGGATAATCTTCAACACCACAGATCCCAAACGAAAGATTCATTCGCTAATCATACATTTAAAAAGTTTAAGAAGCTGGTTTGAGAGTTTACATTACAGTTTACATTACATAGTATCATGGCGAATCGATGTAATCTATTAAGAAAAAGAATTCGTACGTAAATTATTTATCAGTACTATTCATTTCTTATTTATCCAGCAACCTTTCTTTTGCCTAGTTGTCTTCTGTTCATTCTCATTATTCATTTACTTTACTTTTGACTAACTATTTTTTATAAAACACAGATTTATAGGATCTAAAAAAATGGCGAATGTATTTGTCGATAAAGTAGATTTAGTAAATAATTTTCAGTTGAACGAAGCTGGGAGTATATGGAACTTATATAGCCCTAGTACTTACATACACCAGTGAGACATGGTCTTTGTCCAAAACCGACTAAACCCTCTTAGCCGCGTTCGCGAGAAAGATGCTCAGAAGGTTTTTTGGCCCCGTATGTGTGGAAGGACAATGGAGCCGCTACAATGATGAGCTCTATGAGTCTGAGCTTCGGTGGGCTGGTCATGTCATGAAAATAACACGGGACGACCCTGTCCAAAAAGCCGTTTTAGGTCATCTTCATGAACAGAGGAGGCTTGGTAGGCCCTTATTAAGTTAGAGGGATGCCGTTGATGAGTCCAACAGACATATCGGGATTATGGATTGGCTAACGACAGCGCTCGACCGTAGGTGGTTTAGAGGACTCCTGCAGCAGGCCAAGATCATGAAGTGTCAAAAAAACTCAAAACTCAAACCCATTGTTATCATTTAACACCCAGTTGATCATCATTAATTTATAATGTCAGTAAAACATTGCATATGGTTAGGATAAAATCGGTTAAATTGAATTGATAAGCATCGTAAAATTCAGCAACATTAAAATCAACTATTTTAGGTGGTATGCTGACTTCAAACGCGGTCATACAAGCACCGATCATGATGCAGCACGTTCTAGTTGTTGAAAGTTGATCATTGTATCGTGAATGTGCGTCCGAGCACTAAATGATATTGAATTGAACTAATGTGTGTTGCAAACTGAAATTCTTTGAGATAGCGGAAATCTTTGATGCATCACGTGGCAATATTTTTATAATTTTGAACATTAATTTGGATATATGTTAGTAGATTTAAAATTTTTTGCAGTCGATACGACCAGGCCGTTCTAACGAAACAAAAAAATGAAAAATTTGCTGCATTTGCTTAAACGCAAGACGATTCTTAGACTATTTAGAGCTCTTCAAGCTCAATACTTGTTTTACGAGTCGACGATGCTTGTTATATGACACTGGGTATAAACTGCATCCACTGTTACAAACCGGAATTTAAAATCACCATCTTAGTGGACATCAGTATCGATGAGTTGGTATCAGACAACATCAAGAAACTTTACCTTTAAACAATCAACAAGAAGATAAATAACATGGAATTTGTATAAAAATCCCTAATATAAGTTAATTTTTCATACATATAGTATGAAGCGGGAATCTAAGTATAATCTTATTGTATGTTACGTAACAAAAAGTTAAATCCCCCCTCTCCCCTATGTAACAAATCGTAACGCTGGTACTTATCCCCTCCCATCCCCTATCAGCGTTACGTATTAATTGAATGAGCCCTTATAGGGCTGTCAAATCAACCCCAATGCTACTTCTTGTTTTTCCCGTATAATATCCCACTCTCTAACCTTGCTAAACTAAATGCTGTCCTTTGTGTTCGATTTAAGGATGCCCCCGTTACGTTTTAAGGACAGACTGTGTTAATTTATGAACAATAACTTAAATTTCAGCTATTTACCTATGTTAAAATCCGTTGAAATAGCATAGTTTTCGCACGTTTAAACCCTAACGAAGATGTAATTTTAGCCGTGCTACCTAGTTATCCTGCAACTGGCGAGTCCTTATGTTCACGGATAATCGGGGTCCATTGTAAATTTTCCTCAAACCGAAAACGAACTTTTTTCCCCGGGCGAAATTGTTGTCAATCAACTCAAGCAGAAAATGTTGCTTGGGTCATTTTGCTTGAGGAAAAGATTTGTTTTGAAAGGTTGTCGCGTAGAAAAAGCAAAAACAAAAAATATTAACAATCTCCAACACCAAAGCTGCAAGAGAAAAAAGAAAAACAGCTGCTCTTCACAATTTCCTTCTTGGAAAATCGATAAGCTTCGGTTCGTAGGAGCGGCGTGAACATTTTCCCGTGTTGCCGTTTTGCGACTGGAGCGCGTTGGAAGTGGTAGTACTCGATTACATGACTCAGTGCTTCGGATAAGGGGCCGTACAGTGACACCGATAATTTAATAGCGTACCGTAAGCATTGGAATGTGAACGGCAGCACTATGGAACGGGTGGAACAGTTTAATGGGCCATTGGAAAAGCGTACTACGTCCTACCGTGATGCAGAAGACAGTGACGAGCATCCTGAATCTTTAGCGACGCCAGATAATTCATGTAATCCCGCACCGACCGCAAACGGTGATAACGAATCCGGAATGCAGGCTCTTGGAAGTGACACCGAAGGTTGTAGTGGGGTGCAACAGTGCACCGATAAAATTGATGATGAAATTAACGAATCAGCGCGCCTTACTACAGTGAACGATGAGGACAATTCCTCCAGCGGCACAACATCTCCCGGACTGGCCGGGAAAAACATTGCTCTCGTACAACCGAACAATCATCGACGGTCTGACGAACCGACCGAGCTAAGCTTCGAAAAATGTACGTACAGTCCCCGTTCCATTGTGTGTCAAACCGATTCACTTTATTTCCCGTTTGGTGTCGTTTTAGTTCCGGAAAATCATGAGGAAAAATTAAAACGCATTAAGATCGAAAACGCACTAGATGACCCGAAGACGCCTTTAGAGGCCTGGCAGCAGTTTGCCAAATCGGAGTACGGTCTTATAAATGGTAAGTTGGCGTGTTCGAGTGTACATTTATTGTCTGCGCGTCCATACAGACTTTATTTTGCCAAGGTCGAACCATAAGAGTGAAACTTGAAGCGCGTGAAAGTTACAGTTAACAACTCCACGAACGGTGTTCATGCGCGAACATTCATACGCGTGTGTGTGTTTGTATACACCGAGGAAGGAGTTTTTTGCGCGTAATGGAAACCCGCGTATAGCGAATAGGAGCACCAAGGCGTAACGAACGTCTTTATTGCATTTCAAATCTTCAAAATGCACTCTAACATGAGCTTGTGTTATTGTAATATATTAATTAATGATGGTTTATCTAAGAGTAGGTTTTGGAGCGGAAATGCTTTAATTGACGTTAACGTTTTCGTCCAAAATACTTTATTTCCCTATCTCCCGCAGATGACTTGCGACGTAAGATCTGGCCACTGCTGGTCGGTGTTGACCCACAACAGGTCGATCCAGCACCCTCGCTGGAGGAATTGAATAACCATCCCGAGTATAATCAGGTGGTGCTGGACGTGAACCGCTCGCTGAAGCGCTTTCCACCGGGCATTCCATACGAGCAGCGTGTGGCACTGCAGGATCAGCTAACCGTGCTGATTCTTCGTGTCATTATCAAGCATCCTCATCTGAAGTATTACCAAGTGGGTGGACTATCAATTAAATAAGCTGCTCTTGTTACATACATCTAAACGTTTTTTTTTTCCTATTTTAAGGGATACCACGATGTAGCCATCACGTTCCTGCTGGTCGTGGGTGAAGAGGTTGCATTTCATGTGATGGAAATACTGTCTACGAACCATTTGGTCGAATGTATGCAGGAAACAATGGAACCAACGCAGCGGCGATTGATGTTTATTTATCCGCTTGTACGCCGGGAAAATGCAGCACTGTGTAGCTACCTGGAAAGGTAAAGATTAATGCTTAGAGAATCTTTTGAGAAGAGTCATTCATATGATACTTCAAACAGGAGTCATTCAAATCAGGAGACGACTCTCAAGAGATTCCATTCCATGATGAAATGCATGATCTCTCATGAATCTTTGAGGATTAATGGACCCTTGAGGATTCATGAAATCTCAGAATAGAATTTGAGATCCATATATTCAGTTCAAAGATTCATCCCGATTTAAGAATAAGAATCAGACTCACTCAACACTAGAAAAGATGTTAAAGAAAAACGTTTGTTCGCGAGGACCTCACTATTAAATTTAAACTAAATTCCCTTCCAGATCTACGGTAGGAACACTCTTCGCCTTACCATGGTACCTGACCTGGTTCGGGCATAGTCTCAACTCGTACCGTTCGGTGGTACGATTGTACGACTACTTTCTGGCGTCCGATTTTCTCCTGCCAATCTATGTTACCTCCGCGATCGTAATCTATCGCCAGAACGAGATATTTCAGGAGGACTGTGATATGGCATCGTTGCACTGTTTACTCTCACAGGTAACTACCATTAGTAGCGCTATGTCAAAAAAGGTCACAATAATAACACATTTTATGTTATATTTTCCGTTTTGTGTTTTAGCTACCTGAAGATCTCCCCTTTGAATATTTGCTAAAGAGTGCCGAAAATTTGTACCGAAAGTATCCTCCCCGGGTAATCGAAAAGGATGTCGAAACGATGATCGCCAAAGAGTATGCAGCGTTGAATTTACTCTATCTACCTTCCGAACCTAATAACCTATATTCCATTTCCATCTCGCACAGGAAACAGCAACGAATTAATGAAGAATGTGAACGTGAATATCGAAAACTCTACGGCAAAAAACCACCCCCAGTCTCGAACTCCATCATCAGTCGGTTTCTGCCTCATCTGCACCTGTCCCGTCGGTCCGTCTTCGTTACGACCGCATTCTCGATACTGGTCGGGTTCTGTGCGTACTACTATCGGGCGCACTACATACCGTTGGCAGCGGTCAGATGAGTGGAGCTCTTCCGAACGCGACTACCGTCGTCGTTCGTCGTATGTGCCTCGTTTAATCCACTGGCCGTTTTCGGACGTTCGTGGCATGCGGGTGGCAACAGCGCACAGGTGCAGTAAACCGATGGATCATTTATGCTTTCAATCGGCGAATTGTGATGTATTATTTCTATACCCTTTTATGCGTATCATTGAGCTACATATTTCAACATGTTTCATGTATGCCTTCAATACGTTCCGATCGCTCGTTTTCACGCTCCTGTTGCAATTGTTTTATTAGGTTCGTTTTTTTTTCGTTTGTACATATGCTGGAAGATTGTTCGCATCTCTTATCGTGATGTTGATGTAACAGTAGCGAGCCTGTTGCGAGCCAGATTGGGATCGTTTGCTGGCAATGGGTGATTGGAGCTGGTGGGGTTTTTCATCGAATAGCTTAAAATATTTCTTTTTGTTGTGCGATATTTTTTGTATCATCAAGATTTATAAATAAAATTCTTTCAATTGCGTACACCGGCAGCTAGAGATCTGTTAATTTTTGAAAAGAAACATGTCAAGTTAACTTTCAATGAAATGAATATTCCATAAATTATATGGTATCAGGTTAAATTCTCTGGTCCCATTTAAAATCTACAGACTGTGTTTGTGCAACTGAAATATGTGTTTCGCAAATTAAATCCACCAAACTGGCAACACTGCACGGACCGGCTGTCAAATACGTTGTTTGTTTACAATTCACTTTTTTAGCGCTTGTGCTGTGGTAAACTGTGTGCTTTCGGCTAGTTTGTGTTTCAATGCGTTCTTTCTTGCCACGTTTCTTCGAGTTATAACAAAAGGGTGTGAAATCTCTATTTCTCTAATCCCGTGATCCTCCCAAGTGAGACAAATTGTGCAAAAAATTAGTGTGGGTCGGTGCTTAGCATCTCCCCGAACCTATCTTTCACAGGAAACCGGTCGTACCTTCTCGGGGAGCCGCTGTGTCGAACAAACAAAGGATCGAATAGCTTCACAGGTTAGATTGGTGCTTTATTGCTCTCATCTTCATCTTTCTTCTCATTCACAGTATTTACAGATCAATATAAATATTCTTAACCTATCGAAGACTTCGTTCATTGCGGATGATAACACTGCATGTAATGAGTAATGTGTGTTTATGTTTTTTTCTACTGCTTTTAGGTGTGATTCGTGTTGAGCGTAAGTACACTTACTGGTGACTACCGACTTCGAACGGAAGTGCCTAGCGAACGGAAACGGATCCCTACACTTGAGTACAATTATTGATTTGCTGTTCCTACACTATCGCCCTGTCAATTTACCTCTCTTCCCATACCGGTAACTCGAATACAGTGCAGATACGTCCTGTTCTGCCAACTGGACAAACAGTAAAACATACATAGAAAACACATAATAATAATATCATCTAAACAGCTTCTCACACGTATTCGCGCTCGCGAATGAACATTGTTCTGTCTCTCTCAAGAAGCATTCTCGGACCAGTGCCACATGGTTTCTCCTTCCATGCATGTCTATCATAGAATTATTATCCAAATTAAAATAGAATACATCACTGCTTAGCGTTTAACGTGTTTATCATCCCACGTTGTGGTGCGTGAGTAGGTGGCAAGGGTGTGCTAACTTAAAATCTAATCGCAAAGTCCGTAAACGCCAACCGCGAACAAGTGCCCCAGTTGGTGAATTCTGCCTTGTCGATTTTACATCCGGGCGAACCGGTTTTGGAAAGCCAATCGACCCTGAAAAAAGGGAAAGACCATGATGAAAACATTTCGGTACAAAATTTGAAACATTGCACAAGATATAGAAGTTAGTTGTGCGTGTTAGTTGTTAACTCCGTAGCAGGTTCATATGCAAACCTATAGAGCTCTCGCGACACTCTCCCGATCGTCCGAGCAGCACAATTAGGTCAAGCACATCGTAAACAAGCGCCTATGTCAAGGTTGAAATTTCTCTGAAAATCCTGTATTTACAATCAGTCTTTACTCCTCTTCTTGCACTCCTTGCCAGCACCATAGAAAATGTCGTACGATCATGTGATGGTCAACAAAAATCTTTTATCATACGATTGCATACGTTGACAGGTAATTTATTGGGCAATATTGGGTGGCAACGAGCTCTGGTAGTCGTTTTTCTTCAAAGCGCAATTCAGATCGGTTTTGCAATCCGTTCTCGTGCCTGGTGTAGTGATAAAAGAGAGCATCACGATGGATGGCGGCGGGCGATAAACTTCACGATTGTCTTGGCGACGGGCAAAAAACCCGTCATGAAAAAAAGTTCATGCCTTCTGTCTGCGGCCTGTAGTGTCACTGTACGCTAACGCGGTTACTGTACGTGCGGCGTCGCCGTCTGTTGGCTGTGGGTATTGGTTGGTTGAAAAGTAGCCAACATCCTCCCAAGTACTATAGCCCCATACACTTTCCTCTCCTAACAAGTATACTTATTATGATTGTTTATTTTTAGAAAAAATACAAGCGACCACTACTGGCCCGTGTATTCAGCGATGCTGAAATTCCTTCGTACGCGCAACGCATGCAAATATGCTCGTCGGCAAGGGAAATCCCCGTTAAGAGCGTATCCTGTTGACAGTCACTTTCACTACAACCTGCCGCAGTTAGTTTTTTGGTCATCTTTCCCATTAAAAAAGCTAGTTTTGCGCTAGGTCATCGTGATTTCCGGCACCTGAAGTAGGGCAACAAGTGGGGTAATTAATTTGTTCTCTAACCTTCACCTAGATACACTTCTACCAGTGTTATTCCCGGTGCATTTTGCCATTGCGTATAACGAAAGTCCTTGCTTCCGTTGCATCTTCGGCACAGCTACACGCCCGGAAGCCATATTTGATTTGTACGCTGTGGTTAGTGGATGGATGAAAAGAAGCGGCATACTTACATTTTACCGACATCGCCCTTGGCACCCTGCATCTTGCCCATGATGGTACCCTGTTTGGAGTTTTTCACCCATCCTTTAATGCTCAGCGCCAAACAGTTGTCCCGGCAGTGCTTGGTGAAGCCACATCCTGGAAAACAAGGCAAAATATCATGTTTCTGTGTTACGTTTTATAGTAGCAAATAAGATTCTTTTCGTTTGTTGTGGTTAACATGTATCTGTTCGAGAAACCATATGGTACCTAATCGTATGCTAATCTAAGTCTCATTTTTGACACGTGCATCCCGAAATTGATGCCGATCCAATCCCATCACCGTAGGGCATCGTCAGTTCCCAGCACGCCCTTTGAACGAAAGCAATCGGCACGAGACGTCCGCACAGCATCGTATAAAAGACGGGGCCATAAATAACGCTCTCGACACAATGCGCGGCGTCCCAAACACAATTAAGTAATAGGATACACATGCGACCATGGGAGGGAAGCAGTGGGAGAAAATTGCGGCAGCAGATCAACACGCGGACGGGCGAGGGCTAAAACTCGATGCTAAAAATATGCAACCGGTACGACTTTCTGGTACGTTCGGGGTATATCTGCCCTGAAGACGCTGATGAAGCGTGATAGCTAATGTGTGGGACGATTACCCCCGCCCGTGTGCGCCTGCACTGTTCCGTTAGCTACTAGCCAACGGTTGAAGTCATTCGATTGGATACGATTTCGGTGGCGTATCGTTTGGGTCATCGAAATCTACGTCTTTGATCGAGCGAAAGTCTCCGATATGTATTGATCTTCACCATTGCAAGGGAGGCGAACGTTCTAGAAAGGCGCTAAAAATCGGTCAAACTGTTCGTTTGGTAGTTGTGAAGTAAGCGTACCGTTGGTTTAACTGCATGTGCTAGAGCTGTTTACAGTTTCCAGGTAAGACAGTGGGCAACGTAATATGGTTTATGTAAAAATAGCACAACTCAAACCTTGTCACTAAGTTAACAAAGTCCTGTTGACATATTTCACGGTTGTCAACATCAGTGCAACCGAGCCAGCATCGTCGAACATGCTGACAGACAATTGACCGATTGGAGAGTAAAAGTAAACAACTGACGGAAATAGGGCAGAGAGATATTATTAGTGGCTTCATTGCTTTTTGTTCTGTTTATCCTTGCTACTTTTAGAGGATGCTGTCTGTCTGAGCAGTTTCTAGCAAGAAAGGCTATGTTGGTTCCTATTTGTTTTATTTTAAGAGGGGTTTAACTGCTCTTCTGATCTTTTGAAGTCTTTTCCAGTTTAAATACATTATATCATTTATCATTTTAGGTGTAAGCGTTTTCCTTGAAGAAACGATCCATATTGAATTAATGATGCTGCCAACACGACCATTAAACATCAATCAAACTATGGCTCGATCTGCTGTCCGTAACATTCATGCAGTGCTACACGCATTTTCACACACGAATCCGTTCAATATTCACACCCTGATACCACGGAATGTCTGATTTCACCACGTGTTTTCGGTAAGAATAACGCACCTTGCACCTGACCGAAGATTTCGAAGTCACACTGCACCAGCACATGATCCTGCAGATCCTGAACACCCATGATGATGAGAGGTTTCTGTTTTGGTTTGTTGGTTTTTCGTTGCTTTACAAACGGGGTTGCTTTAGTCGACCTTTCACCCGAGTAGTGTTGTTTATTGCGCACTATACGAACTTTTCTACAGTGAACCTGTAGATCCACCTCTTTACTGACAAGGTCAAACTGTGTCAAGTAAGACAACTGTCTCGGTATGGAAAGGGGCTGTACCCGTTTCGCTAGTTCCGAATGTTGATTTCCGTTCCGTTGGGCAACTCACTGGTTACTGACGATGGTCGCGTACGAGGATAGCTCATTTAGACTATAGCAACACCACCATCTCACGGAGCGTTTGGTAGGTATTCGTGCTTTCCCGATGCTTCTTCCTTTCGACACCGGGTTCGGGTGGTGCGGTGGACATGCGGCAGCACGTTGGGGGGATATGTATTCGTTCTCTTTTTACACTTGTTTGTTAACATTTTTTAACCAATTCCCGATAGCAATTCCGATGCCCAGCAGTGCGATTGCGCTGAAGGCTCCCACCGTCGTGTTGGCGTTTTTTTTTCTCTCTCAACCGATCGATTTCCCCGTGGGACGAAAATATCCACTTGCGATCGTCTTCGGCACTCTGGCACTGGTTCGGTTGTTATCATACCACCACCAACACCAATCCCGCCCAGAGTGGTGTACGCGTTGTGGCGTTTTAGTTCTTTTTACAATGTCACATTATTTGTTGCCCTGTTGCTCTCTGTTTGCCGTACGTTACATGTCTGTTTGGTGGCTGATGCAAAACAAACAGAGCCAACTGGCCTAGTGTTGGATGGACGGTTTTTTAGGCTAAGGGTGATGCGCAACTGTGGTACCGCGCGCGGGGGGCACTTGAAAATCCATTTTTATGTCATATATTTTGCTTGTGGTAGTTTCTAGAGGGGCACGTAAGTGGCGTTTGTTGCCGGTTAGATTGGAATGCTAACATTTTTCAGACGTTTTCATACACATTTTCGTTATGTTTTTTGAGAACGAATACAAATACAGTTAATTTGTTGTTTTTTTTAATGAGGATCATGGGTAAAACAGAAATGTTTCTATCTGCTAATTTCGAATGTATTTTTCAACATCTTATTCTTTCGGCATCCATTTTCTTTCTTCAATATTTTTATAGCAACTGTTAGCAACATCGGGGTGGCGCAAGAATTAAGCCGTGCTCCTGTAATAAAACTGATGGAGGTGCCTGGTGTTTCACACTTAGTTTAATGGAGGCGCATGGTCGGTTAGGACATATGGTTTCGATTTTAGTAGAATTAGTGTAGTGAAGGTGAAAAAAAAAATTAACGGCTACTGTTAGCAGCCGTTAAGCTAAACCTATTGGCATATTTCATCTGATCTGATATCACTGTGAGTATACTTATTTTGAAGTTTATTTGGAAACAATATAGTTAATTGAATAATCTAATTGTTGTTAAATAATTTCTTGTTTTTCTCTCAAGTTGACAATTTATATGCCGTAACAATAATTTGATTCCAATTTTAAGTAACACTATCACCATCATCAAATCGCTGTTCTCTGTATTGTGATGTGCAACACTCACATCAAAAGATTATACACATAGGTCAATTCATATCAATAGTATTTCACGAAAACTTATCGTGTGTTTGTGATTTTAACTCATTCAAACGTTATATGCCAATACGCATACCATTACCATTATACTTGCCCGAAAAAATGCCAAAACGTATGCCAATGTAAGTGCCGATGTGCGTGACTGAGGCTCGAAAAAAAAGCCAGAAAAAACGAGCACATTGTCATTGCGTTGCAATTATTTGTGTGTTGGCGTACAATTAAAGTTCAACGAACGAAAACTAATGTGTTGGCACGAAATTGCACCGTGTACAGTTTCAGTTCACATTAACCTTAAGATTGATATTTTTAATTCCCTTTTGTTCGTGGTGGGATGAATTTTCACTCAAGGTTGATATTATGAGATAAATATTGAGATTTATATTGTTCTACTGACCGTTGAGAGGTCATTTTAATATGATTTTTTTAAATTTTTTTTATTAAAAAAACATAGTCCACATGAAGCTTGAGATCCTCACAGTCAGCCTTGGTCTTGTCGTACAGGTACAGCAATTCATTCACCCGCACGATCTAGAATCTTGGGACCATGCCAATACGTCCACCTCGACCATATGCTGCGTATTACAAAGTTTCTACCGCTATCCGTAAATATGCTGCTACGCGGCATTTCATTAACATAGCATCACTTCCGTAACAAGCGCCACCGTTGGCACAAGTGCCAAATAAATATCGGTCGTGTATTTTGCGACACTTGCACTTCGTTCCCGTTTCCCTCGGTACGAAATGATTTATAGAGAAAGGGCCAAGCGTTTAGTTCCGGTCGTCGACTCAACATTTCGGTCTTGAATGTGTGTGACTTTTGCTGATAAATGCTTCGACTTTAACCTTTCCTTGCCGTTTTAAAGCGCAACAGCTTCATGGCTCACTTATCAAACTCCCTTTTTCTAGCGTCTCGATATATTAATTCTACTTCAAAAGTCTCATGGTGACAGATTGGTGTATGATTACACGTAAATGTCGCACTTTTTCAAGATGTATAATTTTTCTAAACTGGACCACAGATGTGTACCTTTCAGCATCTGTCCACGGAAAATCCATTAACGGTCGAACGTCACTGCCGAGCGCAGTCCTGTTGAAACGTGTTGTTTGATTTGCGTAAATACGAGTGCTATTTTTAATGCTGCGTGTACCAACATATCATAGTATTGATGAGATGCCTATCTCAAGGACAAGTTGTTAAGAGGGCTTATTAGCATAATGAAAATTGCTTTATTTTTAGTTTTGGATAATTTTTTATGTAATGTAAGCTGTAAGTTGTAAGCTATGTTTAGCTGTAAGTTCGACATGGATTGATTTCTCGTTTGCAGCGCCCTATTTCCTTGGTTGCATTGACTACTTGGGCATTAGGGTAAAATTAAGATGATGTTTTAGCATGAGAATAATATAACAATCGACGAATGACGAGCTGCACGTCGAAACTGAAAAAAACATACGATTAGTTAGATCATGTTAGTTGTTAAGAAACAAATTCACAATTTCTTAAGAATTCTTTCTCCTGAAAATGCAAAGGAGTTGATAAAAAGTTGATAATAACTAGCAACTTTCAAATTCCTTATAGGTCCATATAATAACCAACATATTTTACAACCAAATAAGCATGATGTATACTTTGATGACCAAATTTTTTGAAAACGTCCAGCATTCTGGCACTCTGGTAGCCCGTATGATGGTTTTAATAGAACCACTCCACTCACTGTCCCAGTTAAGACCCTCTTCTCGGAATGCTAATTAAATCAAAGTAAATTATGAAACGGACATAAACAAATAGCCCTTCCGACGGAATCGCAATGAAAATTAGCTCATTTGCGTTCATTCATTTTGCCCAAAGCGCAGATGGAGCGTACCAACATTCGTGGCCCAGAACTGATCGCGTTAGCGTTTTCAAAATTTCTATCAATAAAATGTGCGCATCTCATGTAGAACGGGGCCGCCGCGTTGGTTACCGTGCGGGAAGTTAAATAAATGACAGGAAAGCGTCACAACGTGGTACAGTTAAAGCTAGGGAGAGGGCCACTCCTTTCCGGCGTTTAGACATCGACATATAGGGGTATCCGGATGTGGCTAATACTTTTCCCTACATTTCCACCAACACCGCAGTGGCACGTCGTACCGGTGCACACGAGCTGGCGTATGTCAATTTATCAATGAATGCCTGCCAGCATGTTGCCAATAAGTGATTTATGTTTGGCCGGCTCCATCCAAGCGGGCAAATTCTAATGACGAACAGTTTCGTCGCCATACGGCCGGTGTGGTCCTAATTGTGTGACATTGAAATGACTATCGCTTATATCCGCTTACGAAATGAATGGCGCAAGTGTATGAATATGAAATGAAGCTTCCCATACCGTGGTCTACCACTTCATCGCAAGGTCTCGCACTTAACGCAACAGCGAGAAGGTCAAGAACCCACTCCAAGCGCACGGTTCCAAGGAACGGTACGTGCCGGGTTCTGTCCGAATCGGTAAAATTAATTTGATCTTACGCGTTTGCTGTTAACGAATTAGTTGGACTTTTGATTGGATAAGCTGCGGTACGAGTTCCAGTGACGCCATGTGCCTAACCAATCGCGCAATCTCGCACCGTTTCTTTGCTATTCGCTCCAGATGTCTCACGGGCAAGGGTTCTAGAACAAGAGCCTTATCAGTATTGCTTTCAATTACGTCAATTGATCCTTTTTTTTCCTAGTCGGTTAGATTTGATAGTTTCAGCTTCTCTTTCTTATTTGTAGTCATTAATTAAATTGGAATGCTTTTCCGTTTTAGCTCTTGGTTGCTGTTGCTGTTACTTTGGCAGATTGTCTTTATGAGAGATTGTATTTACGTCTTTTATGCTTTGTTGTTAAAAAAAGAATGAAAAGTGAAGAGCTGTTTAAAAAAAAAAATAACTAATCAGTTTCGGATAAGGTTGGTGGAATGGTTTGAAGCACTGATACGAACTTCAATTCTAGCAAACAATGTACGATTTGGAGTGACGATTTCGATTCTGGGCTATATTTACAAAACGAATTAGGTTCCATTCATAAATAGGAGCGTCTGTGTCTTAATACTCAAGACGCAACACGATCGCTAACTTAATGGTTAAATTTTAGTAGCGCACGTACTTCAGCAGAGCCGGCCTATTTAGCGAGTATGAGTCCTTAATCGATTACGGAACAAAATAATAAAACACATCCTAATACGCCTAATGGTCACTTACACGGCTAAAACATTCATCTTCATTCAAGGTATACTGCTAGGTTTTCCGAGACTTAGGTCTAGGGTGCTGGGTTTTTGTCTTGTGTTTAAGGACCTATACGTATAAACGACACTACATGCATAAATGTTGCGAACCAGAGTTCATTGCTGGTTGTATTCTTGAAGTGTGGGAAGTGGTCTTGTGCTGAAGAAATAATAATATTAATTGTATTTAAGCAATTCAATACTTTGCGTGGAATGCATAACCTGTGTAGGAAGTCTCGGTATTACGCGGTAAGAAAATACATTATACAAGGAGAAGTGTTTGGTTGCTGTTCTACATGCGGTTCGTGCTTCAATAGCCCGGCTATTGAGTTAACCTCAGTGCTTCTTTTAGGTTCTAGGGTCCAGGTGCTTCTTACGGGGTAGGCTTACATTCTAGGCGCTTGACTACTGTGATCACCATTACTCTTTGGATCGTCTATTATCGTTAAGGGCACGGCTTCCAGGTTGCGGATCACCTGATGATTCTGGTCTGCAGTGATGTGATGATGATGCTGGGGCTCCTTTTGTGGCTCCTTTTGCTGCTGCTGTTGCTGCTGCTGCTGCTGTGGGAGCTGATGCTGTTGATGATGATGCTTCTTATCCTGTAGCACACCGCCGGTACTGTTAAGATCCGCCCGCTCGAGTGCATCGAACAGACGCCGTTGCTTCTTCTTGCGCTCCTTCTGGAAGAACAGCCTGATGTAGTAGACGGGGAACACGACACACTGGCCGGCTGGTTCTTCCGCGTCGATGTAAACACCGCGCACCAGCACGGAGTTGGAGCAGTTCAGCAGTATCAGCAGCAGTAGCGCAGCACCGTGCGTTATCCAGTTGCTCAGCAGTGGTTCGTCTGGGGAAGAACGTACACGGACCAAACAAAAGATCATTAATATCTCTCGTGATACAGTGATATGCATCGCTGTGAACTTACTGGGCAGAAAGAATGTATCGAGCGCTTGCCAGATACCTCGCCACACGTTGATTGTGCCAATGAAGCTGAAGAATAGGAACATATCTGCGACGACCACGCGCCAGAAACCGGTCAACCGGTCACAGGTCCACCGCATGAGCGGCTGCAGCGAGAAGGTCACCCCGGTCACACCGTAACCAATAATCTAGCAAAACCATAGAATGGTACAGAAGGATGAGCAAAATCGACCTTTCGTTCGGCTGATTGTACAGCTCTTACAAACATATCTTGCGCCTTTTGCAGTGCAATAGTGCGATAGAATTGGAGATCCAAAATAGCTTCCGCTTTGTTGGTCCGATTGATGGTGCCCATAAAGGTGACAATGATGAACGCCTTGATTCAATTACGAAAACCGTGTAGTTCGCTCGATTGGTTTTCTTTTGTCACTTCATTAGCGGTTTTCGCTGTTCATTTGCTGTTGTTAGGCTGCGTTCGGATCAACCAAGGGAGCAATTTTACATCTCCAACCAGTTTTGAATGCGCTATTCAAAGCCATCTGCGGTGTGCGATTACTTA